>NW_016690185.1:5157696-5479635 GCF_001604755.1 Lepidothrix coronata | reverse complement strand
AAATGTTCTTCACAAAAGTTCTCTGTGTCTCATCAAGCCCAGGAAAGTGAAAGCCAGTCCAACAGCCTATACCAAGTTATTCTGCCTTTTTTTACAAGTAGGAAGAAAAAAAACCTCTCCATCTCTTCTTCTGGGGTAAAATCAGATAAAGGTGCCTCCGGAGCAGCTTTAACTAGTCTTCCAGGCAATTTACAGGGATCTGTAGTCGACATCAGGCCTTAAAAGCCGCGATTAATTGTCATGGCAACCAGGGCATCACACTACACGCACTTGGGCTGGGATACAGGGACATCAGTGTGCCCTCTTACCCGCACACGAATCTCAAAAGGGTAACGGGCTCCTCGAGGGGCTTCATTGTTTGGACGCAGTTAATCCTCTATAATAGACCCTCTTAACTAGGCATGGGGGACTCTCCCTATACTCCCCCTTCCTTTATAGGAAGTCTTGAAACCATGGTGCTGCTGTGGCTGCAGAGGGAAACTGCATTTAGGGGGAGAAGGAGGAAGGGGGAAACGGCAGATAGGAAAACAAAACTGTGGGTACTGTGTATTTTGATTCCAGGTAGGAATTCCTCCTAAGAGCTGATGTACCACTTTTTTCTGCACTGATCATATATTTTCTTCGCCATAAGTCTTTCATACAAAACCGATTCCCCACCTCTTTCATTACATCACCATCACTGAGTTTAATAAAAACAGGGAGTGCCATAACCACACCTGCAAGCTAGTTCAGTGGCAATCTCTGCCTACATGAAATCAGAGCAGAGCCATTAGTAAACACTAAAGCAGCAAAGAAACAGGTCCTTCCCTCCATTATAATTCATTTCTATGCCACAGAACATACTGAGACAGACAGGCAGAATGAGATGGAGATTTTTGTTGTGTTGCATTTCTCCACTCGCAACAATTGGGATTCAAACACTGGCAGAATTTACCTGAAAGCTTCTTCCCTAGCTTCCTGGTCATTCATTTTGGGATCAAAACACAAACTGCTGTATATTGCCCTCTAGTAAAGCTGCTGCTGCTTTTGGTAGGAGTTTTTGGTGTGGGTTTGTTTTTTTTTTTTCCCCAGAGGGAAGGGGTGTTGGGGAGGGGGGTTGAGGAGAGGTGTATTGTTATTTTGTTTTCTTTTAATAAACAGATACTCCTACTAACAGACCCATTCCCAGTCTGAACATGGTCACCCTACTAGCCCATGCAATGTGTGGGATTATTTCTGTGGGTTTTTAGGGTTTTTGTTAACCAATTAGATACCAACCCGGATTGTATTTATTTACAAGATCTTAAAACTTTAGCTGAGAGTAGGATTGTGACAACATTAATGGTTTAAGCTTCCTAAAACAAGACCAGTCCCAGTATCTGTACATCTGAGTGTACAGTACCCCAAGGAAGAGAGGGGAACCATGAACCAGAGAAATTCCTGCATTAAAGAATAAGCCAAAAAGCAAGTATCACAAATGTCCCATGGCCAAACTTGCTTTCACAAAAAAATACTCATGTTAACACCCAGACCTATAAACAATGACACATTCAGTTCATACAGACAAAAATACAACCCTCTGACCCAAGTCACAAAACTACAGTGTCCTAAAACTATGTTTCAGGGATTGGAAAGTAGTAATCTGCTCATAAAACTAATTTTCCAAGAAATTTAAGCATAATCTCATATTTGCTAAAAGCTGGATGAAGCACACTGTCCCCTCCCCTTTTTTTTAATTTTTTTTTTCTTGTTAAGAGAAAGTCACAACCTAAAGAAGCTTTGGGCCCTGATCTGGAATTTCTATTATCACTTCCATCTTTTTTCAATAGAATCACAATGAAGAATGGAACAATGGGAGATGGTCTCTGTCTGGATTTGTTAATCCTTTATTTCTCTCCTGGCAAAGTACACAGCCATACTCTTTTATGCTTATTATCTTCTACAACACCTATGTTCCTCCTTACCTCTGCCTATGGTTTTGGTGCTCCAAATACAACAGCTTTACCTGCTGCTGGAGAGATGTTGTTGTGAAGCAATACATCGGAACTGTGCAGCACCTCTCCACAGCAGTACTGCAAGTGAAAATGTAACAGCTAGGAGGATACAGAATTGATTTGGGAAGCAGGACTAACAGAAAAATGCTTCCAGAAAAGTGTCTATGTCAGTGCAATCTCGTGATCGTTCCCGAGGTGATCAAATTGGTGGATATTTTGCTCTTAAGAAATTATTTTGGTAACTGAAACTATAGGATTGCAGATCAGAGGACTCCCTCAAAGGCACAGCTTTTGGGAAAGCAAGTGCATGGCTGCTGGCTCTAGAAAGAAAGGGGCCAAGGAATACCAATAAGCCTCCAAGGTCACATCAGCCAAATAAAAACAGCTCATCATCATGGCTAGGCTTTGCGAATGAAGGTTTGGGAAAGGCTCCATCCACATTTATTACAAGCACACTGGTGGCTAATAAGGCCAATACGAGATAGACATGTCCGATTACAAAAGGCACAGCAGAAAGACTCCTTGGATGTATTCACCATGTAACAAATACGAGAATACTATAATACATCACATGCCATCACAGAAAGGGAGACAAACCAGTTCAGTGGCCACTGATTTGCCTATTTTTCTAATCAGCTGCAGCAAAGTTACTGCACGTGTTGGTAGAGAGGCAGAAGCGAGTCACAAATCCCACAGAAGCAATGCTGCACACTAGATAGAATGATTTTAGATCCGCTGAACATACATCTTTCTTATAGTTACTATGAAAAACCTATATCAGGGATAAGGGAAACACAGAGCATGCTTATACAAAGGTTTTTCATAAATGCCCATCCTCACTGAACTCAGGCCTGCCTAAAAATAAGTGAATTTAATGTGTAACACAGAAGACTATTGTCAATTTAGGGCTGCATCACGCCTCCAGCAGCACACAGCAAGTACACACAGGTCTAACAGCACAAATGCTTCCACTAGCTTTATTCAGACCCGCGCTAACCCATGCCTGGCCACCTTCCTCTCTGGGTATAATTGTATCACTTCACCTCATCTGAGGGAGGAAATGGCTACAGCTGATTGTTTACCAGCTGTCAATACTCAACAGGTCTCACATGTGTTCATCACCACTCTTCTCAGGAACATGAGCACTAGGGTTTGTAACACTGGAGAAGGCAGGACAGCATGGGCAGGAGGAAGCTAAGGACTTTGGCAACAAGCCAGACATGGTATTACAATACAGATGAAAAACAAAAGCTTGAGACCACAGAAAGATTTACTTTCCCTTCCTTCTTTCCAGTTTCTTTTACCTCCAAACCCTGTTTTCCCTACCTCCTCTGCCCTTGCTCCTCCCCGTTCCCTGCTCACAGCCTCCTTTCTTTCATCAGTCCAGGCATTTGTCCAATCAAAAGTTAACTAAAAACCCAGCTACAACAGCAACCTTTTTCAGCCAGGTTAATTATCTGTGATTTTAGTGAGCTGACTGTGAGATGTGACAGAAACCAGATTCTTCTTAGCAAAAGCAGAAGAAGCAATTTGGCCAGGAGCACAGAGGGGACAGAAGTGAGACCTCCTTTTGGCAGTTCACAAAACTGATTTAAGAACAAACTCATTACTCAGCCTTAGCTCATGTTTATCTTACCCAGCTCTGTGAAATGACTGAGAGGTTGAATCTTCACATCAGGTAACTCATGACCCTCTCCTAAACAATTTCTAGGCATCAAGGAAGGAGTGGTGGATTTGGAAATGGTTTCTTCCCTCCACCACTGCTTAATTATTTTTTTTAACAGTCTCCTATTAAACCAAATCAATATGTGTGTATGCAAGTGCATTGTTCATATGGTGCACATATTCATGTCATAAGTATCCCAAGGAATAGTGTCAAGATGCAAATCTCAGAAATTATTACAGGCTTATCTCTAGCATATCCTTAGCTCCTCCCTTTTTTTATTAGCAGAGTTTCACACAACATGATGAGCTTCAGCCAGGATCAGCTCTTCACCAAATGATCTCTATGCTGCCATACACATCTCCAGTAAAGTCAGCAAAACTTGTCTTTGGAGTCAGCTAAAAAGTTTCGCTCACTAACACACTTTCAAACCTCTGTGACAGCAACATCTTCTGTGTCTGGGTAACATGGTTTGTGGGATCATCTCCAGTGTAAGGAGAGTTTCAGCAGCCCCAGATTTGTTTTCTCTCCAGACACTCATTCTCATCCCTGCACCAGCCTCTCCACTGTGTTATATGTTTATATGTTTATATGTTTATAACCACGCGATAAACTACACTAGAGAAAATATGCATCTGGAAATACAAACCAACAACAACAGAAACTTTTTCCTATTTTTTTCCCCATCTGAATCAAACCATCAACCCGTTTCTCCACGCCACTCTGCAAACAGCTCCACTAGCACAATAAAGGGGGAAGAAGCTGGGGACAGAGTCAAGAATAGAAATGAGAAGTTAGGATTAGAGCAAGGATCTCTTCTATCACCCGCCAGGGCCTCACTCTGCAGTGCCAGCTTCATCTGACATCAGTTTCAGTGCCAGGCCACTTCAGGTGCTCTTGGGAAATCTCCCTTTGTATTCTGACAGGAGGTACCTCAGGAAAGTTAGATGCCTTTGAAAGTTAGATGTCTCTCCCTCATCTCCTGAAGCCTACATGTACTACACATTACTTATTTTATTTCTTGGCAAAGTTTGCCCATAAAGTTTCAAAGAAGCACTACAGTAATTATAGACCAGATGCTTCTGAGTACTATGCTGTATTTTATAGCAGTGTATAGCATTTTACAAGGATTAACTAATGAACAACTCTTCCAGATAGTTAAGTTTAATTATCCTCATTTTACAGGTGCTGAACCAGACCCAAGGAGGTTGAGAGATTTGCAGAGGGCCAAAAAACCGATTGGTGTCCGATCTTGGACTTTAAATCAGGAGCTACTGTATGTAACTTCTCCTCAAGTTCTTTAGAATACAGTATTTCCTCTCATCTGTTGGTGCAATACAGCTGAGAACAAAACAGGCAAAAGCCCACCCCTCCCTGCCCTGCCCTGCAACAGGTTGATTGAGCTGCATTTTGTCCATCAGCTCTGCTGCAATTTTTAGTCAAGCACAGTCAGGATAACACAGATCATCACGCTCTGACTTTGGTCCCAAAGCCCACGAATGGATCAGGCAGCCAGTATTCATAGGGCATCTCCCCATTTTTCTAACTCTGATAATATGTATATGATGGTTTTGGGGGTGATTTTTTCCCTCAGTTTCCCTTTATCACCTGACTGGTCTTTTTGTGCATGCTGTATTTTGTTTATCAGGCTTGAGCTTTTAATACCCGGTAACTGCAGCGATGCAAATGCGGCAACTACAGCAGCAACAGTTAAGGCCAAAAAGCGGTGAGATAAGCAGTATACTCAGTGGACACAGCAACTTTTATTGGAAAAAAGACAGGCTGTCTGGAGAAGACTTAGTTTTATAGAGTTTCACCTTACAGACCACTGAATGAAACATTATCTCTGTGTGTATGCAGCTGCTGGCGATTTCTCCACATAAACATTTGGTGATCTGCTTTGGATGGGCTGATCAACCAGTCTCAGCAATTCTCTTCCCAAGACTTACAGAACATTTCTGGTCCATCTAGAGGAAGGAAGGACATTATCCCCAAGCACCACTGGTGGTGTGATCGGAACAGAAATGCCAGTGCCAGAACTGTCTGAAAACTTGTCTCTCCCTACCATCAGTGCTGTCTACCAGTCTTGAACCGGCAGCATGGGCAGAGGTGATCATATAGCTTTCTCTCTCCGTGCTTGTTCTGGCCCCCACCTCCCTCACTTCTGACCACAAGCTTTCAACAGCTCCTGTCTAATGCCCAAGCTCTGGAAGCAAGTGAACAAGTTATCCACATATCCCACATCAGTTATCCATTTCAGCGGGTCTTTGCTACTGCTTCTCAGTCAAACGGAGCTGTTTCTGAAAGATAAATGCACACATGGCTGCTGCTCAAAGGAAAACAGTCTACATTTGGCAGGCAACTTAGTTGCAAGTTACATTTGCACCTTTGTTCCCTATCCTGCTTCCGGCCTGTCACACAGAACAGCAGCCAAAATGCATTTTAAAGATTAGGTCTGGTTTCAGAGCCCTAATCTTGCAAGCACCTAAATTGCTGACTAGTTGCAGCGACCAGAGTATGATCATGACTCATTTCATGCTTGATGCACGGCATTTTGCTCAAACAGAGCCCACATACATGGAAAAAAATAATCATTAAAGGACAAGGAAGAAAGACAAATTTAAAATTGTCAGAGTGTATGGTTCAAAATAAATGGCAGTTAAATACTCTCGAATGTAACAGTATTTCAATGTTAGTAAGAACATTCATAAATGAGAAAAGAAATCGGTATTGATTCTGTGGGCTCATGTCTCAATACATCTATAGGTTGTAATGTGAAGATAAATCTAATAAATTAATCTACCTGAGTAATAATAAGTTCCATTAACACACTAATACATACCAAATTGAATACATATGAACAATTTTAGACATCAAATTTAACGGACATTTTTCTACAAGTTAGAATGTGCTAGAATTTCATTATTTATAATGGCATGTTGAATTTGGGTAACTTGTAGTTCATCCTAAAAGATCTCACATATTTATACAGAGCCACAGACACAGAGACCTTTTTTCCAAGTGAGTTACTAGGAAATTATTTGGTGTTTAAACTCAGTTAACCTCTTTAGAGCAGGAGCAACTCTGAATCCCAGAGATTTCACTTGGTTAATACAAATCCAATGTAACTTCCATTTCTGGCAAACCCTTTAACCACCATCACACGGCTCTGCCTCACTCCCTAAGCGCATTTCTGCTACTGAACACTAGTTCTGTTGTCATCTTTTTGTTTAAATGAAAGAAAACCTGAAATTTTCCTTTTCAATGCCAGTAAGAGTGACTTCATACATGTATGACAATCATCACACCAGCTTGCCCCTGTGCTACTGGATTAAGTCCTCCAAATATCCTGGAATCTACTGAACGTCTTCAAATACATGATTCCCCCACCACAAGCTGGACACAAAAAACCCCACTGAAGTATACCATCAAAAAAATTCTTGCAAGCACTAAATCAAAGCAAAGCATCTTTGGTAGTAGGATGTGAAGAGGAAGCAGTGGAACAGGGTCTTCAGGGCTACCCACAGGTGGTTGTCTGCTCTGGGACAAGCTGGATAGCACTTCTGCAAATGGTAATCTCTAAATTCCAGGAAAAAAAGTCATTTTTCTAGAAAGCATCCCCCTCAGCACATCAGGCACCCAACAGTGGGGGTCAAGTACCCAAAATCTGACTGGAAGTTATGTGTGCATATCAGGTAGTTGATCACTACATATATTAGGGTGCTGGCTTTTTCCCCATTACAGTATATGAAGCTTGGAAACTTTTTCTGCCTGACAGTACTTAATCCTCCTACCCAGTCCAAAGAAAATTATATCTACAACATTGAAGTTTTATTTTCTTCAAGTATCAAATCCCATACCCATTAAAATATTTCCCAGCTCCCTGCTCAACTCTTCCCAGCCTACTTGCTATTTGCTGTCCTTCCTCACTTTCAGGCTACCCAGGACAGTCCCTACAGACCTCAATATACTGGCAGCAGGGAGTTAAAAAAAACATAATCATAAGAATTTCATGTCTGTAGCAGCAGAGAAATAAAATGAAAAAGAGCAACAGGAAATAAACATTTAGTTTCATTATGGTGCTCAGCTTCTAGTAAGAAGAGATTTCAGGAGGCAAATGGCCCAAATCAGGCTGCAGAGGCCACTGAAAATACAGAGCTATTTAAACTCCATAAAATACCTGGCCTCAAAATAATCACAAGGTAATTTATTTAATTTTAGTATTTTCTAGTATTTGTCTCACCATCATAGGGTCAAAAAACCCACAAAGATCCATGCAGAAAAATACTGCATCTTGGGAAAGTCACAGGGGCACCTGGGTAGACAAAGACCAAAATCTTGGTAAAAAACAGAAAGCACAGGGTAGAGTACAGCTTGTGCCTTACCCCTCCTTGGAGCATTTGGGCCCTACCTTTCAGTGACTCACCTCAGGCCTCCTCTTAAAGAGTTAGACATCTACCTCCTCTTTTCAAAAGAAGGCAGAGAGAACTCCCCCACTTCTACTTTGTAGCCACCATTCTCATTCAGCCCATCCCAATTCCCTCAAACTACCTCTTACTGTGAAAAGCTTTCAGCTAGACACCCCAAGGCTGTCACATTAAGGATCAGAATTTTCATAGCCTTGAGAGATCCGGGAGTGGAGCTGTGGAGCTCTCTCCCTCTTTGAAGAGGTTGATGAAGAGGTATCAGAGCAGGAACAGATTCTGCTATCTCTGTCCCATGCTGCCAACGGCTTCCTCTCTATTTCACTAAACAGGGGGAAACATTTAGTCTCCTCTTAACTCATTTTCCATTTCTACCACATGGAAAGCAGAAAAAGCCAAGTCCCATCAAAACACTTGCCCGATGAGAAAAGTAATGAAAATGAATGTGGCACAGAAGATAGCATCCTTTTAAAATCAGTGCAGCTCAATTCCATGCAGTGAAGCAGGCTTCTGGACACATGCACAACAGCTTCTTTGAGAAATAAACACCAGAGAGGACTAAGTAAACTAATGGCCATCACTATAAATGTTTCAAATTTTGTTTTCATTCCATCCTCAGCTAATACTGGCTTACAGGTTGCAATTAACATGAGGGTTTGGGAGGTAATAATTATGGTCTTGCTACTGGACATAAATTACTTAATTTATCTGTATTAGAGATGCAGAAATCTGTTTCAAGCATAATGTGCTTTTGTAAATTAACACTTTGAAGCCTGAAATGTCTTGGGAGATGAGTTGGGCAAAAAATCATCTTCTATTTCCAAACTTTTAATTTTCAAAACTTCTCATATTTTGCACAATCTGTTGAAGCTCTTTATCCCAAGAGAACCTCAAAATTTGTGTGTTCACAGAAGCCCTCAGGGATGCAGCAAAGCAGAGTTAAACCTGGTCTCCTACTTAAGTACTCCTTTCACCATGTGACCATGAAGTCTTACTCGTTCTCCATCCAAAAGAATCCAGTCTGGACATGCATTCTTGAGAAAGTCCAATCCTTCTTAACAAGGCTTTGACTCAGCTACATTTTCTGACAGAAAAAAAGAGAAGATTCGCTATCCAGCTCTTAAGTTCCTACACATTGCCACAGATCAGATCTATCTGAAGGCAGAGTGTAGCCTCTCACATCACATGGGGAACAGGCACTGCAAGGAAGCAATCGACCACCACACCAAGAGGAAACTGAAATTAAGGAGTGTCGATCAGCTGGAAGGCAGGAGGGCTCTGCAGAGGAACCTGGACAGACTGGAGAGTTGGGCTGATTCCAGCAGGATGAGGTTCAACAAGGCCAAGTGCCGGGTCCTACACTTTGGCCACAACAACCCCCTGCAGTGCTACAGGCTGGGGACAGAGTGGCTGGAGAGCAGCCAGGCAGAAAGGGACTTGGGAGTTTGGATTGACAGGAAGCTGAACATGAGCCACCAGTGTGCCCAGGTGGCCAAGAAGGCCAGTAGCATCCTGGCCTGGATCAGGAACAGTGTGGCCAGCAGGATCAGGGGAATGATTCTTCCCCTGTACTCAGCGCTGGTGAGGCCACACCTGGAGTACTGTGTCCAGTTCTGGGCCCCTCAGTTCAGGAAGGATATTGAGGTGCTGGAGCAGGTCCAGAAAAGAGAAACAACGCTGGTGAAGGGACTTGAGCACAAGTCCTATGAGGAGAGGCTGAGGGAGCTGGGGTTGTTTAGTCTGGAGAAGAGGAGGCTCAGGGGAGACCTCATCACTCCCTACAGCTCCCTGAAAGGAGGTTGTAGCCAGGTGGGGGTTGGTCTCTTCTCCCAGGCAGCTATCAGTAAGACAAGAGGGTATGGTCTTAAGCTCTGCCAGGGGAGGTTTAGGTTGGATATTAGGAAGAAATTCTTTACAGAGGGGGTAATCAGGTTTTGGAATGGTCTGCCCAGAGAGATGGTGGATTCACCATCCCTGGAGGTTTTTAAGATGAGACTGGATGTGGCACTTAGTGCCGTGGTCTAGTAACCACGGTGGTAGTGGATCAAAGGTTGAACTTCATGCTCTCGGAGGTCCTTTCCAACCCAGCTGATTCTATGATTCTATGACTGAAATTACTGTATCGGCTACAAACAGAAGGCTGTCTTAATAAGTGTCCCTATTTTTTACTGTGGCACCTACATAGCGTCATTTGTGGACAGACCTTTCTGGTGAGATCAAGGGTCATCCACCTTATCTAGGAAATTATTTGGTTATCCCCGTGTACCATGGCACATCCAAAAAGCTGTCACACTCCTTGCAGATGTACGGCACAGTGTTGCTGTACAGGTGCTCTAACCAAGCACAGCCAGGCTGTGGGGACACTCCCTCCTGCATCTCTGGCTCTTTAGCTCCAGCCTTACTGAGGAGAACATGATGCATGGGAGTTAAACCTGCTACCTCAATCATTTGGTGTCTCTGAGAAAAATGACTGAGAGAGAATATGTATTGAAATGTTTTCTTAAATCATGAGAAAAACCAAGTCAGAGAAAGCTGAAAGACAAGCTTCAAAACTGGTGTGTTTTCAGCAAAAAACTCAGCGAGACAGATGACAGACATAAATAACACAGACAGGTAGATTAGACAGTTCACAACATGAGTTTCAGAACCACCAATACTTACACACTTTACAGTCATAGCAATTTATGAGTCCCTATGTAGCTGTTCTTGTAACAGGTGATTTCAGCTGAGTTTGAGCTCAGCTCACAAGACTCTGAGCATGAGATTTCTCTTGTTGTTGGGTTTGGGGGATGATTTTTTGTAGTTTATAAAGTCAAGCTTCTTCAACAACTTCTTTTTCCTAAGCTTTCTTGGTAATTAGCCCTAATCAGTATTCAAGTGCTGATCTGTAAGGCTATCTGCTGACTTAAAGGAAGGGAACACCTCACTAATAGCCCCAGTGTTTCCCTCTCCCTGCAGAAACAACCCCGATAAGGACAGAGACTCGAGCCATCTCCAAAGAGACAGAGCCACAAAGAGCCCTTCTGATCGCTGCTGGCATCTGGCCTTCCCCTCATTAGCACATTAAAGCTGCTCTGTCCATCCCATAAGAACCACTCTGTCCATTCCTCCCTCATTCTCTGTGGAGCCATTTACGGTGCTGCTCCTTTGAAATCCCCTTAGTTCAAGAGGCAGTAACCCCTTCCCAAAGCCCACAGAACATCCAGTGTCAAAAACTCCCAGTTACAGACAGGCACCCAGTAAGTATCGGCATTTTGAATGTCATAGGTAGACAGAAGACACCCACATATTTTGCCGAACAGCCTCTCCTAGGGAAAGTCTTTTCCCAGTCAGTATGTGGACTGCTGGGTTTGGATTACAGAGGACTTATCATATCAAATCACACTAAACAATTCCTATTTCAGAAGCGGACGGGCAAGGCTTGTATCTCCTAAAGTGCAAATTCTCAGAAGCAAAAGCAAGGCAAGGGGTACAAAGCTTTCCAATCCTGGCTTCTAAACCTGTTAGGAAACCACACTCAGAAACTTTGAAACCATATTGGATGGATTTCCAGTATGTGCTACAGCATCAAAATGGAAGCTTTATGTACTTTAGCTCATCTTCGCTCCTAAATCAAAGCATTTTAAGTGTACTATGGCATGCCAATAAGTAAGTGTGCATCCACTGACATCAGCTGTTTGGAGAGGAAGGGGAAGAACATCTTTTTCTCAGGTTTTACAGATATTTCCCTTATTCACCCAAATTATTAGGAACATAGCTAATTTGCAGAGGTCACTTGCTTACAAAATGACAATTAAAAGCAAATTAATGACAAAAAGAAACAGTGGACAATTTTTCATCACTTGATTTCTATATCCTCTGCCAGAATGCTTTCCTATGGGCAGATATAACCTTCCCACTTCCTTGACCAAAAAGAATAATACCAACAGGCACAAGAAAGCCAACCTAGTTGCTTTATCTATGCTCTGAACTCATTTTCTTTAACTTACTTCAGAATGGTATAAATATTTTTACCTAAAAGGAGAACTATAGCTATCTAAATTGAGCTCTGTCACCATTATTCTGGGTGGACTTTGAAAAGCTATTTGTACTTGTAAAGAATAAAAATCCCAAAGGAAGCAAATTCTTTTGTTTTGAAGAAGAAAGCAAAGCAACTGAAGGTTTGGATTCAAAAATGATATGTTTGATCCTTGACTTGCTTCTCATTAAGGAAATGCCATCAATTATTTGGTTTGTTTGCCTCTCTGATCAGTCAACTGAAAAACGTTACTGCTTTGGGGCAATGTAACACATTGCCTCATTTCAGTATTATTCAGTTTCAGGTTCTTTCTGGTAGGTAAACCCCTCTGTCAGATTTACTATGTAGATACATGTTATTAGGAAAAAAAACCATTAGGTTATAGCTTTTGATACTTGCAGTGCCATTTAAACAGCTCTCATCTCTGAAGAATTAGTAGCTTTGACACACAGTTCACAGCTTCCCACTATACAGCTAGTGGGCCAAACTTCCTCAACTCCAGTATCAGGGATGAATTGGGCCTGTAACATACTAAAAAAGCAAAACTTTTATTCAACCTGCACCCAAACAGCCAGGCTTTCTGACAGTAAGAATCTAAATTGCTTTTGTTCATATAATTTTGTTCAATAAATCACGGTCTAGCTTAATGAATTATATTTATTAGCAACATTATTTTTTCTTCCTTTTCCTAAGACAGGAATTAGACCCTGCACTTTATGCACAAGGTTAAAATTTATCTGATAAAGTAAGAAAGTGAGCAAAGAAGTAGAAAGAGACTCATACTGCTCCTGAGAAAGTTTTCACAATTCACTAGCGCAGAGAACATTATTACAAAGGTATTTAAAAGATGGCATGGGACTGAATGGCTGAAATCACTCTTTTTCCATTTTCTTATTCAAGTTAAGTATGTCTCTAATATTCTGATACCCTTCTTAGGAAACTTCTGAGAACTACAAAATGCCATTTAGCAACAGAGAGCAAGAAAAAGCCCATGAAGACATCCTTGAAACAGCAAGATAAGGCACAGCTGGATTTTTATATATAGTATCCCTTAAGAAAGGACTAAGAGATAGAAGTGGGTAAACCCAGAAAAAGGTATATGCCACAATAGCAGTGCCTTAAACGTTACTCTGGAGACCCGACTTCATTGACGCAGCCATGGTTCTTTGTGTTTCACAGAATAATCTCATTTAGTTTCCTAAAATCACTTTGTCATAGCATCTAAAGATATTAACTCATGTTCCTTTCAGAAACTACATTTTCCTTCCTTGTCCTGGTGCCCAGGACTACAGAGACAATGTGCATATATAAGCAGGTATCTTATTTGTTCACTTTTATTTAGAGACATAATTTGTAAGAATGCCCCAAAGAGATTGTTTGGCAACCTGCTCCCCCCATGTTTCATCAATGTTTATTGTCTGTCCAGTTCCTCTAAAGAGGTGATAACCAGCCTTCCCAATACGAGATCAACCTGTAAATTAGCTCAAAAGACTTCAGGGGCCACCAGCGTTTGGCAGGTGATTCTCTGCCCTTCAGATCACCTAGGGAGTGCAAGAAAGGGAGACAAGCCTCCTCTCTGTGCTGGAACACAGCCAGACAATTGAGACCCACCAACAGGTATCTCTGAAATAATGCAGGTGCCAGGGTGGAGGCGTGGAGGACCACAGAACTCCAAGCCGCGTGATTTTCTCCTTATTTTCTTGCTTGCCACTATAGGTGGGAGGCAACGCAGAGCAGGTGAGTCACTGCTCATTAAGTGGTCCTCTACAAGCAGACAGAGTTGGTGGAATCCAATTTTGGCTTCACAGAATTTTGAAGAAGCAAGCAATCAAGCAGACAACATTCTTTTTGCTCTCCCCTGCAATACAGCAGGACAGGTTCAGTCAGAGACACCTGCTCAGCAAGTGTCCCAAGGAAGGCACTAGGCAATCCCTGCAGCTGGGATTTATGGACCATGGGTGTGACTCACAGGTCCAGGACCATATCCACAGTATGTAATCACGACAACATTTCCCCTTAACGCAACAGCAATTCAAAGCCACCCTCTTCCTACTCAGAACCATAGAATCATTAAGGTTGGAAAAGACCTCTCAGATCATTGAGTCCAACCATTAGCCCAGCACTGCCAGGTCCACCATTACACCATGTCCCTAAGCACCACATCTTCTTCAAGGATAACAGGAAGTTTGATCCTATTGCAGCAGATCATGTTCACCATCATTGGCAGCCCAGAATTTATACTCAAATTATTCCAGTAAATTCCACAATTTTGTTCGCATCCTCAGTCCTCCATGATTCTGAACCTTCACCTTTGTGTTTTACTTTTGTTTTCTGTTATGGCCAACTTTTTCCTGAGTGCAGTGTTTGCTGTGATCACTGAAATAGATTTTTACAGTCAAACAGCTCTGCTTTCAGTGTATTCTCTCTCAAACACCCTGGGGGGGGGGAGGTTGTTCCACTGTTTCGCTATTACTTGGGGATCTATTGAGTGAATAAAGAGGAGAGGTTGGAATGTGAAGTTAAAATAAGCTTCTATAGCTTGTAAAACAACTTTAAGAGGAACCTTCAAAGGCAATTCAGGAATCAGCAAGTGCATGGGTGATCAAACTGCTAAATATAAAGTGAGAGAAAAACAATGTTCGCTTTCAGCCAGTGTCTATCCCCATTCTTCTGCTGTCTTGTTTCCTCCCTGGCCACATCAGTCTGTTCCCTTCCTGGGCACAGACTTCTTATCAGAGTCTCTTGTGACAGGATAAGCGTTTTAAATTAGAGAATTCGATTCAGTTAAGATATAAGGAAGAAGTTTTTTACAATGAGGGTGGTGAAAAACATGCAAACAGGTTGCCCAGAGATGTGGTAGATGCCTCATCCCTGAAAACATTCAAGGTCAGGTTGGATGTGACTGAGCAACCTGATCTAGTTGAAGATGTTCCTGCTGAATGCAGCAGGAGTTGGATTAGGTGACCTTTAAAGGTCCCTTCCAACCCAAACCATTCTATGATTCTACCAGCTATAAGCAGGTTCCTGGCAGCCTCAGCTGTTGTCAACCTTTTTATTTGATGTCTGCCTGAGGATCCTGCACTTTGTCTAGCAGAAAACAGAAGCACATGAGCTCATCACAATGGGTAGATCAGGAATCTTTCACAAATGGGTCTCAAGCAAACGGTGCACACAAAGTATACACAGCACAGAGAAAGTGCTACCCTTTTCCAGTAGAAAAACAATTGGAAAAGCCAACGTTTGGTTTGTTCTGAGCTCCTGCTTTACAGATATGGCATACATATTTCTTCCTTTCCCTCATGTATTTGCATGCTATTATCTCGGTAGAAGATGAAAATATAAACATTGTGTCAGGATTCATTTCACTGGGTCAGGACTGATTTCACTGTATCAACAGAAGTATTGATGAAAGTCCTGATGTTACATGGACTGAGACATTAGTTCCCACAGAAAGTTGAAAGAAACTTATGGAAACGTAACTTGGACAAAATTTCCATTGGTGTGCTGTGGGATTGGCTAAGGATTAAAATATTTTAGTAACAAGTCTTCTCCTCGTCTATAAATCACACACATTTGAAAAAATTTTACTCTTACTTCATGTTTGAGGAAGAGAAAAGAAGAACACATTAATGAAAAAGTGACTGAGCTCCTGTGTGTTAGGGTGCTCCTCTGGGCAATGGGAAATCTCATTTCTACATTCAAGTTTGTGAATTACAACAGAGATTTGAACTTTGGCCACCAGAGCCAATTTCTACCCTTTTCCCCTTATAAAACAAACAAAACCCCTAAACAAACAAAAACCCAAAAGAAAATAAACCCATCACAACCTAGATATTCTCATTTCAATCACATATAAAGAACAATAAATATTGATTTGATGATTTATCTATGGCTGGGAGTCATATATATGCATAAGGATGGTAACTACCTAAACCATATGAACTAATCCAACACCTTGTAGCCACGATGACTGTGATCAATTTGATGACTCCCCAGCGGTCACTATTACCACCCTTGCACAGGAGAACCGATTGCTTTTGTATCTGATCCCTTCACTGCATCTTCATATATCTCTTGCAGGCCCTGAGAAAAACCTGTTTTCTCTAGTGTTGTATTTCAGGACTGACACACACCTCAGGATAACCAAAGAAAAGGAGAGCAGGATCTTGCAAACACAGGATATCTAAGATTTCACAGACTGTCAAGTTGAGGAATTGAGTGAATTTTACTATACTGAGAGTTACAAATCCATATGTACAAGAAAACGTGTAATTGAGTTGAAACAGCTCTTACTTGTTTCAGCTTCTTTTCAATCCTTCTCATGCTCAGATAACAAAAGATAAATATTTCCTCCCTTATTGATGCTTTGGAAAATCCTCCTAGATTGCTAATCGGTAATTAACTGCATGTAATAGCGATGTCCTGAGAGCAAATAGCTTCATGTATATGTAAACAATGTAACACTGGTAAGAATGGTAATTTCCTAACATTTGGAAGCTTGAAAGGGTCAACGACCTTCATCCTCAAACCTATCGAGATAGAAGAGCTGGGTTTAGGAGCTCCTCCGTATTACACATATCTGAAACTAAAGCTGGGACAATGAGGCCAACACTGGTACACACCACTTCATTGCTGCAACTGCTGTTTAGCACGTAAGAGTCATTAGGCAGAAGTGATGGCTCCAGCTGGCTTTTCAGACAGGAGGCACTGAATGGACTGTGTTTTGTACTAAAAACCTCTGCCCTAATCAAATGCAGTGCAAAGGAAACAACCGGCAGAGAGGTGAGTGTAAAGGATTAAAGTAAGATGGTTCCAGTGTTTTCTTGTGCCTTCGGTGAAATAATTTACTCCGAGTACCCGGCAGTTTTCCCCTTTGCACTGACCATTCTGAGCCACACGCACGGGCGAACCGACCAGCTCGCCTCTCGCCAGCATCCCGCTCCCGCAAGCCCAGCGTGCTGCTCCCTGGCCACGCGAGCTGGTCGGAATCGGGCAAAGATCCCGCACGGCGCCCCTCGGCACTCCGGAGCATCAGCCCGCGCCCGGCCGCTGCTGGCGGACCCGACCAGGAGCCCCGGGGGCCGCCCCTTCCCCGCCGCCCGCGCTCCAACTTCCCCGGCGGCGCCTCCGCCACCGGCCGGGCTGCGGCAGCGGGGATATCGGCTCCCTGCTCCCGCTGGCCCTCGCCTGTCCGCGACGGGCCAGGAGAGCCGGAGCAGGCGGGCGGCGTGGAAGCTCCGCTGCGGAAGCTGTGCCTGCGGGTACGGCAGGTGCGAGCGGCACCGGCGGGGAGGGCGCGGGCTGGCGCCTCACGCCGCCGCCTCGGAGGCAACAATGGGCCGGGAGAGGCTCCGCGCCGCCGCCCCCTGCCCGCACGGGGCTTCCCCGGGGAAGGGCGCTGCCAGCGCAACCCAGCGCAGCCGAGCCGAGCCGCGCCGAACCGAGCAAGCCGCCCCGCCGGCGCCTTCGTGCCCCGCCGTTCCCCCCTGCCGAGGGGGCCGGACCGGGTCGGGACCCCTCCGACGGGCGCCCCTAGCACCGGCGCGCCCGAGGGCGAGCGGCGCCGTGCCGTGCCGCGCCGCCGGAGCCCCGCTCCATCCCCTGGCCTCACCTGTTCAACACTTTCCTGATCCTCTGGCGCACGCTGGAGGAGGGCGCGGAGATGCCGCTCCTGCCGCCGCCACTGCCGCCCTCCGCCGGCAGGTTCTCGATGGTGGCCACGACATGGCTGGGCTGCGGCGGGTGGTGCGGCGGCGGCGGCGGCTGCGGCGGCGGAGGGTGGCGGTGGTGGCGGTGGCGCTCGGGGGAGAGCATCGCGGCGGGGCTGCGCCTCAACGGAGAGCGGGGTGCATCCCGGCGGGAGGGCGGCGGGCGCTGCTGCCGCCGGCGCTGGCTCCCTCGGCTTCCGGGCAGCGCCAGACCCTCGCCCGCTCCTCCCTCACTGGGCTGCCATGCAGCGAGGGGCGGGATGCTTCTGCCGCCGCCAGCGAGTGCCGCTCACAGCCGACGAAGTGGCAGCAGTTTGGCGACCCTCCTCCTCCTCCCACACCCCCCGCGCCCAGCCGGTGCCTCCCCCCGGCGTAGCCGCCGCTGCTGCGCCGCCTCGATCCCTTTTGTTCCTCGCCCGCCACCGCCCCGCGCTCCCCAAGCGCACGGCTGCCGCCCGGCACAACACAGCCTAGCACGGCGCGGCCGCGGAGCCCCCTCGGAGCACACTCGGATCCCGGCGCGGCGGCCGCGGAGCCCCCGCACCCCGCGGTGCCGCCGGGCTAGCGCGGCGGAGGCCGCCAGGGGGCGCCCGTGGCGGCGGCAGCGCCCCCGCTCCCCCACAGCGGCGGGAGTCCCGCGGGGCGCTCGGAGCGGGACCCCGGGGCAGGGGGTGCGGGCCCCCCGAGGGTCCCGTCCCGCCCTGCGGGTGGTGGCGCCGTCCCGCCTCCGGCCGCTGAGCTCCGCGCTGGGTGGGCGAGGGGTCGAGTGGGGAGCCGAGCCAGCGGCGCCCCAAACTTCGCCCCACTAGCTCATCGGTTTTCTTTGGAGTGTTTAGTTGTGTTTTGGGCGTGGGTTTTTGGTAGTCGGTTGCCTGATGGCCACAGCTGAACGGCACGGCACCCCTCCGCTGTGTGAACGCCCGGGAGCTGCCGTACGCTCGTCCTCTGAAACGGGGCACGGGCGATGTCGTCTTCAGTGAATTGGGAAAAGTGTAAAGGAGACAATCGCCTCTGAACAACACCGTGGTTCTTACACCGCCGGAGGCACGTAAGGGACTGAGGGAGGGATGGCAGTCGCTGTAAAGTTCAGAGCTCCATACATTTTTCATAGGGACAGTGCACTTGAAGTTCATGCCTGTGCGAGGCTTGTTACAGTGATGTGTTTGTCTTTTTCAAATACAGGGACACTCCCTGAAAAGAAATGGAATGAACTTGGGTTTAATATTTCTTACTCTAAAGATGAAGATATTTCACTTCAAAAATTGAATTAGGCTCAGAGTAGGTAAAAATATATATCTTTTAAATCAATCATGTCTCTCTGAAACATATTACACGATAATTTTACAAAGTCCTGTCAGTGACATACATTTGAAATTTCACCTTTTCCATTCTATTGTTCCCCTCGACTTATTTTTGTCAAGGATTCTTCCAGTATATTTCTGTTTGTGTGAACCTTACACAAATCTGTGAAGGTGAGAGGAACATTCGTAATAAGCAGGGAAATGTGGTTTTAAGGCTGTGGAATAACCCCCAGGGAAATCAGATAGATGTAATACACAAAATTGCTTTTTTTTTTTTTTTTAAATTTCTAGATTTCAGGTCGGTAATGCCTGTTTATATAAACTATTCCTTTTGCCAATGTCGTTTTACTCTGAGTACCTCAGCAGCCTCAGTCTAACAGGTCTTCAGACGAGATCTGGTGGAGCATGTTGCTTTACCAGAGGAATGCTTTTGAAGATGGGGCTCGCTCACTCGAAATCCTCTGAAGTTCATTCTCTGTTCTGGGCAAAAAGCCAGATGTTTTCAACGCGAGCCGAACCTCAGTTGAATCGGATAATGCTACTAAGAGATTCTCCTCTCTCCTATTCCCCCCATGGCAACCACATGTTTCCATAAGTGGAGAGAAGATGAGTTTCATTCTCCCTGGCAGCTCTTGGAAGTGGAAGGGACAGAGCCTCCAAGGCTGCAATGCCTGCAGCCGGGCACTATGAGGTGAGCTGCAGGGCTGGCTGCCCCGGTGCAGCTATCCCTACTGTGTGCCATTACTGCATGGGTCCAGCCGTAGCAAGCCGTAACTCACACAGTCATGTCTGTCCTATGTATCTCTAGCACCTATTTGTTAATGTTTCCATGCTCTTCGTTAAACGAGCCCTTTCTTCGAACTGCGACTAGATGCATGTTCTGGAAATACCCAGTGTGACGGCAGAGGAGGCTTTAGGTAAGAGATGTGTTTGCTCTGGGTGCTCAGTGGCCGTTTCAGACTAATCTGACAACTGAGTAGATCAGAACAACAGTGTTTGTCTAACTTTATTCCTGCTGATTAAACCAAATGAATGCATACCTGAAGTCCAATTTGGCATCTGCCAATAAACATGGGGGCTGTAGGGAGCTCCTCTCCTCAGGACACCTTCCTTATTTGGCAGCCCCCTTTTTGCTGATGCAGAGAGAAACTGTTGGTCTGTGCAGAGAGCCCTGCTGCCATTGTGACAAATAGATTTCTTGCACGCGGAGGTCTATCATAAATGCAATGCCAAACTTTTGCTGTGTCCAATGAAATTGTTTCCAATTACTTTTCACTTTGTCTCGCTACCACACCACACACGTAGCATTGCACAATCCCATGGCTTTGTGCATTTAATATTGCAGCTTAGCCATGCTGGGTTTTTTCCATGATTAGACAAAATTACTAGGAGGAGCAATTAAACAGGATGTATTCTGTTTAGTAATATCAGTAGTGGAGTGCATTATACAATCAGTAGTGACTGATTGAGAATGGCATTTTTTAACATTTTAATAATTGCTCAAGGTGCTGTTCATGTGGCTCAGTATCCCTCACAGTCCTGCACTCTTGGCCTGACTTCAAACATAGTGCTAAGCATGCTCAGCTCCCTTGTAACAGTTTATCCGTGTGTTGACATTCAACTCTTGACACGTCTGGCATCTTCATTAATGTAACACCCAACTGGATTAATTTTACTACAAGGTAAGTATAGAATTTGTATAATTGTGGAAATGCATTTTTTGTTAAGTGTTTCACACCCCTCCTTCAGGTGAACATGTTAGAGGTTAGTCAAATAATTCCTTTTTTATGGTTTACTCTGAAGAAGCAATTTACCTTCTAGCATTAAGTCTAGTTTTAAGTATAGGTTTTCCAAAATTGTTACATGAGTTTAAACCCAGGTTCTTGAAGCACTGACCTGTCTTGGCCTTTTTGCTCCCCAACAGCCTCCATAAATAAAAGGAAAAAAACTCTCCATGGCCACCGGAGCTCATAGGGGACCAAGTTCTTTTTACTTTTGAGTTTCTGTCAATAAACATACACAAAGCTGTTCAACAGCAGCTTCAGCGACTGGCTAATGCATGCCCAGGGGCCTGGCTTAAGCCTAAATCCTAGAGCCTGAAGCACAATCCTTGAGCTAAATGGGGAATTCCTCTCCCAGGGCTCTGACCTTGCAGCTGGGCTCTGATCCTGCTTGAGACCTGGAAGAACTTGTGGCAGCACTAGAGGCTAACCAGTAGCCAGAGGGACAACACAGCACCAGTAAAACTTATAAGCAAGGCAGCAGTATCAACCAATGAAAAGATTTTATAAAAGCATGCACCTACATCTCCAAGTAGATTGAACATTGTCCCTGGATGTGAGGACTTGGGCTCTCAACTTAGTTTATCCAACTTTTAGAGAATTTAAACTCAAAGTCCTTCCTTCTCCAGCTGAGTCTCCTGGAACTGCTGAAATTGATTTTCTGCAGTACTGTTGGCACCCCTTGGTTCCCAGCTCCAAGAAAAGAAACCCAGATTCCAATGGTTGCAGCTCTGGCTTAAGATGTGGAACAGCTGTGGGTGTTGTACTCCCAAGGCTGTCTGTCTTGTCGTGGGGATTCAGTTAGAAAATCAGCTGCCTCCATCACATTTTTTCATGGGTGGGAAAACTGAGGTACTGAAGCAGCATTAGCCAAGACATAGCCTGTCATTTCTCAAGCAAGAACCTAGGATACCAAGAGGAATAATTATGATCTCTTTTTCATCTCTCTGAATGACTATTCTATATTTGCACTTTGATTTATATCAAATATATACTCCTTATGTTAATATTTATATTTTAATATTTGATATAACATTTTATTTATCTTAAACCTTTTTATTTTATAAAACATTTGCTTGATTATTACTAATAAATCAAATATTAGGTTTTTTTCTTTATCATTGGAATGAAATAGTTGCAGCTGGATAAAGTGAGATCTTTCGTTAACACACTCTGCTGCAACACCAGATGGATCAACATTAGCTCAGAGCCGAGATTCATCCCACTTGTTTCTGCATGGTATTCCAGAGAGGAGTTATTAATATTTCTGATGAGTTTGGGTTGAGCACCATCCTGAATCTGTCTAGTTTATTTGAAACAAACACAGGTATCTTGACAGGCACAGTTGCATTGGGAATTGGTGACAGCCTTTGTTACGGTGTTTTTGGGGGACAAGCGACAGGCACAGTGTTGGTTTGCACAAGAGCCCTTTGCTCAAAATCCTTCCAAGCCTCTTCTTAGGCAAACTTTATTACAAGAGCTCAACTACTCCATCCACTTCCCAATGCACTGAGAAAGATTCACAGAAGCAACTAGTTTCCAATATGTGAGGCTGACTATGACAAAAAGAAACAAGGGTAGAGCACAGCAGCACAACCTTCATGTTATTCCTCAACCTCTGTGTGCCAGTGTCCCATTTTGGCACCATCGTTGCTGTTGTTACAAATAATCATGGCCTCAGAAGACAGCTTCTTAGGAGATGAGAAGTTATCAGTCCTGAATCTGAGCATAGCATGTCTATTCACACACACTGATGGATGAACATCTATGGAAAGGCAAGAACTGTGGAATCTCAGTACACAGCCCATGTTCCCAGACAGCAACGCCGCATCTAATGAAACGAGAAGAGCATTGAGACAGAGCTGCTCTCCCCTCTGGCTCCTCACTCCCTTGCCTTACATGGGATGTGAGACAGCCCACCTGCATCACACAAGGGGTGAGGAAGGTTGTGGGTGACATCTATTATTCACATCCATCATAAAAATATTTTATATTTCTCATTAGTTGCAAGAGGGAATATACCAACCGACTAATAATTTTTCCTCTTGTAGGGGAATATTTACACACATGCACAAAGACAGGGAGAATTACATTGCTATACCATTGGAGCCTGAGACCAAGCAGCTTCATCCGTATAAAAAAGATAGATTATACAATACAGAAAAGGTAAAATTAAATAGAATTTATTCATTTCCATCACCCTGGGTGAGCAGCAAAGGCACAATAAAAAGTACAGTAAATAATCTGCGAATGCCTTTGCTTACAATAGTACAAGGTTCACAAGCAGTTCAGAAGCGGAACATCTGGAATAGCTCAGTTTCTCTGGAGGAAAATGGGGATAGGTCTTGTCTCACATATGTTTGCCTCTTCTTTGAGATTTCCCTTGCTTCACTGCTGCAGCTATCATTTCAGCAGTTTGTTGTAACCATGCAATCACTGGCAGCTTTTTGACAGTTGCAGACATTTACCTACTTGTCCTTTTCCTAATCTGCATAAAAATAAATGAATCCTTCAGAGATTAATTAAGAACAGTGTTAACTTTCCTGCTTTGCTTGTAGCATAGGTCACTCACAGACTCAAAATCTCAGACTGGAAAGAAAGCTGAATCTCGAAAGCAACAGCTCATCAGCTCAGAAAGCTGCAGGGAGGCAGACTGTTATTTCCCTTGCTGATATTCAGTACCAAAAAAAGCAAGCAGGAAGAAGTCTCTAACCTGGTAGCAAAAGAGAAATAAACTTATAATAGTCGTGTGTTTCTGGTTTTGTGCAGCCCAATAGCATTTTCAATCTACTTGTTCTTTTCAATAAAACCACATTAACATTACTTTTATTTGTTTTATTGTGTGATCCCTCTCCTTCCTCATTGCATAATTAACTGTTAGCCTACAGTACGCCCTGATCCAAGTGTCTCTACTTGTCCAGAAATAACAAGTTTTTTAAAAAATCCTGTTCTATGGAAAAACAATAACTCTTCAACATGGTAACTCCTAAGCAATCAAAAAATGTGATACACAGATGTGAAAAATCAAACCAGTTCCTTTTGATTTTGAAGAAGCAAGTCTTGAAAAGTCCATTTCAAGAGGAATATGACAATCTAATATTGCTTTTTTTCATTACTTATCTGTACTTTATACAAAGTGCCCCAATCTTGCAGGATCTTCTCTGCCTGGGGGACTCAGGGAGCAAGTTGGAGGCATGTTTTGACCCACAACTTGGGAAACATTTCGGAAATGGCACAGTAGACATAGCCATTCTATTTGTCTAGAAGCATCTGTTTCCCTGCCATAGGAATGAACCTTTCCCACATCCCTTCTGTATGCAAAACTATTCACATACCTAAGCCCATTAGTGGCAATCAGGAGTACTAGCCCAATGATAGCTAGAGACCAACTCCCTAAAATTGGAAAGAGAGACACACCTCACAGCAAAGGTGGTTTATTAGTCTATTTACAAGCCAGATAATTAACAATCTGTTGAGGAGAAGCCTGGGTTTACAAGAATGAAGTCACTCTTGGACTAAGAGGCATTTCACTGCTCCAATTTCATCACACCATTTCCACACAGAGATAGCCCAGTGGAATGTATTGGCCTGTGATGTATAAGAGATCATATAAGGTGATCTCAAGGTCCTCCTGGCCATGCAATCTCTGACTAAGCAGTGTCCAAACAAACACTCAAGGTGAGAAGAGAGAGACATAGAACCACAGAGTCATTTGGGTTGGGAAGGGCCTTTAGGATCATCAAGTCTAACCATTAACTCAGTGCTGCCAAGGCCACCGCTAAACTATGTCCCCAAACACCACATCTGCATGTCTTTTAAGTACCTCCAGGACTGGTGACTCAACCATTTCCTCAGGCAACCTGTTCCAACTCTGAACAACCCTTTCAGTGAAGAATTTTTTTTCTAATATTTAACCTAAACTATCCCTGGTGCAACTTGAGGCCTTCTCTCCTCCTGTCATTTATTACCTGGGAAAAGAGACCAACTCCCACCTGGCTACAACCTCCTTTCAAGAGTTGTAGAGAATGAAGTCACCACTGAGCCTCCTTTTCTCCAGGCTAAACAACCCCAGTTCCCTCAGCCGCTCCTTGTAAGACTTGTGCTCCGGACCCTTCCCTGGCTTCATTGCCCTTCTGTGGACTTGTTCCAGCATCTAAACGTCTTTCTTGAATTGAAGGGGCCAGAAATGGACACAGGATTCAAGGTGTGACCTGACCAGTGCTGAGTACAGGGGGACGATCACTGCCTTGGTCCTGCTGGCCACACTGTTCCTGGTATAGGCCAGGACTGCCAGACTCCAGGGCAAAGTGACACAGCAGTTTTGCTGGAGAAGAATTCCATTTTGAAAAAGTATTTCAACTTCTAAAGAAAATCATCTCAGAAAAACAATGAGAGTTCAAGTTGCCAGGGATGCAAGCCATTAGATGGACTGTGGAAAAATTAAAGGGGCTTCCCAAACAGCAAATGTGTTAAATTCTAGAGAAAACCGACTGTACATATTGTATGTGTATGCCTTAGTGATATTATAATACATTTCAATGACAGACTTTTATCCTAGTTAACAACAGCAGAGGCCTCTGGGTTTTTAGTTATTGCTGTCATAACTCCCACAGGGAAACAAAATAGTTGGGTTGAAAGCTAAATTAAACCCACTGGACATGCCAGCAAGACACCAGGGACTGCATCCCCAGCCCCAGCTGAGTGTGAGCAAGGCATGGTCCTCCCTCCTCCCCTAGAGCTGTGGGCAGAGGGGTCCGACTGAGGACAGGCTGCAGGACACAGAAGCAGAAGGGTTGTGCTTTCAAGCAGTTGTCATGACAGCAGCGATGCAGTGGCAAGTTTAGCTTTTCCCTCTTCATTTTATCTGTGCGGTCAGACCATTTGAAATGGTACTGCTGTGACCACATATGTGTCTGTGCTGGCACTGCCTGCCCTTCGTGCTCAATTCAAAATTATCATGTCTTCACTCTCTGGCCTAGTGTACATCCACTCCCACCTCCCTTGGCTCCCACTGCACAGAGCCTCCCTCTCAGAGCTGATCCATACATCTGCCACAACACAGCAACACTTCAGTTAATTTTATAGAGGAGGAGGACAACTGACCTTTGCACTGCCATTCCTTCTTTTAATCATTTCTAACTTTCTGAGGCTGTCTGGAACTGTCAGAATCCTGGTTACACCTTGGGGCTGCCCTAGACTATGGGATATACATGAACAAACACGCTCTTGTAGCATAACGATGTTCTAAAGACACCAAATCACAGCATCTTTAGGGTAGAGGCTATGACAAGACAGGTACTTTATTAACTTCATCAAGCAGTGGCACAGACTTCCCAGAACAGAAAGTCTCTGTCCTTGGAGGTTTTCAAGACCCAACTGGAAAAAGCCATAAGGCACCTGATCTCACCTCATGGCTCACCATGACATGAGCAGGAGGTTGCACCAGAGTCTTTCTGAGCTTCCTTCCAAGAAGAGCTATCCTACAGTCCTGTGAATTAGGATTTTAGTAGTGTTGAGTTATGTTTCAGCAATATGTATATGTGTATCTATGGGGTCAGAAAAATCCAGAAGAGTAACCTTTTCACTGTTTTTCATTTTTTCAGGATTAAAATATGGAAAAACACAAAAGGATGAGGATCTATAAAGTGACTTATTCCCACCTGGTATTCTACAAGAGGGAAAATAAAATGTATGTAAATAAAGCAACAACAAAGTGCTTAACAAATTCAAATTTTTAATTACTCAAATTTATTGATAAGAATAGCAGAGATTCAGCTCTCTTGCCCTATTCACTGCTGGACTGGAGAGAGGAACACCTCTTGGCATTATTGCCTCAGTAAGATTCAAAAAACTGACTGGCTGTTTTAGTCTATTCATCAATAGGGGTAACAGCTAATAAAACCAGATACAAATCAGAATAATTCCTTCAGGAGTGACACTGTTTAGCAATATTTATTATTGTTTTCTGGTGATTCTTTATGTCTGGTATATTTTTGTGAAATGTCTTAATCTTTTAAAAATAAAGATTGATCTCCAAGGTATTAACAATTTCTCCTTTCGAAGTGTGAAGTGCCTTTCCATGTTATTCTTTTTCATTGTCACTCTGTTTTGCAGGCTTCGCTGACAAGAAACAACTGTTATTCTGCAAGTGAGTGAGAGGAGGGTTTGTTGTTAAGCTAAGTCCAAATCTAATGTTCTGAAGGAATTAAAGATGAAATACACAGCTTTGGGGGGCAAGAAAATCACACCTCCTAGTCGCACTTTGCAAATAGGTGAACTCTTTGGGTGATTAATTAAAGTTGTCATCAGGTTCAAAGCTTTATTCAATTATTATTTATTATATTAGTTCTGAATTACTGAAATAACAGCAGCAGCCATGATTAACAGGACAACTCATGCTTGGGAAAGTATCACCTAATGAAGTAATTATGTCAGCATCGTCAGCATTGTTCAAAGGAGGATACATGGAAAGTGGAATTATTTCCATGGTTAATCCTGATTGATTCCAGAGGTTAGATGTGATGATCAGAAAAGCCGTGTCCCACAGTAAGTTTTACAGTCTGAGAATATGCTAATGGTTCATAAAGGATTATCTGAATGAACACTGAATTTTGAAAAGAGATATGGAAACCAGAGTCTATGGGCAAAAGCAGGAGAGACCAAATTCAGCTCTTGTTGCTGACTCAGATGCTAACTTCTTTTGACTTGTTCCTTTTAACTTGTTCTCAGAGCATGTTCAACTAGGTCTCATGCTAAACAGCTGATGTAGAGATTTTACCTGATTCCAGATTTTTGCTACAGGTGCATAAACTGCTCTGGCAAACACAGATTTTCTTCTTATTTCTATACGCATTTGTACCAAACTGCAGAGCTGGAGCCTTGCCCTGCTCTGCACTTGGGATGAAGAGCAGAGGAACAGGGTGAATAATGTGCTTGTCCTGATGTACAGGCAACCAGGATTTGCTTCTTCCTACACTGGGCTTAATGAACATGCCTATCATATTCTGGAAAGTATTTAATTGCCATGCCAACAGAAGCAAGAGCTATCCTGAGTGATAAGAACTACTTAGCAGACAGATATAATGCCTGTGTCGAAGTAAAAGTGAGTAAATCCCACCATAAAGTGCTCCTGTACATACTGTGAAATCCTTCTTAACGAAGCACAGCCTGGGTAACGGAGTTTAAATCCAGTTGAGATGACTGGGACTGCTTTTCAGCTTTTTCTGACTCAGTAACCCAACACAGGAGAACTGAAGAAAAAGTGCCACCAGAAGGCTGGTAGACATGCAAAATATTTCATGGCTGGACTTGAAGACTGACTTGTACCCATTAAAATGTATTGTCTGACAGCTAATCCTGTAAACTACTGCCTACTGTCCTATGAGAACCCTGCCAGATAATCCCAGTCTTTCTGCTTGCTGAGTCCTCCTTTTCCTTGGACAAGCACCAACTGCATTTGCAGTTTCAGATTCAACTTCCTCCACCTCAACCTACCCAAAGAATTTAGCAGAAAGAAAAATGGGCAGCAAAGCTAATGTTACTGCAGGGCAAGTGTCCTTTCAAAGTCTATGAAATGCATGAAGACCTTTCAAATTTTACATCAAAGACTTCTAATAAAGAGTGGAAATCCATGATACAAAAAACATAGTCCACCTTCTCCTTGAGTCCCTCTGAATTTGAATTTGAGTCCTTCTGAAATTACATGGAAGAGCAGACAGGTTGATGCAAGAACCAACCTCAGTATTGTGGTCTAGAAGTAAAGAAACCACAAGTTCCCAGCAGTACAACATCTGCCATTCAGTAAATGTCAACTGTTTACTGCTTTGTAGATTACAAGAGAGCTGATTCTTCTGTTCTTCAAAATACAAGTAATCAATACAATAGCTGCACATGGGATATTTATTTACTCCAGATGAGGACCTTATGGATTGTAAAAAGCTGAATATCCAAGCCATGTCTCATGACAAGACATCAACTTGCACATTCATGCTGAATTGAAAGTGTAAAAAGAGTGTGTAAAAGAATATACAAAAGAGTGTAAAAGATGTACTTAAAGCAGCTCAATGAATTTGGTAGATGAGAAGCTGGACATGACCTGGCAATGTGTTTGCAGCCCAGAAAGCCAATTGTGTCCTGGGCTGCATCAAAAGCAGAGTGGTCAGCAGGTCTGAGGGAGGGGATTCTGTTGCTGGTGAGAGCAGCTGGTGAGATTCTGCTCTGGTGAGACCTCATCTGGAGTACTGCATCCAGCTCTAGGGACTCCAGCACAGAAAGGACATTGATCTGTTGGAGCGAGTCCAGAGAACGACACCAAGATGATTAGGGGGTTGGAGCTCCTCTCATACAAGGAAAGGCTGAGAGAGTTGACTTTGTTCAGCCTGGAAAAAAGACAGCTTAGGGCTGGCCTAATTGCAGCCTTCCAGTACCTGAAGGGAGCCTACAGGAAAGAAAGAGAGGGACTTTTTACAAGAGTATGTAGTGACAGGATAAGGGAGGAGTGAATTCAAACTAAGAGAGAGTAGATTCAGATTAGATATTAGGAGGAGATTTTTTGCTGTGAGGGTGGTGAGGCACTGGCACAGGTTACCCAGAGAAGTTGTGGATGCCCCATCACTGGAAGTGTTCAAGGCCAGGTTGGATGGGGCTCTGAGCAGCCTGGTCCAGTGGAATGTGTCCTTGCCCATGGCAGGGGGTTGGAACTAAATGATCTTTAAGATCCCTTCCAACCCAAACCATTCTGTGATTCTATGAATACTATCATAATTGATTATGGTATTTCCACGTTCTGGATCAGCTGCTGGACTAGTAGTCCCTGTGGGTGACATTCATCCCTACATGAGGGGATGAGTGCAAGAATCATTGACAGGAGTCATACTCCACTCATTTTGCTTAAAATAAAAATGTTGTACAAGTAAAATAAAAGCTATGTGCCTCTCCTTCCCAAGGGCCTTTGGGAAGGAGACAGAGCAAAAGATTGTCTTCTTGTTTTGTAGACTATTTAAAGGCTGCAGTACTCAGAGGAAGTGTTTACACTGAGTAGCTGGACATGAGCTCTGGAGTTGTGTTCAATGGTAATGCATCAGTAATCTGTGCACAGAACAAGATAGAAATCTTGGTAGGCCCCTTAGAAGCTGTAAAGTTATGTCACACTTCAGTGTAAGCAGCTGCAGCAGCTTTCTGAAAGGTCTGGAGGGTTTAAGAGATACAGTACAGCAACAAAACATACCCAGAAAATGTCACTGTGACAATTTTGTAGGCTTTCAGCATGAAACCTGGAGACCCCCTGAGCATACTCTGGAAGCCCAACCATATTTTTTTTTACAATCCCTACCATGTGCCTGAAGGTCAGCACCACTGATGTTTCTGACACAGGGAGCTCTTCAGGAGTCTCTTGTGGTGTTTTGGGATGATTTCACAGCAGATGAAAAGGTTTCTTCAGCACAGTATGGAAAATATGGGTTTACAATCGTCACTGCTGCTTTCAAATTTTCTTACTCCCCAAACCCTGCCTAACTGTGTGAGTTTCACCCGTTTCTACTACCTCTGTGCCATCTTCTTTCCCTTCTTCCATCGTTTCATGTGCTGTTTGCAATATACAACATGGTATCAACAAGCTCTGTTTTGCTCCTGCTAAGGAAGAAAACCTAAGCTTAGACTTTCTTCCTTTGTCTTGTGTAGTGGGTCGACCCTGGCTAGATGCCAGGTACCACCAAAGTTGCTTTCTCACTCCTCTTTGCAACTGGACAGAGGAAAGAAAATATAATGAAAGGTACATAAGTTGAGATAAAGACTGGAAGAGATCACTTACCAATCACTATCATGGGCAAAACAGACTCTAAGTGGGGATATTAGTTAGATTTATTACTGACAAAATCAGAGCAAGATAAATGAGAAGTAAAATAAATCTTAAAAACACCTTCCCCTGCTCCTCCCTGCTTCCCAAGTCCTACCTCCTCCCCCTGCAGTGGTGCAGGACGACGGATAATGGGGGTTACACTCCGTTGTTGTTTCTGCCACTGCTCTGAGAGAGGAGTCCTTCTCCTGCTCCCCATGGGGTCCCCCCCATGAGTGACAGTCCCTAATGGACCTCTTCAGCGTGAGTCCATCCCACCGGCAACAGTTCTTCACAAACTGCTGCAACGTGGGTCACTATTCCACAGGGTGCAGTCCTTCAGGCACAGGCTGCTCCAACACGGGTCCCCCACAGGGTCACAAGTCCTTTGAGGAAAACCTGCTCCACTGTGGGCTCCTCTCCCCGTGGGTCAGCAGGTGCCTGCCAGGACTCTGCTCCAGCATGGGCCTCCCATGGGGTCACAGCCTCTTTTGGGCATCCACCTGCTCCAGCGTGGGCTCCTCCACAGGCTGCAGGTGGATCTCTGCACCTCCGTGGTCCTCCATGGGCTGCAAGGGGAGAGCTGCCTCACCATGGTCTGCATCACATGAAGGGGAACCTCAGCTCCAGCACCTGGAGCACCTCCTGCCCCTCCTTCTCCACTGATCTTGGTGTCTACATTGTTGTTCACACGTTCTCACTCTGCTCTTCTCTGGCTGCAATTTTCATCTGCACAATAACATTTTTTCCTTTTTTAATATGCTATCACAGAGGCGTTGCAATCGTTCCTGATTGGCTCGGCCTTGGCCCGCAGTGGGTCCATCCTGGAGCTGGATGTCATTGGCTGTACTGGACATGGGGGAAGCTTCTAGCAACTTCTCACAGAAGCCACCCCTGTAACCCCCTGCTACTGAAATAAACCAAAGAAACCCAATATGCCTTGTGACTTTGCCAGTATTACGTATCTACATGCACTGGTTAAAAAAGAATCACGACTGGCGTTCATGGCAGAAGCAGAACTGATGCAAGATAAATCAATATGAACATGGGCTAAACTAGATTCAGTACATCTATCATAGTAGTTTACATAAGTTTAAATCAATTTAATTAAACTGACTCACTTTTCTGGTAGAGACAAGGCTTTACAATGTGCCAACTTTAATCCATTGACTGGATTAAAATATTAAAAAAGGGGTGGTTGGTGACTTTCAAGTTCAAGATAACGATGAGTGACTGGTAGTGTCAGGAAAAAGCAGCCATATGAAGGTAATTGGATGTGCTCTTAAAAGAAAAAAATGAAGAAATTTCCCTTAGATTGCAGTGTTGTGTAGTAAGCAAGATTACCCTGAATTGTTAACCCTGTGCATTACCAATACCCCTGTAACCTTGCCTCTGGTGATTGATAACCTCTGATCAGAGCAAAAAGCTTTGCTTGTTGTCAAAGACAGCATAACTCATCATTGCATATTAATCGCTGGCCACTTTTACAAAGTAAAACTTACTGTTTTAAATCACTTTCCCCTTTGCTTGTTTTTAGGGCAAGTCTTACCCCTGGGGAAGGTGGAATAATACAGCTATGAGTTTTACTTAAAAATTTATACCAGTTTGGGCACCTGTAGAGTTAGAGCAGCTCAGATCATTAGTGGAAACTGCCAAAGTTGTAGTCTGAGTCTTCTAAACTCTCTAGGCCAGCCTAGACTGTGCTGCCTCTGCAATACTTTCAAGTAGACTGTTATTTACAGTTTCTGTATCATGGGATATTTTGGGACACAACCAGAGATCTCTGGCTGAAATGCTCTCAGGCATGGTAGGCTATGAAGCCCTGCCCTTTCCCATGGTGGACATTTTGCTTAGGGCTGGGACCAACATCATTTTTACCAGAGTTTTATAGAGCTTATCAGTTACAAAGAGACAAAGAATGACTTTAAGTGAGAACTCTTCATCATTCTCTCTTTCCAGTTGACAGATGACCTCCAAGCAAACATCAAGCCCCTCCATTACAGTGAAGATGACTTATTGTCATGTCCTTATTGCTGGCAGTTCATAAGGCTGCACTGTGACCACTCAGAGGCTCACATCAGACATTGAGGTGATGTTACTAACTTAAAATTTTCCCCTGTAGAAGGGTTGGAAATTTTATGTACAGACCACATAATGATGCAAACCTATTTGCTCTATTATTCCTCAGCTCCCAAAATAACATCTCATTCTTCTCTAATGCACAATCCACTTTGAGAGCAAAGATAATTTGTATGAACCTGAAGGAATGTGCCACAGATGTGGTTTTCTGTTGCCTGTCTTTCCTTCCTTCCCCAAAACTGTGGGGGGAATTTAGGTGCCTTGATGACTGACATTTCTTTTAAAACAAACTGTTGAAGATTGTTTACATGCAGTTTCTCATTCTGGATGAGACTTAATTTACTCTCTCCAAGCTCTGGTTTCTCAGGAAAAAAAAAAAGCTATTCCAAACACAATGATAAGAAGCTCTAAAAAAATTTTGAAATCAGGTTTTTCTTTCTGAGATCATGTAAGATTTCACTTCAACCCACAAATGTTCTCATACAACTACTTCTGTTTTTATGATCGCTGAAACTCAGGGAGGGCTGATTTTATTTGGTCCACTTCTTCCTGTCTGGTTTCTGACTCTGCTTTTTTTGTCCAGAGTCTATCTGATGTCTGAGGAGCAAATCATTGCAAACAGCTCCTGTCTTGTCTAGCTAATTGCTACACTGACACTCTGAGCAAAAGAAATAAGATGGGAGTTTGATCAACAGTAATGTCAAATGCTTGGTACAATGGGCACAAAAGAAAAGAGACAAAACTAGGAAATCACCAGTGTTGCACTTGCATCCCTCCTACCGTGTTTAACATTTCTTTCTCCTAGTGACAGAACTGACCGTCACAGTGCTTCCTCAGAATTGCCTGCTATCTCGTACTCCACAAATAAGTACATTTTGTTAGACTGCTTAACTGAATGCTACTCTTGCAATTGTAGAGTGATACATTTCTCCATCGTCTTCTAGCAAGAATTTTTGGTGTGTCCTCTTTGCTTCTTTTACCCTTCTTGGCAACAGGCAGTTTAGGATAAAATGGTTTTATCTGTCATAGCAAAGTCACATGTAACTCCTGTCAGCTTGAGTTTCATGGGGTATGCATTTTAAAGTTTTACCAAGCTTTTGCTTAAGTGTTTTCCATTATCAAGAAATAATCTTCAAAAACAATTAGAGTTCTCCTATAGTAATTTGCTGTCCAGCTGTAGTAGTCCATCAAAAAGTTAGGTGTTTAGAGTTGACAGAAGACTAGCAGCAAGCTACATGAGCTGCCATCACCCCTAATAAGGGGAGGTTACTGAGATTTGAATCTGTTTCTTCACGCACAGCTAGGCATAAAAAATAATGAATTTCGTTTTAAAGAGCACCATCTCTCGCACCAGTCTAGATAGTTACGGCACATGCTCAGATATTAGGGCTCTTGACAATAGCTAAGAAAATACATCCAGAGCATTGTTCAGTTCAGCTGGGCTCCAAAAAGTTTAAACTGGTAAACACAATCACAAATCTGGGTATCCTGGGCCGGTAAACTCAATTTCATTGAAAATTTTGTTTTCAAATGTGTGAGGGCCTGCTAAAAGTTAGATCCTGATTTTGTGGCTTTGTAAGATAAAGTCTTTAGTGGCAGTACCAGCCTGAGGCGTTGGTGGCCTCCCCTTCCTCTTCCTCACTGCCCCATCTCTTCCTACTCTTCTGCTCAAACAAATTGCTGCCTGAGGTGCACAGGCACTGTTGTTCCCACAACACTGTTAATAGGATGAAGGAATCAATAGAGTTTCTCCAATGATGTTTTTAGTAGGCCATTTTTAAGCTGGGCCAGTTCCACGCTGCGTGTGCATGAAGATCTACTGTGTAAGGGGAGCTGCGCTAGCAGTGGCAAGTGGGGCAGCAACTCTTTAGAACTGCTGATAGTGCTGAGGTGTGGAGACTTTGTGTCATGAAACCACAGCTGAGGAAAGGACTGCCAAAGGGCTGAGTATCATTAGACTCCAAAAGCAGAGGGAGAGCCCTCTGTGATTCCCCATCACTTTGTAGTTTTCAGATTTCTTCTCATTCAGTTGACACAGAGTGGCACAAAATTAAATACTTGGCTGTTAAGGTCATTTAAGTGACTTCATTTGCAGAAGTGTAGCTGCAACTGGTGTCGCATTCAGGGTTACAAGCCAAGTTTCTGGAGTTACATTCCTAATGCATGAGGCCAGGTTTGCCTTCTTGCAGAAGGACACCCAGCAGAAAAGGGCTTTGTGTCTGCTTCAGGAAAATCCTACTTGCTGCTTGAGGTTTGAGAAAGGAGATTATCTCTGTTTCCTCACCTGCAAAAAGAAAATTACACTGCCCAACTTTCTAAAGAGCCTTTGCATCTCCAGATAAAACATACTACAGATAGGCACTACATGAATTATTCAAGCTAAATTAAATTAATGAAGACTGTAGAAATTCAGTTGCTTTTGTTTCTTTTTTTAATGCTCTAGGTTCAGACTCTACAGTGGCCTTTGTGGTCTCAAAATATTCTGAAAGCAGAGCACTGCTAGCTCACAGCTCTGCTGAAAATATTTTCTTCATTGTCTGAAAATATATTAATTTAATTATTGACGAGTCCATTTGTGAGAGAGCTATTGAAGCATGTGCCTCGACTGCGGGAAGAGCTTCAGCCGCTGCTTCCACCCTGAATGAACCCCCTGATGGTGAGGCAACCACTGGACTCCAGTGACTGTCAGTCCATCCCTTTCTACCCCTTTCACACCGGGGCCCCTGGTGGTCTAGTGGTTAGGGTGCAGGACTCTCACCACTGCGACCCGGGTTCGATTCCCAGCCCCCCGGGCAGATGGAGCTCGTCAGCCTTGTAAGGCAATCCATCTAAGAGAAGGTCACTCTAAACAAACCTACGTCCTGAGACCCTCACTGCCACTGTCCAAGCTTGCTCGGCCCCGGCAGATGAACCTCAGGATTAAAGGGTGGGCTCAGTTCAGCGCACACTGGGTCTCACCTAAAAAATCCACTGCGCAGGCTCGAAGGGTTAATGACCTTTCCCAAATCTTCGCTCGCGAAGACTGGCCATTATTGAAGCATGACCAGCTCACCACAGTGTTTTCTCTAACCATAGTGAAGAATGGAAAGTCAATGCAATCTCTGTGAGATAACAAGATGGATTTATGAGAAATTACAGACAGGAAAAAAATTATCACTTGGACAACAATCTAGGATTATAAGGACAGGTCTTGTACCATCCAGGAAGGACCTAGACAGAACATGTACTCTGGGATGCCTTAAATCCTTTGCACTAGTGCTTTCAGGTTAGCTGTGCTACCATCCGTGCTCTGAGCCTCTCTAAGCAGCACCTCTCCTTTCCTCTGTACTCAAGATGTCAGGAGATGCCTCCTGCATGAAATTCTGCAGTTCTCACCCCATAATCTGGGATGTGGGGCTGCCAGCACCAGCCTTCTGGTAGCCTGTAACAGCAGTTTAACTTAAATAAAAATATTATTTATTTTGCCAAAAAGCTGCATAGCTCTTAGTAGAATGAATTTAAGAGATGTGTCTCACACATTACATTTTTACTCATATTTAACTTTCCTTGCTGGACCATAGGCAGGCATGGCATTCTTCCCTAACATGGAGAACTGGAAGCTGTCCATCAGCCTGGTTCCCCTGATTAATTTATATTTTTTTAAACATATCTTTAGCCTGTCAGCTTCTCTTGGCTTACATAATCTCCTGCCCTTTTCTGAAATCTCGAAGGTGTTAGGGGCTCCTTTGAAAGCAGGCTTGGCTACTGGAGAAATCTTCCAGCCCGGCTGGGTAGAAGACAGACATTGTTATCCTCACTCCTTTGAAGTTGAGTACCTGAGCCTGGCTTAACCAGATCATTATTTTACTTTTCCTTGCTCACATCTGTAACAAGTCCTTTATTGCCTGCTTTCAATTAACTCTATGAAGGCAGGAGAGCAGCAGTGGGAAAAGTGGGAAGGGCTCAGGAGAAGCTATATAACATTAATCAAAGGGTCATTCAGGCATTTTTCCAGTTTGCCTCACTTTGTTACCATAGAATTCCACATGATCCTCAAAAAAGAGATTCTTGCCTAGAGCCTATAATAAACAACCTGTCACCACTATGTTTCTGTTTATTTTAATTAACAAAGAGATAATTTCTGTCTGGTATGCAGCAGAGCAGAAAGGCAGGAGGTGACCAGGGTTGGCCATGCCACTCTCTTCCTGCTGCTTCAGTGAGACCGGGCTGAGTCCCAGTGCCAGGCAGCCCCTGTGGGCCCCTGAACTGTGCCTGGGGCTGTGGACTCAGCTTGGAGATGGCCTCTGTCCCAGGGAAGGGCAGGGGTTTTGTAGTTCACTGCCAAGTACCTACCTACCTACCAGCCAAGCCAGTAAGTTTGTTTTTTTCAGAGGCAGATCTCAGACCCAGATGCACACTGGAAGAGGCTGATAGAGGGAGGGAGGGAGACAGGGAGAGAGGCAGGGAAGAGAGGGCAGCACCTGCTCAAGATGAGGTTTTAACAGCTGCCAAGAGCATCCACTGCTTCTGCATCCACTGATACAAAGATGGAACTTTGTGCAGCCTGTCTAAAATCTGAAGGGAAAAGATGAGGTTCAGGGAAACACAGTCATACACTTACAGTTCCTTCTCCCCTTCCTTTCTGGGTGCTGGTGCACTTCAGTTTAAAAGCAACTGTGGTTTGGAGTAACTTTACTGAACCACTAGAAAGAGACAGACTGCCAGGGGAAGACTGTCTTGTAGAGCCCAGCTCAGATAGGATTGCTGTGTTTCTGTGGCAGAGTGACATGGGGATGTGGCCCAGGGGTGGTAGGAGCACAAACTGCACCGTGAAGAACCATGTCTTGCCCTGTAAAGGGCTTCATGACGTCTCCTCATAGGAGACAGCTTCTGTGTCTGAGGCCAGGCTGTGGCCTCACAGCATTTGATGCCAGCTGCTAGCTACCAGGATGCACAGGCTGTGATGTGGCTCTCTAGCTGCTGAATGCCCAGAGGGGACTTTTATATTATGGTGCAAATACAGAGTATATGTTTTCCTGTGTTCTGGTCTGTGGTGGACATCTCTGGACCTCAGCCACACATAGCAAACCAGAACATAAAGGCACTACATTTTTGGAAACATCATGAATTTATTTTTTTTTATTTCATGAAATTAAATGCCAACCATTAGGAACGTGCCTATAAAACCCATTTGATATTTCAGTTTTGTTGAGGTGAAAAATGAACAAACTGGTGAGCACATATAGATGTTCTTGTTTAACTATCTGGTGAGGTAAGAATGTTTTTTACTCTCCTTGTTTCCCAAGCAGTGAGCACAACAGAGTATGTGAGTTCCCCACACTCATTATTTGATCGCCTCCAAAAATAGATTTCTGCATATTTAATCCACCAGAAAACTTGGAGAGAGAGAAAAGACCTACTTTTCTTTTTTTTTCCTGTCAGTTGTGCCTGAAGGCATGCCGTACTCTGAGCAACTACTGAACAGATTTCATGCTTTCTCTGGCTTTGCAATGAGTCAGCTACATAGATGTCAGGGCCCTCAGGGCACCATGGGCCTTATGGCTGGTGCCCAGCCTTTGCTGGGTCCACCTGGGGCCAGGAGCCCCATTTCAGGCCAGCCTAAGGCTGTCAGTCCCAGCCCCCTGACACCACAACAGTGCTAGCTGTGTGTTGCGATGCCTTGGTTGTACATCACATCTTTGTTTCTGGTCCTATTTCCTTCCCCTTCCCCTTTAGCTCCTGACAGGAGCTTTTGGATGGTCCCTGGCCCTTGTTCTTTGCTTGCCATGTCAGGGGCTGTTGGTGGACCTTGTTATAGCCATTGTCTCTGCCCACTATGGTCACTCACTGGTGAGGCCATGGCCTGTGGTGGAGTCACCCTCAGGTCCCAGCTCATGCCCCTTTGGGAAGAGCTGTCCCTCACTGAGGAAACCAGCTCTGACAATACAAGTATGGAAAAATGTTGGCAACAAACCACCTTCACCTTGTACTATTTCTGTGAGCAAGCAGTAAGCACCATTACTGACTCTGTGCTAAGTGGACAGAAAACATCTACAGCCCGAGTCATATGCGTTGTGGTGGTTTTGCATAGGAGCAATAAGGAAAGGATGTAGCTCAAATTCCAAGGTGTTCCTGTTTTAGAAACATCTAAAAGTCTTTAAAACACCCATTTAGCTATCTGTAATTTTAGTGTTATAACTTACTAATTATCTGTCTTGTGATAGTGCCTGGTTTTTAGCAAATAAAAGGCTAACAAACCCAGTCCTCTCAGGCCTTTCCTCATTTGGTACTTGCTTCATTCCCTTACCATCCCAGATGATCCTCTCCAGTTTGCCGATCTCTCTCTCATACTGGGGGACAAAGCCAGTGCTCCAGCCATGGGCTTGCAATTGCCCATTCACGAGGAGAAACTGCTCCCTGTGATTGCCCTCTGTATAACACAGTCCAGCTGACAACAAATCTGGATCAGCCAGGCTCAATCCCTGCCCATTCACCCTCTCTCCTCTGAACTGACTCCAGTTGATTTCTTCTTTCCTGAGGATGCTTAAAAATAACAGCAATGCCCACTTGTGGAGCAGATATGTCACAAGACATGATGTAGTTCCACACATGGCATCATTTGGTGGATGCTGAAGGAACAAGGACAAGCCTGTGAGGGTTTGAATTACCTGCACATGAAGTAAATTGTTTGTATTTCTGTGAGGTGATCATGAAAAGGACACAAAGCTCAGAAACAGCTTGCAGCATACAAACAAGATAGTTATAATGATGACTGATCTTGTGACAAGTCACCTTGTTATTTCTTATTTTTCTCAAGTATAGAAATGCTGACATTTCTATCTTTTCTTTAAAAAAGAGTTGCATACCTTATGAACAGGAGAGCTGAAGCCAGATGTTCATACCCTTCTTACATTTTATTATTTATCAAAATAACATTTGGTAGAATCCAGACTGTGACAGAACACAGATTTTTATAAATATTGCCTAAACTGCACCCTTAACTTCCTCCCTTTCATCCTCCTTTCTGTTTCTTACTTACTGTCTTCCTTTCATCATTGTAATTTCTCCAAATCACTGGTCCTTCTCTTGGCTAATTTAGGCTTCTGAAAGGGCTATGAAAAAACTTATTTTCCCAGAGAAAAAATAAAATGCTGACATCAGAAAATAAATCACTTCTAAGAATACTACCACTAGTATTTCATATTCATCAATAAAAGACTGACAAAGGGCAAAATGAAGTTAACTTTTTAAAAGTTACTAATAGAAGTATGGTTTGTGAAAAATATATAAATATATATATATATATATATAAAAGAAAATGTAACTGCAAAATATCTACTAACTCTAAGTGGGAAACAGACATTAGGAGTACCAGATTCTTAGTCTAATTCTTCCTTGTCTTTATGTGAGATATTTTTTTTCTCTGAAAATAATTTATCAAGCACAAAGCAGATATTCAATTTGTATTTGATTGCCCACAGTTTTTCCCACTGATATTGAGTCAGGGAATACCCAGAGGAATAAATTGAAACTGTGAGGTGAAATGTGGGAAAACAGAGAGAGAGCAGTTATAACTGCAGTATTAGAACTTCGATTTTGTATTTGTAAAGTCTTGAATTTTCCAGGTTTTACTCCGAAAGTGTGATTCTTGTGACTTAATTGTAGCCATGCAAAGCTGTCTCAGGTGCTGTAGAGTGTCACAGCAGTCCCCAAGTGCTGGTTCAAGCTGTACGCCAAGTTTTGTGCCATGGCTTTCAGCCTTGTGCAGATGTTTTGTGTGCCTGAAATAACATGAGTTCCTCTGTTCAGGCACTGAAATTGCAAAAATGTCAGTGGCAGCCACACAAACTCCCCACATCAAAATGATTAGTGAAGACCAAGTAACTTGCAGGCTTGTGTCTCTCAGCTTACTTTCTGTATCATCAAATTATTTCAATAGTGCCATGAAGTGCAAAAGGAGATTGATGTGTTATGGATAAGCATAGTGAAAGGCAGTCCCAGGGACCGTGCACAGCCAAGAGCAGGTCCTAACCTCAGCCTAGTGCCCCTCTGAAGAAGAGGAAGGTCACACTGTTCCTGAAGTAGCATGAGCCATTCCAGCTGGTTGAGCACAACACAAAATCCCAGAGAAACAGGTCAACATGACAAGGAAATGCAACTCTGATATATTGTTAATCTGCCAGGGGGTGAGAAAAGATGCTAATGTTGTTTTCAAATTAAAATATGTTTTAATACTCCAATGGTCTCTGAAGGGTTTATTGTAGTCACCCATCGCTATTGGTTATCTATGTGTCCTGACATATATTGTGTGTGTTTCAGAAAGCTGAGATTCTCAACATTTCCCAAATTCCTAACAGTTAAAACTATCTGTTCCCCCGTGGGACACCTGGATTTGCAGTGCTATTCAGCAGTCATAAGTATTTCTCCTCAGTATTTCATGTAATACTGAGTGGATGAGCTACCACAGTTAAATGAAAGAAAATGTTAGCACATATTAAGAAACCACAGGAAGATAGGACTTTCTTGCTGGACACGTAACTGCTTGATTTTGAAATCCCACAATTTCAAAGAGACTGAGTAGAAATGATGAACTGGAAATATCCTTTTCTACAAAAGGAAGGGGCACACCCATATTTCATAAACCGTTAGAATTCAGATTGTAAATGGCATCAGAAATGAAGGATGTGCAGTCTGTTAATTACAGATTAAGTTTTCTTACACAGCACTCTTACCTGGGAATACTTACATCACCAACAGATTAATGCCATCTTTAACAACCTAATTTACTAGTTGCCAATTTTTGCTATAATCTGCCCAGCAGCTCTGTATCCAAAGGTTTGTCTGCCCCATATTGCTGCCTGCTGGATGAGTAACTCGGAAATGGAAAGCAAGAAGAGGAGAAAGAGAATTTTCAAGGGATCTGCTCAAGAATTAATTTATCCATGATGCCAAACCCCATAGTAATCTGTCTTGTACCCATTGTGTTTTTACTCGGTTCAAGTCCATGTGGTACATGGAGCCTAAGTAAACCAGCAGAGCACTCTTGCCCTACCAAGTTCACCACCCTTGGTTTAGGCTGTTACTTTTTTTGAATGCCTTTTTCCATAGAAGGGACCATAGCATCCACTATCAGAGAAACAACACAGTCCATTTTCTCTGGAAGAATATCACAAATAAAAAGCAAATATAATCCAGAGGCTTCATATATCCCTCTACCAGGATCCACGTATTAATCCCTATTAAAAGAACTAAATCTCAACCAGGAAGCAGCTTCAGCCCCCATCCCACTGCAGTCCACCTGCAAAGGCTGAGCTGGGGCAGGGCAAGGGACAGGGATGGAGTCTTGAGGAGGAGCACGAGCTGCATATGGGGCACTGACTCTGCTAGAAGTACATACCTAGAAGCAGGCTTTTGCGATGGACAAGCCTCATGGGCAGGGATGCATTTCGCTCCTCGCCCACCTCTGTGAGGCCTAATGCAGCATGGCCAAAGGTGAGAAGATGTTATGGAGGCTGCTTTTGCCCTGTTTATACTCTAGCAAACTTCGTTTTCCTTCCTCCTGAGTCATTAAAGCTTTCTTGGCAGCTGTTTGTGGGGTGGGGGGTTGGAGGGCTCCCAGCACTTGCAGTGTGATGGTGCATCCTGCTTATGGGAGGGCTCCATGGTGAAGGCAGCACACTTTTCACAACACAGAAACAGGGGCAGCAGAAATTCATTTTATACTGAAAAAGAAATTCTGGGTACCAGAAACTTCAGCTTTACTTTGGTCAAAATTGTTTCTGTAGTTTTGCTGACTCACCTGCATACCACAGGATTCACAGTAGTACTGGTGCCTGGGGCTGCCAGCAATGCAAATCTTCCAATGACAGAAGTTGCCTCCCAGCGTAGAAAGCTAGTATTTCTTCTGTTCAAAACACTATGTGACCTCTTTTAATAGTTTTATTTCCATTGCCTTTGCCTTCTGTGAGTGCCTTCGACACAGGATGGCAAACAAAGGCACCAGTTTCCTTATAACAGGGTGTTGTGCTGACAATATGTTGTATTTATCTCCAGGCTTCACTGGGGTGCTTTGGGGAATGACGCCATACTGTGTTTGCTTTCTTTACTTTTGACATGGTTTGAGCGTGATCAGCGTCCGTTACTCCTCCCTCAATCTGTTTTCTTTACTTCAGAATGGACAGTCCTCTTTTTACTTTTTCTTTTTTTTTTTCGTTTGTCTCAAGGTAAAAAAATCCATGGATTTGGGAAGCATGAGGTCCTTTTTTGAGCAGTTTTGAGAGGTGAGTATGACAAAAATGAAATAATTACTTTCACAAGTCAAATTGGCTCAATTTTGGCTGATTACTTTTTTGAAGCTACATTTCAATACAGCTCTGATCAGATCAACCATTTTCCATAGCAGTGTGTGTTATTTTAAGCTTATAATTACCATGGGACTTGATTTCATTTGGAACTCATTAATAATCAGTTTAATTCCCTTTCATTAGAAATCTCTTATTGGAGTAACCACTTGTTGTGACAATTCCCATGAAGTCACCATCTTTGTAGATATCCAGCTGGTGACGATGAAATAATATGTAACATTATATTAAACTAATATTCCCCAAAATAATAAAATGCCTTAATATATGCCATGAATAATTAATAGAAGATTAGAAAGATGAAAGGTACAAATAGATAATTTTCTTGGTTATCAGAATTCCCCTTTTTTGGTGTGGCACAGTAGAGGGATTTTATATTGCATATATATATATATATGCATCTTTCTCTGCATAATGTATTTTTTTGCCATGTATAATGGAACTCACAACATAAAACATTGACATGTAGCCAGTGAAGACAGTGTCCTTCCCAACAATAACACAGTGGCTTGGCGGTTCATCATGTCTGAAGAGAAGATTTTGTAATCAAAAACATGGAAAGCCTGTGAAAGAGAGGGTTAATAAAAAAAAAAAAATAAAAAAAAAGAGCTCTTTCTTCTTTGAGCAGGGACTGCAATCTTCTGTTTTTCTCTAAACTTTCACTGAGCAAACATATTTGTATCTTGACCCTCTTCACAAGTTAGTGTTTTTGTAGAAATACTTGTACCAGGCTAACAAAGCTGTGCACAAGTATTCATGCTGCTCTCAAGGGGTGTCAGTATGTCACATTTCCCTGAACAATAGCAGGCTGTAGAGCAGGAAGAAATTTTAAGCAGCTTTGAAATAACATGGAATAATTCAGAGATGTTTTGCATCTCTTCCATGTGTATAACTACTCCACTATGTGCCAGAAAACTAACACAATAGTTCTGGCTAAATTTGGTGAGACTAAGAATTAAGAAAGAGCCTTTTCTGTGCCCACACTTCTGCTGATAACTTTAGAATTCTCTTCTGGAATATGAAAAGCGTAGTCAGCTAAAGCTGGGTCTGAAAGCAAATCCCCTTATTTGAAGGAGGATGAGGACAGAAATAAGGACATGTCCTATGAGCAATTAATTGCCTGTTTGGCTGTCCAGCCTTGTTCTTACATCAAAGATGGCAAACATCTCAGGGCAAAAGTTTCTCTCATTTCTTCTAGATATGTGGCTGGATGCAATAGGAGGCTGCCATTCCTGTTGTCTTTAAATGTTGGCTTGATCCATGGAAAAGTAATATCTGCTGCACCATCGGCTGTGCCAAAGTGGCAATGACTCTGTGCCAGGCAAAGGGCTGCAACTCATCTGCCCAAATGTAGTGTGCACAGTTCTCTGCAAATCGGTCATCTAAACCATTTTTTGGCCCATGGCAATGAGTCTTCTCTTTCTGAAGGGGGCATTTTTACTCAGTTCGTCTCAAGTAACCAGAAGTGCCAGTTTCTCTCTATGTACCATAGTGAAAACCTAGTTGACACCTTGGGTGTCATAGCTGGCCCATGGGAAGTACTGCCAGGAGAAGTCACTCCATACCCGATGACAGTGCCCTGTGATCTCCTTTTGGTTTTCAGCATGAGGAGACAAAGCTCCTGATAAAGCAAAAAGTTTCCTTAAACTGTTTTTTTCAGATGCATTGTGAGGAAAGAGACCTTCATCCTCTTAATGAGCAAATGTGTTCAAAGTAAACGCACTCCTTGAAGGGCATTAATGCTTTCATCACCACTGGCTAATGAGCCTGAACTTGCACCTTGTACTAGATACTAATCAGATTCCTCTTTCTGTACTCTCTAAAGCAGCACAATTTGGGCTGCCAGCAGGCAGTGATGTTGTTTAAAAATAACTGCACATGGATGTTCTCATTCAATATTTCTGCCACAGAACTTGGTAAAGGTCTAGTCTCAGCCAAGACTGGGGCCCATCTTAATATGCATTGCATTCTTAATTTCTTTTAAAGTTTATTATTAACTTATTCTGTTTACAAAATCAAATAACAAGACCTTTAATTGAAGAGTAACTACTTCTTGTATAATGTAGTTTGATTTTTTCCCTCACAATTTCAGATTACTTTAGATGTTGAGTTTTTTTAATCATTTGCATAATCTACAACATTTTCAGGACTTTCTTACTTTGCATAAATCAATTTTGCTTCTTATTCACTTCATCACTTTCAAGGGGATTCTTTTCTGCTTTACTGGACTTAAATTAATCCTCTGGAGGAAGCAGTGTCATGACACGGCCAGCATCAAAATCTGCATAATTAAAGCATTTTTTTCCATTTAAATTGGCACTCAAGAATATCACTGCTCATTAGCAGACTTTAGATCTTTTATTTCATTTTAAGTGAGAAGGACAAGCATTCTTTCCCTAATATGACTTTCTTGCATAAGAATTTATTCAGAGGTCTTTAAATTTATTGCAGTGCAAGTTAGATGCCTAAATACCTTTAAAAAAAAACAGTCTGTGTGATTTGTAGAGTATTAACATTGCTAGCAAGACTATCAAAATTGCCAGGCTTGATCAGAGTGGTGGTCTATCTCATCTGGTTTCTCTCTGGGGTTAAAACTGATCTGAGAAGATGGCTGAATAATGGATGGATGTGGAATCACTTATGATGAAAGGGGAATTTCTGCCTAATTCCAGCCACTCAGCAGATAGTTTTGCTGATGATGATCCCAGATGAGGCTTAATACGAAATCTGTACTGAAACTTTTAGCTGAGAAGAGTGCTCAGTATAACAGAAGTAAAGCTTCAGGAAAAAAAATTTCTTAGGTTGGAAAGAGGTGAGATGAAAATTTGTGTAAGAAAGAAGTGAGATGAAAAATTTGTGTTACTAGCCTCTTAGGTACTAGCACACAGCTGCAAAGCAGCCACATCTATTTCACTAGAAATGTCCAGGGCTATTTAGCCTTCCAGGATAGATGCCCTCACCCTTCTCCACAGTCTGCAGGTTTTACCATTAATAATTCTGTCTTTATCTTTCACAGTTTCAAAAGCAATATCTGTAGGGGAGGAAGAGCGGTTCTTGCCCTTGGGCCTGTAGCACAGCTGCAGCTTGAGCTGTAGCCTGGGTCAGCCTCAACACACAGAGGCTGCCCACTGTTGGCTCGTCTCCATGGCCTTGCTGCAGGCTCCGATACGCCTGTCGTGCATGACTCAGCTCAGGTTTCCCCAGACAACGCTACTGATTTAATGATCGCAGGCAATCTGTCGTCTGCACTGACCTTTTCCATTCTGTCCTGTCATGTTTCCTCGCAAAATACAAGTATTACTGGGTTTGGTCCAGTTCTCAAAAATAGCATTCTCTTTCTTTGTGAATGAAGATTATTTCCTTTACTTCACTTGCAGCTCTGTTTGCATTTAAATATTTTGCAGGATGAGGTAGCAATGACATCTGCTTGCCTTTTGTTAATTTTCCTGAGTTATGAATGGGAAGTTGCTTTTGTCTGCTAAATACGATGATAAAGGGAATTAAAAGTTCAGAAGAAAGTGTTGATGCACCTATTTCTCCAACAAAAATGTGTATTTTCCAGTCATTGACTATTTCCTTGTCATTGCTATGATGTAGAAGGAACACAATGGAATAAATTGAACACAGGGAGCCTTTGATAAGAAAATACGCGTTTCAGAAACAACATTGACAGTTATATTTAATTTGGTAACATTTGTGAAAAACTTTTTTTAAATTACTTTTCTAGTTACTATGTATTATTCCAAAATACATGCCTTTGATTTTAGAAATTGTCAGGAGAAATGAATAATTTTCCCAGAATTGTTGAATGTCTTGTTTGACTTACATATTCGGTACCAAATAAAAAAATCTGTTTATATAAAATTTATTCATGCTAAAACTTGAAAATGATTATATGCTAGAGAAGTAGAAGACACAGTGATCTTTTTATTGCAAGACACTTTAAAACCAAAACTTCTGTCTGACAGGTTTCAAGGTATACTCTTCTGTTTAATTTTCCATCAGTCTTCCCCTAATTCCCTGATCTGCTGCGAAATAAACGAAAGAACAAAGTAAGTGCTTTTGACCCTGGGTCAGCATTATTTTCTAGTTCATTTATCAATGTTTTTCAAATGAGATACCTTGGCTGGTCAGATATATAACTGAATAGAATTAATTCTTTTTGGAAAATGTATCCTATTTATCCCAATATTTTTTGAGAGCTGCATTTGTGAAGGCACTCACATTTTCTGCATTCATGGACAATATGCCTGGAGCTGGGGCAAGAGGAGAAGAGTGGGGATAGTGACAGTCCATCATTTGGACACTGGCAGGGTGAAGAGGGGGAAGCTTCACCCTGTGTTGTTTCAAAGCTTATGTTGCAGTTACTGGATAAAATGGCTAGTGCATGTAAAGGCATGGTGTAACTTGGACCTAAATCTTCCATTTCCTTCATGACTATGCCAAACCCTTGGCAAGAAGGGTATAGCCATGGTATTGAAAGGCAGGGACCTTGCTCAGCCCTTTGGATCAGTGTTGATAAAGCATACATACATTGCACAGCACTGACCTGTGGATTGAGCCACCTACCAAAGAGATGTTGCTTTCTGATCAATATTTTCTTTCTATCAGCCTCAAGCATCATCCTGCTGATAGTAATATGTCTAAGTACTCCCTCTTCAGGGTGCTGTTTCCTTAGTCCCTAATGCTCTCCAAGCCCTGTACAAGGGAGAATAGGGCTGGTGGTTCCTCTACATGTTTGTACTTGAAAATATTGAATTTCGCCAGTTGAGAAATATTTTTCCTTCTACCAGCTCTGATGTTTTCTGCCAAAAGAAAACTATTTGACCATTTTATGCCATTGTGAACATCAGATCCCTGGACTATGGCTGTGCAACAACAGTATACTGCAAAACAGTAAAAAAAACCTACTGCAAAAAAGTTTTGAGCCTGTTAGAGCTGGAGCTCCCATGGCTGGGATGGAAAGTTCTCTATCTCCCTGAGGTCAGCTGATCACAGCAGTTGAAAGCCAGAAAAAGTAGCAGTCAACTATGTTAGACTCTAATATTATGAGGTTTTTTTCTATTTGTATTAGGTTTTCAAATAAAAACAGAAAGCATGCTCTTCATCCCAGGAGTTTTCACTCTAATGGGTTGTTAATGAGCTATCAATTACTTATGCAAAAGAAAATACACATATACAAACACATTACTATTCCTTAGCTGAAGGTTGTCTGTGTTTAAATGTTGGGGGAATTACCTTCCTCACCTGGGTCACTGGCCCTCCATATATCTTTGTCTGCATTCACTCTATTACGCGGTCCAGCATGTAACACTTCAAGCAAGATTGTATATCTGAGGATCATGGACTCATGATCTAATCTTATGCAACATTGGCAGTTCCCTGGGTAAATTGATATGTAGCACTTCTCTGCTATCAAGTAGTCCCAGTGTATTATCAGTCCTCAAGCCCTCTTGTGAAGCACGCTAGCTGTTAATCTTATTTCTAGAGGCACCGTCTCCTTCTTGACTGTGGATTCTTGAATTACAATGCCTAAAAAGCATTTCTGTCCATTCACAAGAGGACCAGAAGCTAAACTTTCTTCCATCCAGCCTTTGTCATCCACACAGTGAGAACTGATCATTGTCATGAGCTTGACCTTGTAATGAAATCAGTGACCTTGAAGGTGGCATAGGCAATACAAATCCTCTTGTTCACCCCAAGTTTAGAAGCTGTTTGCCTGACTCCTTTGATCAGCTTCCTCATGAATGAGGAGCCCTCAGCAAGACCTGCCTGAATCACTTAAGTCGCTCCCTCCCATATGGCGCAGAGGAAGCATTTGTGTGGCTCAGGAGTATCAGGACACAGTTGCTAAGCTCAGTCCTGGGCTGTTATGGATCCTTTTCTTTCCTCAGTCTCCTCTCTCCTGCATATTCTACTCCCTGTTAACCCTGTAGTTGTACCCAGGGTATCCTCCATCCCGGGGACTAACAGCATCCTACCACCCATTGCCTACTCTGCCCCATCTCCTTCACTGCCACCTGCCAGAGCTCCCCACATCCAGGCTGCTTGAGCACAGCAGCATGCAGAGGTGCTGGTAGTGGAAGTGAAAATCAAACAATGTAAAACAGTATCGAAAGTAATGTACAAATGTAAAGAAAGGTAAAAATGTAAAACTGTATAGAAAGGAGATTTTTATCTTAAAAATTCATTGGTTTTTTCCCATTTGTGTGTGCATGCATATTTGTGTGTGTGACTCAACCATGTCAAAGAAGCTTAGCATGCTGGAATTAGCCAGGCTGCTAAGGGTTAAGGTATTTAAGAGATGGGAACATTATGCACTGTTCACAATGTTTAATTTTAACTGCCACGCTAGAGAGAATATTTGATTACATTATCAGTTTATTCTCATTGTATGTTAGTTGTATCTTTTTTTTTTTTTTTAACAGTGCTATTTCTGTGTTAGAAAAGATCTTTTTCCTAATTGATTGGAAATGGAGGATTTTAATTAGCCAGGCTTTTCATGCAGAGGATTCTAGCTGCTGAAATCCTGGGCCATTATAGGGTTAAATGTCAGTCTATAAGATTAATGACTTCACTGAAAACATTTTATCACAGACACAGAAAATAAATCCCCTTCTCAGAAAGCCACAAACATTGTGTGCCATTAAGGAAGGGAACTGCACAAACCAATAAAACCTGATTGCTCCTGCACCAGCGAACACCAGCAGTATGACAAAAATCATTATAAGGATCAAAGTTGCTGAGCTCCTTGGCTAGTGCTGATGCTGTACGGCTGAAATACGAGGTGCGCTGCCTACCCGGGGTGACTTTCTCCATAGACTCTCAGAGACTGTGCCCTCAGCTGGGTTACTCAGCACAGGAAAGGAAGGATATATGCTTTCATGCTGGGTTTATGTGAGTGGGAATATCCATTGCTGCTGCAGCAAGAAAATAGGTGCTGGTTTTTATCCAGAGTTTAAAGCTCAGATTTGGATTCTCAGAGGCTACTGCTGGGATGGACACGATGTGGACTCTAAGCTTCAGAGCTGCAGCCAGACATGTATCAAATTTACAACAGCTCTGAATTAAGCCTTAGGTGTTCGTTTTTTAAAATTTCCAATTTCTCCTCTTTCCTTAAAAGTAAAAAAGCTTCCCACCACCCCACCTTTCTCTACATGTTTTCTCCTTCCTTATATGATTCAACACATAGCTGGGTGTAACTATAATAAGATGCAGCAAATGATGCACCTACTGACTGACAGTGGCATCCGCAGAACATGCAGGAGCAAAATGAAGAGAAATCTCTCTTGGAGCACAAACATTTAGCAGTGATGAGAATAGTGCACTGAATTTTGCACAAACATTTGACTGCATGAGTTTTAAGGCTTGCTTGCCCACAGGTAAGGAAATTAATTTGATGTTTAGATTAGGTTCGTGTCTGCACACTATAAGTATGGATTTACTGGCTTTTTGGCCAGAAATGAAATCAAAGATGCTCAAACCCACAATATTTAAAATGTTCACTTTTCCAGGACTAAATCCTTAAGGTTTTAATTGTTAGACAGCCAAAACCTCGTCTTGATGAGAACAGAAAAATAACACTCTTCTACTCACAGAAAAATGTATCTTGGCTGGGTGGGTGACTCCTCTGAAACTGCTTCCTCACTGTGAACTTCTTTTCCTTAGCAGGAATAAATATAAAAATAAGTCCTTCAGGGCAAGAACTACATCATCTTACAATACATTTTTAATTTTTCAATGCAAGGCTGCTCTGTAATTTTGCAAAAGTAGCTCTCAGTAGTAGGATCCAGGCTGAGGGGCATAAATTCCTCATTCTCAAGGAAGGTCCTGTGCACCAATACCATGGACATATACAAAATACCCACCTAATTCAAAAATATTAGGCTGCAAAAACCAAGCACTGAGAGACAATGTGACGGTTATTTGTACAACTTTAATTCAGTCCACTTGCATGACTGTTGTGGCACAGCCTTACACAACCTTTCTCACTTGGTCTCCTGCACTGTGAGGTGCATGGGAGAAGGTAAGGTACTCACTGAGCAGATGGCCAATATTTCATTTTATTTCCCTTTTTCTCCAGTTTGTAGCCCCAGACCTTGTCTATTTTTCAAACCAGTTCTGAATAAACTGGATTTCTCGGATTTGTCTATTTTCCCATGGCCTTTTCTTTAGCCTTATTTTTACTTCTGACTGTTTCAAACACTGGTTTACTTGTACTTTCTTGGAGATACTGCATCCTTTGGTGAATGGAGGATTGAGGCACTGAGAGATCAAAGTCAGGGTGGTGTGTGCCTGACTGAGACAGTTGGACCTGCTTTCCCTTGAGCAGCACACACAAGAGCAGTTTAGCTGCTTAGAGCATGGTTCCCATGTATTTCAGCTGCAGGTATTATAATATCTACGATGAAGGAGAAAAGAAAAGGAAGATCCTATAGAAAAAGAGGAGTGTCAGATTCTTGACAGTAGGCTTAAGTGACTGGACTTTGCAACGATGAAGGAGAATAATGGAAAGATGATTCAAGAATAGCTGGACTCCAACTGGTACTGCCGCATTATGGAGAGCCTGTAACAGAAGCTCTGCCAGGCATCAGCTGCCCGTATGCACAGGGGAGTGCCAGGTTGGGCCATGACAGAGGAATTTAACCTGTCCCAGTGCCATTCACAGTTATTGCTTCCCAAGATCAAAACCTGTGTGAGAAGACTTGCCCCACCATGCAGCCCATGACAGCTGCCTCTTCCTGTCAGGGCTGAAGGCTGTCCTTGGTCATGTCTTACCAACAGGGGATCTGCACTGCAAGGGGTAAAGGAGCAGCATCACCTTGTGTGGGGAGGGGTCCTGCTGGGACATCCTTGGATCCCAATTCCCCTTCCCTGAAGTAATGAGTTGTAAGAAGGAATTTTCTTTTCATAGAAAGTTACACAAAGGAACTACACAAGTTCTTTTGTTCTGCCTTTGCATCCTAAAATACACAACTTTCTCTCTGATACTGTATGATCTTCAGTTACCATACAAAAATAAATTATTTGCGGGAGAATGAGGGCGAGCTGAAAACTTATTTATCACCCAACCATTATGATGTGGTTGATGATCAAACAACCTGTGAAGCTGAGATAATTTTCTTCATCTTCAAGTAGCCACTGGAAAGCCTCATTACATGCCTGAAGTTGCATTGCTTAGCAACAACATTTCAGAAATTCAAGTTATCAGCATGATCACTAATAAGACGGTAAGCTGCAAAAGAATCCCAAATAAACTAGTTCATTTGCATTTCAAAATAAATGAGAGTAAATGTCAGATTGTGTTCTGGAGTAGATGAACTCTTCTTAGCATAGATATATTGCATTTACTCAAGCATTTGTACAATAGCGGCAAATCTGAAATGTTTCTAAAATTTTATAAATACAGCATATCTGTGGGTTCCAGATATTTTTACTACACTTCAACTGTTAACTTTAGCTAAAGAAGTCTGCTATTAGCAAAACATGCTGTCAAAGTGTGGCACACACAAGAACTATTAGAAGTGTTATTTTCTATGGCAGGACACAAGTATGAATGAAGAAAAAGATATAATGTACAAGATTATGCAATGTACAAGATCCATTTGAAGGACCATTTGATTTATAAAACCATAGTTCCAGAACACTTTCTTAAACTTCACAAATACTCAGAGAAGAATTTTTTTAAATGTCATTTGAAAAGCCTTCATGGCCTCTGTGTAAAAATGTAGACACTTAAGAGTGGCATTATTCACAAATTCAGAGTGAGTCTGGGAGGTTTCTGTAGCCCTGGATTTCCGGTGAAGTGTACAGAAAACAGAGCCATGGGAGTTCTCAATGGAAGTGAAGTGAATGATAGGCCAAGCCTATTGGTGACGCGTCACCTTTCTCACCTGATCATAGTATTGAGCTGACCAGCAACCAAGAACAAAAGTACCTATCAGTGACTATGAAGCAGTTGTTTTGAACCTCTCCTTATTTTGTCTCCAGAGAATTAATCTTGAAACATTTTCTTCATTCATTCACTCGCGGGAATAGTATGTGGGGGAGAAACCCCACTTATTCCCATTCCTCTGGAGGCAAGCCTCACTTATTTGGAGGGTCGAGAAAAGACATTGTCTTACTTACCTACTTGTAGCTAGTAGGCTTCTTCCCTAGCCAGCATGTGTATAGATATTCAGGCACTTCCAAAGGATGCCACAACCCACGAGTGTAAAACCTTCTCTTTGGCTGCAGAGGAAACCTCCTAGCCATCTTTGACTCATTGCTTCAAAATGCACACACTGAACTAGAGGAGATAATTTTTTTTTCTAAGAGCACCACTGGGACAAACAGTCACAGCAGTGAAAGCTCTGAGAGCAGGATGCATAGGAATGACCTTAGAAGAGCAATAAGGGTTCAAGGGGAGGTAGGCAGACAGGAAGGGTATCCAGGGGGAAGGTAACCCATGAACCTCACCCAGACCACCACATCAGGATCTTTCATCTTTTTCCATAGATTCTTTTGCTTTGTGTAGGACCCAGGACACAGGATGGACAGTATTCACATGATCAACAGTTGAAACTCTTAGTGTTATTTAGTAAACTCTAATCTTTATTCATATTAGGTATGAATTACTAGTTTATTCATTGTGGTTAATCTCAATGATTGCAAGCTATCTTTCCAGAGTGTTTGTGATGTTCAGAGAAAAAGAACTGGATAGTGAGATTTTACTGTTGGGAGACTGAGGCATGGACATATTAATTGGGATGCCTTGTTTCAGAGGTCTAAGAGGTGACTTCTCGGAGCTCTCAGCTCTTTTGTGTTCAGAGCATCTCTGTTATGTCAGCAGCCATGAATTCTCAGCACTTCCCCAGTCAAGTGCCAGGATCTCAAGCTTAGCAGTTGGGGATTATCTGTGAAAAGTTTGCCTTCAGAGTCTTGCCTTTACTTAATTGGATGTGTCAGATAAGCTTAGCAAAAGACAAAGCTACTGACCCTTTCTAGACCACAAGTCTCCTTTCACATCCTGATGGAGAGATCTTATTCCTTTAGCAGTGCTAAGAACTGTACTTGTACAGCCTGTATTTTTACAATTGCACCTAGGATGAGTTAGCTATGTCCTTCTCCACTTCCTCCCAAGAAAAGAACAAAATCTATTCTTCAGGCTTTCTTTTAGTATTAGTTGTCATCAAATAAAGACGAATTCCAAGCCAAGTTTTCTCTAATCTAGAGGTCATTCAGTGGGAGAGCTCTTTTCCCTGGAAGAGAAGAACATGAATCCAAATGACAGGCAAACACATCTGAGGGAGAAAAAGAGAGCATGGCCTTGGAAAAGAGACAGAGGTGAGGTTGTTTGGATACTTCAAGAGTATGAAGATGCATAGCTTAGAGGCTAATGCTTATTTCAAAGACTGTTATCAATACATTATTTTGTAAAGTACAGAATTATTGGTTTTCTGTAGTATTCAGGCCTTTTCCAACCTAAAACCCTAGCCTAAAGTTATTTCATCCTGCAAGCAGACGTGATTAATTTTATACTTTTTAAGGAAAACAATAAATGCATGTGAAGCGGTATTCCCATTTATTTCAAAGCCTAATGTTGGATATTGTTTGGAAAATGCTATAATTTTGAACACTGTGAAACCTCCTACATTTTGACACCCACACACAACTCTTCTAGCCTACAAAATAAAGTAAGAATGGAAAATAGCTCATTCTAAACTTCAGTCATGTTTAATGCTGAAAATAAAACATGTAGACAACCTTATAATTCTTATAAATAATGATTCTATGGTCCAGAGCAATAAATTTGAAAACTGTGGTTTATGATAATGTAGTCTACAGTGACAGTAGGAAAATAGGTCATCATTTTGAAAAGGAAAGAAGCTATATGTCATATTGAACATACTAACAGAAAGTTTGAAGTAATTTCAGAGACAGCTAGACCAAGATATTGTTCTTCTGACCCCTGTGTCCCCAAACACAACATGTGAATGAAGAGCTTGTGGTGTCCACCATGCAGGCAGGGTTACTACACGTCCATCTCAAGGCTTGTCATATTTGGTGTTAAGAATCTATCTATCTATATGTCCATATCACAGAACATTGATCTGGATGCCATTAACCAAACCACAGGAGTTTTATTGAAGGAAAACAAAAAGAAGGAAAAAAAAAGAAACAAAAGAAATATGTTCAAAGAGCAGAAGTGACTGTTGTTAACTGTGTGAAAGGAACTGCAAGTTCCTGCAAGGTACAATCTACCACAGAGCAGTGATTCGTGTTTTATCTCTATGCAGTTAAACACAGTTACCCCAATAGGTCTAATTTTCCAGCTTTTCAGGCAAATAATTAACGCTTTGGTGTCTGGACTTCAACAAAAACCTGTGGATTACAGAGAAAAGTATTTTCAGCCTGTACCTCTCCATTAGCACTAGGTGAAGATGGTCAAGTTTCTGGTAGAATTTGTTTTACACTTGTCTGCAAGTTTCAGTGATATGTTTATCTTTGCAGGTGTGGGGGGCGGGGGGGAAGCTCAGTTCCACACAACTAGGGCAGGGTGCTGAGCTTGTGCTTTAATAAATATCTGACACAAATCCTTTTCCAGGATCTGACACAATGCCTTTTCCAGGCAAAGTTTTCTTCATTTAATTTGCTTTCCAAATTTTCATTGTCTGATTCATTGTAGTCTGATGTTTTATTTTTCTTGTGGTAATTGATTTATATGTCTTATCCACTTTATCATTAAGTTACAAAAGATGGATTCACCAAATCTAATTTTATTATGCTTTCATTTTACTTTTTGCACTTCCACACTCTCTAAAGTAGCTACTTTTCAGCAGATAAAAACCTCCTCAGACTTTTCCTTGATCTCAGTCTTGTTTATCTTTACCCAGCATTCCTGAAAGTGCCCTGCTTATTCAGTATCTCAGGAACAGTCTGATAACTGCATAAACTCACAGTAATTGGCCTTCAACAGCCAATTTAAGAAGTTCGGGGAAAGTCTTGTGTTTCAACACTAATTTTGAAATAAAAAGGTTAATGGCAAAGTCAACTAGGAGCCATTTGTTGCAAAAGTAAGTAAACTGAGTTGTCTTTAGTTGAAAAATAGGTGCCTACAAAAGGTCCAATAATAAATTTGGATCATAAAAATTGTACTTGAAACACTGAAAAGGACACTTCTGACCAGAAAAGAAGGACCTCTGCTCACCAGCAGTGGATATCTAAAGGCTAGTTGTCTCAGTCGATTCTTGATGCTTATCTTGTATACAGCCTTGAGCAAAGAGCGCTTCCAGAGGGGGCTTTTCACTGCCCTAGTCTCAGACATTTCTTTGTTTTGTTGCAACAGTGCCTGTGCTCCTCCTTGAAATGAAATGACTGATGTCTGTTCCATTGTTCTATTAGCTCCTTCTGTAAAAGATTTATATTAGGAGCCCGAATATATTCTTGCAAAGCTCGCCTGGCAGGAATTTCCAGTGAAAAACTTTATAGAGGTAATATTGCTGAAAAGAGAGGCCCATCACAGAGTGGGATTGTGCTATGCCTGAGTCATGGTCTTGGTTATCCCTGAGGGTACTGGTGGATGAAAGGCTGGACGTGACCTGGCAATGTGCACTCACATTTCCTCCAACAAGGAAAGCAGGCAGGTTCACTGGTCTTTTATAATGGGAAAACCCAAAGGAGGAAGGAGCTGGAGGAAAGAAATCATTGAGAGAAAACCTGTCAGAGACTTTTATATTCTCTCAGTCTAGCAGTGGGAAGGAAACAGGACTGAAATAAGTCTGGGAATTTCCTAACCCCAGGCAGTAACAGCAGCCTACTTGCCTTTATGGTTTTATAGATATATATAGTATTTTTCACAGTTGCAATGTGAACGTTCTGAGATTTCAGATTTTCTAGTATCTGGCCTTCAGATATTCTGTAGCAGCAGAATTGACTCCAACTTTTATTACTTCAGATTTACTTTGGTCTATTTAAAAGTTAGGTTATAGAAATTTCTTTTGGTACAATATACAGTAGTACCTGGATGCCACAGCAGTATCTTAAAAATAAATATTTACTCCTTTACAACAACATCATCTCAGCTAGATTTGCAATGTGTATACTTATGTAAGGAACTGGGCAGCTGAGCCGGATATAAAAATCTGACTGGGTTTGGAGGAAGTTGTTATCAATGCCAAAAGAGCTTAACAGAGAATTACCTCATATTTTCTTTAAAAACTATACTAGGCTAATCTATGGCTGACCTGAACATGACTGCTAAAGAGCACAAGCTGCTAATATTTTTCATTTTGACTGTTTTCTCGTGGCTATCTTGTGGTCTGACTAATAGGACCCCAAGGGATTTTGGTGTTCCTGCATGGATTTCCCACACACTCTATGGTATAGGTTTGATTTTTTCCAGAGTGCAGGTGGCTTTAGTTGTTAATCTCTGCAAATTTCACTGACCTCTCGTACATACACTGTTCTCTCCTTAAGAGTTGGTTAAATTTGCCTCCTCTGACTTCCTCTTGCAGCAATTGAAAGATGTTTTAGGCCATTCTGGAAACTGACTTTTAGAGGTGGGCGTAGTCCCAAGAAAATAAGAATCTCTTCCTTGTTTCCCTGTGTTTTTCCTAGGGAAGGCAGTTTTCTGACCAGTGAGAAAATAAAGGGTGGGGGGGATGGGGTGTAGGGCACAAAACTACTTCAGAAAATGTAATTTAATGTTCTAGTTTCCAATTCAGCAGTTGGTATCTTCTTGTTTTGCACCGTATTCTGTTTCTGTCTCAAATAAACTATACTTTTTCTTTATCTTAGAGTCATCACTCCATATTATTGAAGACTAAAATTCACTGTTTCTGTATCATTTCTAGACAGATTTTGGGGGTGGTGGTTGGGGGGGGCATGCTGCCTTTTCTCCTGAGAAGACATTTTAAGCCATTTGCTACACAATTATTATTCGGGTAGCTCCCCAGGAGCAATACCTATCCTTCCATACTCCTTAGGCATAGATAATTCTTTTATTATTTCACATGGGAGACTCTTGAGCTCCATCTTCTGGAAAATCTGTGACAAACTTTCTTTTCCGAGCTGGTTCCCGTAAAAGCTCGGCGAGTTTGGGGCAGTGGACAGCATAACCTGGCAGAGCACGGCAGGGCAGATGTGCCCAGGCTGCCACCCAAGGCAAACATCCACTTTGCACTCCCTTTTCCCACGTTCTCGAAGGAGAATCAAAGCTTCAACAAGGCATTTGGAAAATACAGGTACAGCTTCAAGGCAGGTACCACCCAACAGATTGCTTGGGCAAAAAGTCCTTGTGATTATTTTCATATTAACAATTGTGTCATAGCTGGGTGGAAATAACCTTGCAGACCCATTGCTCTCCGTTTGAACACTGGCATAAACAAGCTTCCCCAAGCCAAATGTGAGACTGCATAAATATCTTCAATTGCATTTTTCAGCCTGTTGGATGTTTTCTGTGTTTTGGCTCTGTTGAGGTGCAGGAGATTTAAACATGCCTGGCCAGCACTGACAGGCTGTTTCTCTTTGTTACAGGAGAGGTTGAATCAACATTTCCCATTATACTCTTACCTTGATCTCCCTTACTCAGCAACCCGAATTTTTGTGCTGGTTTAAAAGCCACACCATCAGTTTTAAGAATTTTCTTTTGTTTCTTCTGGACCACTTCTCCCAGACCAGAGTAAATGCAGCCTCCCTCCAACTCTGCCCTGAAATACTGCACAGATGAGCAATCCAGACTGAAATGCTGGCACTGGCTTTGCCACAGCCTACTGCCTCAGAGACCACTGCACCATGAACCCTGAGCCAGAGGGAAGGAGGGGGGAAACAGTCTTTAGTGAATTCTGAAGGTGCTTTAGTGCCAGCTGGTTGCTAAAATTGTTTTTGCTGATTCTGTCCCAGAGAGGAACGTTGGAGTAGGACTGTCCTCCTCATGCATGCAAGGTCCAGCACATGCTGAGGTACAGAATCATCCCCCATGGATTCCTAGGCATTTGAGCACTTTTTCTCCATGGCACTGAGTATTTAGATGTCCCTTGCCCCATGTGCACTCCATAGGGCCACAGTTGAAGTACTGCATGGGAGCACAGAAGAAGCAGTGCGGGCAGTGCTGGGCCTGGTAGGGAGTGAGAAGAACCAGGAGATTTGTAGAAAATTTTTTGTGGTCTTCAACAAGACACTCAGTGCTCCCCTTGGGGCATGCTTGGAGAAACACATTTGCATTACTATAATGGTGCCCAGAAGTACTAAAAAACCTGAAACAGGCACATCAAAAAGAGTTGGCTACTGCCCAGAAGCACAGGAGGAAAGTCAGATATAATATGAGCATCTGTAAGTGGACAAATGTTACATCCTTGCTAGGATAAACAGGGTTGTTTAAGGCCATTTATAAAAAGGGAAATTTTTGTTTTAAATACTTGGTTTTCATAGGGGCTGGGAATCAGGAGGGAAATGTAATGCCAGTAAAAGAAATATGGATCAAAAATTCCACTGAATCCAAGGCAGATTTAAGTTACTGTGGATGTCATGTGATCCAATCTCCTATTCAAACCAGAGACAACTCAAAGTTATATAGGGGTCTCAAGGTTGCTTGGGCCCTTGTCCAGTGAAGTGTAGCATATCTTCAGGGTTAGAGAGACTGCACCCTGCCTGGTCCCTGGTTCCAGTATGTGATGCACTCACTGAGACTCACTGAGACTTCTGTTTTCTCATTTTTCCTACACTTGGGTGGAGAGTCCCTTGCTGTAGCTTGTGATTGTTGTCTCTGATCCTATCACCATACCTCTCTGAGAAGTCTGTCTGTGTCTTCTCCATGGCACACTACTATCTTGTAACCTCATTTCAGAAAGCGCCATTTATTCAGAGGAAAGAAGTGGAGAAGTCACAGCAGGTAGGATAAAAACTGTACTGTCATCTTGAAATGTTTTGTTTTCTTTGTGTTATTATGAAAAAAAAAAAAGAAGGGGGGGAACAAAAATGAAACAAATCGGGGCTTTTGCTGCCTGAATGTAAACAACAGTAAAACTTAAGTTTATTGTCAGCTTCAGATTAGTTCAGTGCTTCTGCTTTCAACAACACCATTACAATATTATTGTGAAGATAACTCTGTTTCCACTCACCATCCTGGGGGGACTAAAGCTCTTCTGGTACAGGGTGCTAACACTTGATCTGACACTAGAAAATCCTCTTGCATCACCATGACTTGAACCCTTCATGAACACACACGACTTCCAGGAAGAAGGTCACACATGACTTCCAGGGTTCCACTGGGTCCCCCTTGTTAGAATGCATATAATTTAGAATAGATGCCCACTGTATTTACATTAGGTGTGTTATTCTGATTTTATGTGATCAAGTTGTCTTATGACAAGTATTTGCAGAATAGAAGAGAAATATCTGGAGTTATGTCTGAAAGTTAAAACGAAGGGAGATTTCTTTGAAAACAGTTCATTGACTTCATGTATACAAAAATCCTGTACTCAAAAAGTGCTGGATATGCCTGCAAAAGATTTAACCCATTTGGACAAATAATCTGTGCATTGCAAACATTACAAGATTTTCCTCTCAGAGAAGGGAAGGAAAAGAGAAAAGGGAAGTGGGTCTTTGCAAAAGTACCGTCATGCTTAGTGGTTCCTGACAAGAAGCTATTGAAAGTTCTAGGCCCTAACAAGACAGAGAAAACCAAGTTCATCTGAGAAGTGAGACACAAAACACATTCTCTCTTTTCAATTAACAAAATGCAAGGATTAAATTTTCCTTCCTCCCAGCTTTTGGCAACATTACCTCAAATTAGGAGCAGTTAAGCTAATCAAGTTCTGCACAAGTTCTTCTTGGTCCTCCAAGGCATTCCTCTAATGCTCCCCTACCCACAGGACAAGCTGCAAGTGTAGGGTGCCTGGGCAGGGGAGTGCAGTGTGGTGCTGGAGAAGAAGGGCATCCTTTCTAGACATGCTAGAACTATGAGTCTCGTGTCCTGCTTCACTTTGTTTTGTCTTTTGGACTCTTAGTATTGGCTAAGTATGCATGTGTAACCACAGCATATGTGCCTGAAAGCACAGCCCTACCATAAATGTTATTAACAAAATGTTCTTATTTTCCCAGCACCCCCAGGATGACGGGATAAGTGAAGTCCTGGACCAAACATTTATTGAAGGAAGGGATGTGAGTCATCTTCCCCTCTCTGTAAGGTACCCAGCAGAGGGTGCAGTCCTCTGCCGTACATGCAGCTGCACAGCAAGATTATGTAAGAAGGACATGGTCCTGCTGGAGCAGGTCCAGAGGAGGGACATGAAGTTATTCAGAGCGCTGGAGCACGTCTACTATGAAGTCAGGCTGGGAGAGTTGGGGCTGTTTAGCCTGGAGAGGAGGCTCCAGGGTGACCTTACAGTAGCCTTCCAGTACCTAAAGGGGGCTTATAAGAGAGCTGGAAAGGGACTTTTTACAAGGGCATGTAGTGACAGGACAAGGGAAGCGGTCTTAAACTGAAAGAGCGTAGATCTAGATTAGATATTAGAAAGAAATGTGAGGGTGGTGAGACACTGACACAAGTTGCCCAGAGAAGTTGTGGATGCCCCATCCCTAGAAGTGTGCAAGGATGGGGCTTAGAGCAATCTGCTTTAGTGGAAGGTGTCTGTCCCCATCTCACGGGTGTTGGAACTGGATGATCTTTAAAAGTACCTTCCAACCTAAACCGTTCTGTGATTTCATGATTTGATTCCTTTATTAAAATAATAGTGGTCTCCCAAATAAAGCAGAAATTTTCTTTTTCCTTCTAAAAGGTACACTGTTGCTCAAGAACTCAGGGAATGATGACTGATTAGAGGTGTCTGGGAGTAGTGCCGAGAAGGGCTGTGGCCCTGGGGTGAGGAGGAATGGCTGCAGAGGAAGCCAGCTCTGGTAGAAGCAGTGGGGCCAGGGGCTGGCAAATTTGGGAAGATGGAGACTGTCTTCTGTGGCCTGCCCTGAAGGAATCATGGCTCCCATGTTCCCCTGTGGTAGTGGGACAGCCTCAGGCAGAGGGCAGGCTGGGAAAGGCCTGCTCACAGCTCGTCTGAAGGATTGCCTGTCTCCTACAGTAGCTCTGGGATTCTGTAATGAAGACCAGGGGAATTTTCACCACTCTGTGTTGGTCTTTCCCAAGCCATCCACAGTCTACAAGGTAATTTGGGCCCTGCCTGCTCTCCCTGCACAGAAGGCAAGATGAAACCCATAGCCAAGAGTGCTGCCAGCATCATCCTTCTCACTGGTTTCCTCTCTCCTGCTACAAAGTGGTGCCTGCTGAGGGTCCAGGCATCCCTACTCAAGGCTTTCCTACACAGGGCTTCCCTCCTCACCACACTTCACACAGTGTTTCAGATGTGTCAGGAGGAAATGTGCTGTTTGTTGTAGTAAAGCAGCCAGGAGTACAAATTTTTGTAGTCTTTGAGGTGGTTTTAATTAATTTCCATTACTTTGTCACAGGAGAGACAGGATTGCTTCCCTTGCGGACACAAAGGTTTTCTGCCTGTGTGGCCTTGAACACTTCTAAAAGCAAGCATTTTGGCAAGGAAAAGGTGAAGAACACATTTTCTTTTCCCCACAGCAAAAATCCACCAGTATTTGCTTTTCCAGAAGCAAATATATCCCAAATAAGAGAGGATTTTAAAACTTAAAAAGTTGGAAAGGAAGGCTTCTTGACTTTTCAGTCCTAGTGCACAGGGAATATTCCCTGGCAGTGATGAATAAAGTCCACATGAGGTTTCAGCCAGCGGCTTCGGTAAAATTTCTTCACCCAAATCTTAGGTGGTGTAAACCACTCCTGTTTAACCCTGAGTCAGAAGTCTGGAGGGTCAGGAACAATAAAAAAAAAAAAATCTAGGCAGGGATTAATTATTTTTATAAGGAAGATCACAAACATATGTTGCTCTCTCTGATTTTTTTTTTTTTTGAAAATAAGTTTAAGAAAAAAGTGAAAAAACTGCAATGTAAATGAAACCTCCTTTATGCATTGTTTGTGGCTTTGCTGTCCTGGGAGTGCCTTGGAAATTGCCCTACAGTGGTGATCCCATCCCCTAACACATGTTTATTTCAGCAATTACGCTAAGTATGTAAAAGTTGTCTTCCTAGCTTTGGAGTGCTGTTGCTCAAAGGCTGTATCTCTTTTGCCTACTCATCTCTTTCAATCTCTGTCTTTGCTTGCATTACCTATATAGTTTTTCTCTTTTCTGCTTTGCTAGTTTTTGCATTAAATTAAAGTAGCGTGCATGCTTTCCATTACATATATCATTTCAAACAGAAATTTTCAATCAATTTTGTATATCCTAAGTACACTTGAAAAGAAGCGTCTTGCTTGAAATCCCATTTTTTGTGACATTCAGAAGCAACATCAGCAGTCAGCTACAATCCTTTTAATTACTTTTTCTGTGATTAAGACAAATTTATTTCCCAGAGTTATGTGTTTGCACAAAAATACAAAATACAGAAAAATCCTAAATCAACAAAATGACACTAGTTTTGAAAATTACCCTGACTGCAAATATTTATCACTTGAACATCTGTCAGAGCTGTAAGTCCTAGAAACATTTATACTAAGTTTTTTGTTAACGCAGATGGAAGAAATGGTGAGAAAGGGAGCTTAGAGGCAAAATTATACAGCATAAGAAATATAATCTAATTGTCTAAGGTACATGGATACTAATTTTGTCTCCTGCTCTTTCCTAAATAATGCTCAAGGCTTCCTCTGTTGCTGTTTTTTTAAGCTTTCTTCATCTGTTACCTAAGTTCAAGAGGTTCAAGTGGAAAGAGATGCTGATAAATTTCTGAACATAATTTCAAATAGAGATAAAATGGAATTTTTTTTCCAGTGGAGCCCAGATAGCAGACAAACTCAATATTACTTTTTCTATGAAAAATTCCACATCTTATTAAAATTTAAGGTGTGTGCACACCTGGGAAACAGTTGTTGAAGGAGCCAGTCTGTATCCACTCATCCCAAATGATCCACCTGTTATCCAGCTGACACCCTTCTCTTGTAGTGCAAACTTTAATTTCAGTCCCTATGGTGAAAATAACAAATTACTAAAGAGCTTTCAGCTCATGTTGGGAATGCAATGTGCTCTCAACAAACATCTTGAAAAAAAGGCATTAACTGAATGGTTAGTCACTGAGGATAGGATTGTCCTAATGGAATAAAATACTCAAAAGGCCTTCAGGATGTTACCATCTCTGCAAGCTACAGCTTGAGATGCTCTTCTGGCCCTTGAGGGGCAGAGCATGTCAGCACCACATGCCAAGTCCTTCAAGACAAATGTTTAATAGGCTTAAGGAGACATCTAGGTTTGCTATAATAAGAACCTAAGGATGGCCCTGCTGGGTCAAACCCAAGATCAGCCAGTATGTTGCCTCTGGCAATGGCCTGCAGTACATGACTAGGGTGACACATACTGGGTGACAGTATATGGTACTCTTCCAGCCTCTGCTTGTATTCACCCAAGTTAGAGGTGTTTTCTTTGCATTTGACAGACCTCAACAGATTTTTCTTCTGTAATATTCCTTCTTTAGACTCCTAGTTTGGTTTTTCCGGTGCTCTCTCTGTCCTACCTACTCTGGTGACAGGTTTGTAATGCACCACCTGGTCTGCCTACATCAGTATGAGAATTTCTGAGAGGGTACAGAGACAAAATAGACTGCTCCTGTGGAACAACTTCTGAATAGCCACCTGAAGGATGATTCTGAGCATTGTGTAGCAAGTAGGCAGATTGGTGTGGCAAAATCACCAACACCTAGATGCAATGCACTAGAAAAGACATCCTAAGAATAACTTATATTTTTGATCAGAAGTTGAAGGCATGTTTTAAATTTCACAACAGCCTTAGGCCAGGTAAGGAAGACCAAGAACGGCCAAGCTGAGGCACAACAAGGTCAACAGAATTGCCTTTTTCTGTGTGACTCTGAGGCAAAATGGGACTAGGAAACTGCTGTACTCTAACCACAGTACACATGCCCAGCTAGGGTATAAGGCATGACTATAAAAACAAAGGTCATCTTCTTTGGCATCTGAGTACCAATAGGTTTTTTTTGTGAAAGTATGCTTTTGAAAGCTGAAAGCCACTTTTGACTAGGAAGAGTTTTTCCAGTATGAAGAAGGAGCACATGGCCAGTTTTCACAGCTTCGTTTTTCTGTAGGAAGAGTAGTCAAGAATTTCTAACACTGTGTTTGCAATAGGGTACACCAAGACAACAGTCTTCATCCTCCCTTATACCCACAGCAGCTCTTTGATTTTATCAGTGTTGATTTATAATGTTAGAAATTCTAGTGCTAAAACCAGGAATATCAGACATTACCCAAGACTCCTTACAGACCCATCATATTCTCCATGGCTTTGAAATCTGCTACAATTAGGTGATCTTTTATTTTTTCCCTATATTTTACTGTTGCAACTCATCATTGACCAAAACTGTTCAAGTGATCTTGGCTGAGTACTAAATCATAGGACCTGTTGTAGCGGGATCCAAAGCTGGCAGCAACTTGGAGAAAGAAACTTACCCAAAGCACTCTGATGCTTGTGGTTGCAGATTTGCTGTTGGTCTGGGCAGCATAAAGATACTGTGTTAAGGACAGCCAAGGCTCTACACAAATTTTTCAAAAATGGTCAGGAATGTTGACTGTCCCAAAAGACCTGAGTTTCTGGAAGAAGATGCTTACTCTTCTCAAAAAAAATTATATTTATTTCAGGCTGGGTCCCTGAGAGCATTAGTGGGTCTTGACAGCTCAGTTTTGCAAGTGAGGGTTTTTTTGGATGCCAACTCAGGATTGTGCAGAACACAAAAAATAGTATCACACTCTAGACATTGAAAAACCTTGCCTTTCAGGTTTTTTTCCCACTTTATTTATTTATGGTGGTGGAGTGGGGGTGAGGTGTATTAGATCTGCAGCTTCTCTAGGCCAGCAAATTTTCATCCTTTGTAATTTAAATTTTTGTCTTATCTCTAAACACCTTGCTATACCCATCCCCACTCACAATTGTTTGTTGATAAAAAAAATGTGTTACTGAGCAATTTGCTTTGAACCTGCTCCTTCTTTTTTTCCTTTTAAGTATCACTAACCTTCATTTTTTGCATGTGTGCAGATTCTGCAGCATAGGATGTCCTCCTGTTGCCCTTCTTTCTGGTGTTAAAAAACTTGCTCCATCCCTTTGCAAGTGACTTTCTTCTATCAGCCTGCAAACAACAAAAGAGGCTTTAAGGATAAAAGGAAGAGGAAGCTAGATTCACTTTTTAATAGTCTGGGGACTGGACACTATCCCCTATAACAGTGGAGCTTGACTGCAAAAACCTAGAAATGATTGAATTAAGCTCACACATGTAATATCTTGTTCCCACAGGACAGCCCCAGGTGGAATTTAATCACCGGTCTTTTGCTAAAAAGATATATTAAAAAAACCCCAAACATGATCTGCAATCAATATGATATTATTCTTTCCTTTTCTTGCTTTCCACTTTGCTGCTTTCAGTCTGACAATACCATAACCTTCAGAGTCACCTCTGCAGAGATCCTGCTCCCTCTGGAGCAGCAGTGGATGCTCTGCAGCCATTTGCTTCTTCTCTGAGGTCAGATAACAAAAGTTTCGCATCTGAACATTTGTATCTTCTGGTTTATGCTTTTTCTGGATGGTTTGTGTCTTTTTTTCTGGAATCTGCAGAGTTTTTGTGCCTTAAAAATGGTACAGATTTAATTCAAAGAATTTAATTTTCTCCATATACTATGACTCAATTGATTTTCAACAGCCTTTCCAGAATTTCCTCTTTTCAGAGAGGTGCTGGTGCCCCCTGTGTTCACATTAACTGCTTCAACATTAGCACTTCTTTATACACAAATCTGTTTCCTTAGAGAGCTGGAGTTTTTCTTAACATATGATGTACTCTAACATACCAAAGCAATTATTCAAAGCAATTTTTTAAACAGAAGCCCAATTGCACAACAATCTACGCTTTGACTCTTCAGACATAATCTTCTTACACTGATAATCAACTCTATTAATGAGAAAATGTTACCACACTGTTTAGAAATATTGCAAATTCTGAGTCAATAAAAGTAGAGCCTTTTTTTCATGTGAAGAACTAGGCTAGGCCACTGAAAATAAATATATATTTTTGAAAAGTATTGTTCTAAATACATTAAAGCAGCAGTATTTTTTCAAAGTTGAAATTTGAAGGTGCAGGATGATATGATCATGTTGCAGTATTAATTTCCTGCATAAAAATAAACTGTTTACTACAGATCAGAGAGATCAGATGACATTTAATTGATTCTCAATTCAATAGGTGTAAAGAACAAGATAAGCTGACATGATGCCATGGAGAATAAGATTGTGAACAATTTAAGGTCAGAATAATGTTATGATCGGTCGCTTGAGGGCCTGTTGTCTGGTAATATGTTCTGGCCATGGAGATTTGAGTTACCTGAGCCATCTCTTTTACAACCGTAATAAAAATGAATAAGAGTAGGTTATGTCTCCCATTCACTGATTTAATGTCAAAGCTGATGGTATCTGGTGGTGGATGTCTTCCTGTAAAAGTCCTGATGACCTATATTTTCTAGTAGTTAGTTGCTTGCAAAACAGTAATCGAAGGCAGAATTGATTCTTTCACATCAGTCAGCAGAATGCTAAGGATTTGAAGAGAAGATGTTCTCCTCAGGTCAAAGCAAGAGCTGATCCTTCAGGACAGGGTAATGCTGGGGCTACGCACACAGGTTTTCCAAATATGCTCATTCTTTTCTTCTGCATACTTTGTCCAAGCAGAATTTGGGCACTTGCACCATCTGTATAGTTTTTCTGGGCCAGTGACCTCCTCCCTAGAGCTATTGCATAGCAATTCAAGCCAGATACAGTCCCTAGGTGCTAGAAACAGGTATGATGCTTCCATGAAACATCACAAACATTTGCTGTGCCTGTGTCTGCAGGCTGCATTAAGCCTCAGGCTTGCAGCTAGGGTTGCATTTCTGGGCCATGCAGAAACCATGCCCACAAAGCGACAGGTGACAGCACTGATACCTCCTGGGAACACAGGGATGATTACTTCCCTAGGCACATGGTGTGCTTTGAGAGATGCCAGGTAGAAAGGTGGCAGACAGAGGCCATCAAACAGCTTATGTTGCCCTGGTAGTACTGGTAGTGGATGTAGCATGAGGAAATGGGACTCCAGCTCAAAAACATGACAACTCCTTTTTATGTTTCTCCAACAAAAATATATATGGTACCCTTACAGGTATTAATACCAAAGGAAATTCTTAAGATGGTGAAAAATGCAAACAACTATCAAGTTTCATTACAAGCAGACCCATTTCTACTCATTTTACCAAGGTTTGGGATCAGATGTTCAACATCTTTAAGTGTCCAAAGATGCAGGAAGTTGTTGTTGAAAGCAATAGGAACCCACACCAAGTGATTAAAAATTGTGATTAGAATGGGCACAGCTACATTGGCAAGCTGCTTAAAAACCAGACGAAGATTGATAAGCCTGACCCTCATACCTGAAACAACACCATAGTGAGCAAGCAGTTGGTGTTGTGATGGCTCAGATGGACTTTGACAGAGTGTTTGAAGTGGGAGAACTTTGCCTAAACAGCATTTACACCTTCCCAAGAACTGTTTTAGCTGCACACCGCAGGGGGGAAAAGAAAATCTCCTGGAATCACCAAAACATGGAGTTGTACTACATTTCCAGGGCTTTATAAGATGCTCTAACAAAATCCATACATGATATCATATAAAGAAAGGCCTGTGATAAATCAATACCTTAAAACAGCCTGTCTGGTGTTTGGGAGCTCTGCACATTTTGAAACACAGCACATCCTCAGATCTGGCTATTTGCCTCAAACACTTGGGGAGGATCTATGCTGAGCCTGTTTTGTGCCCTCCATTAGGAGATGCTTGGCTTTTTCAACTGGGGGGTGAAAACCCCACCTGCCAAACGCTGCCAGAGGGCAGCCAGAGAGCACAGCTCCAGGGCTGTGCTCTGGTGGTGCGGCAGATGAGCCATGGCGAGGAGCTGGTGAGGAGGGGTCGCAGGTAAAGGGCTGGGCTCTCCTGCTGCTCCTGGGGGGAGTCTGTGCTGTAAAGAGGGCTGAGGAAGGCAGAGGGGTGATGAGTGTGGTGGAGTTGAGCAGCCCTGGTCTGCCTTCAGCTATGGCATCGTGTCCATCCATGCTGTGCTTTGCATCACCTCTGAATGCTGGCATCTGAGACTCACCATATAACTGTCCTGAAGCCTAGGTCTCCCATGGGCCCCGTTCCTCTTTTCCCTCCTTAATACACTATGAGAAAGATTTAACTTTATGAATAAAATGTAAGTGACCTAGAGACTTGGATGTTCTCCTTTTACAGACAGTTAAGCTTTTTGCAGTTTAACATGGCTATTTGTGTAATGCATTGGTGACTTGCCGAGGACTGTATAAGGAGCTTTCTAAAAGCTTGCAGTTAGAAGCTGATAGTTTATTTCTTGTGATGCTGTCCTTATATATAACTCTGCCCTGGTAGGTTTACAGCACAGCAGGGCAAATAGCAAGCGCCAGGAAGTAGGGTACAATGCCTTAGGAGCTGAAAGATTTGCTTCTGGTTTATGAATGGGATTGCAGCTTTGCTGTCCACTGCCGCAGATGTTTACAATTACTTTTAGGAGGCTTTAGGAGGTGTTTCACTGATTATCTAGCTCCTCACTTCAAGAAAAACATTGAGGTGCTGGAGTGTGTCCAGAGAAGGGCAATGAAGCTGGTGAAAGGCTGAGATATGAGAGATATGAGGAGCAGCTGAGGGGGCTGGGGGTGTTTAGACTGGAGAAAAGAAGGCTCAGATGTGACCTTATTGCCCTCTACAACTACCTGAAAGGAGGCTGGAGCAAAGTGGGGGTTGGCCTCTTCTCCCAAGCAACTAGTGACAGGACAAAAGGCAATGGCCTCAAGCTGCACCAGGGGAGGTTCAGGTTGGACATCAGAAAGAATTTTTTTCACCGACAGGATTGACAAGCATTGGAACAGATTGCTGAGGTGGTGGAGTCACCATCCCTGGAAGAGTTGAAGAAATGACCAGATGAAAAACTTAGTGCTGTAGTTTAGTTGGCATGGTGCTGTTCGGTCAAACGTTGGACTTAATGATTCTATGTTTCTAATTTAATTTACTTCTAAGTCTATACGTAGAGCAACCTGAGGAGCTTGGTATGCAAAGGGACTTCCAACTTCCCGGTCCCCTAGAACACCAGCAATTTCACAGACACGAAAAAGAGCAGAAATTAAGAGCAACCTCATTCCAGGTTTGTGGTCACTTAGCATACTGCCAGCAGAGGTTTGGTCAAGGTCTCTGAATGTACATGCAAAACTCTCATGCAGAAAGTTGCTCTTGTACCTGCAGGTCTCTACAACCTTTTCCACATACTGCACTAGCTTGTGTGCAATGCAAACAGTTGAAACCATTGTTCCCATCTCTGTACATGCCTGTGAAGGCAAAAGACCTTGTAAGCAGTCTCAACCACAAGTCTTGCTTCAGCTGCATGAAAAATGGGTTAATTTGACCTGGTCATAATAAAAACACAGGATAAATCTGGTAAACACAATCTCAGTGGATTGGGATTTAAATGCCACCAGCAGTAAAATGAGGGAGAGCAGGAAGCAATAAAACTCAGCAGTATTAAACTCATTATAGTGCACAACTGTTGTGGTATTAATGAGGTTGTTTTGCACGCATACAATGTATGCAATGCAGATGAGCTGCTGTCACTATAATCAGCTTTATCTTTTTACTCCCATTCCTATGCACTTTTAAATTCATACTGGAAATTATGCATAAATTGAAATTTAATTTTCTTTTCTCTTTCAATTGAAAAGACACCCCCCCAAAAAACTCATCTTCCAGCATTGCTGTCACCTCCCACACATTTCATATATTTTAAAGATTCACTATGAATAAAACCACACACTCACATTCAAAGTAAGACTTTTTATTTATTTGGGGAAAAAAGAAAAGCTTCTTAATGAGGGTAGACTTCTTGGGTGGGAGAACTTAAAAGCCTTACTAGTGAGGGCTGCAGCTGCAGTAGCACAAGCTGGGAACCTGTTGTGTGGAGAGCAGCCTCCTCCTGAGCCTCTGCCTGCATGGGAGACCCTGCAGGATGAGGGGCCCTCCAGGGAAAGAAGCCGGTCCTCAGCTTGTTCTCTTGTCAAAGAGGTTTGAGTCGTGAGAGCAGAAGGGACATGTAGGACCAAGTGGAGGCTTTCTGTCCATGCAGGAAAAGTGGGGTTTTGAAGAGGTGAGGACAAGGTGACAGGTGGTTTTGAGGAAGGGAGGTGTGTCTGGGAGACAAGGCACTGCCATGAAGGGCTCCTTGCTGCTGTGCTGGCAGGCACAACCCCGATCAGCCTTCCCCCTGAGGTGGATCAGCCAGGCTCTGTCCAGCTCCTTCCTGGGCACAAGTAGTCAGAGTACTAAGTCAACCCAACATTCAGAGTGTCTGGAATCGCTTTCAGCTGGAGGAAGCTGCAGACCTGCAGAGCAGAGATTGTTGTAGGCAGCCAGCTAAATAAAATGGGGTAGAAGCAAGATAATTGGAAGGTAGTGATCACCAGCAGACATGCTGTTTTATGCCTCCAGAATACACTTGCATAGAGAGGCTCATCAGACTGAAGAGGGCTTCAGTAATGAAGCCAAGGGTTAGGAAATGGTCTTGCCATTGCTGGACAGGATGGAGTAAAGTCCCGCCAGTCCCTGGTGTTGAAGCAATTTGGTGAGCAGTGAGCTGAGCCCACACCACTCCATCCATCTTCCTCCTGAGCAAAATTTTCCTGCAGTTCTGTATTGCTCATCATCATCTTACTCTGTTTTCTTTCACTGTCACTGAATTATCAAGAATCAGGACCAGCTCAAGTACTTAATTCTGTGTAATACATTGTTATTTCCATAATGCCAATATGACCTCCTGGGGTCCCAATTCCAACAGCGGACTGCTCTGTCATGATAGAAAGAGGAAGTTTTATTTGTATTTCAAGTTCAAATACTGCAAATTGCAGAATGACTCATGACATCAGTCTAACAAAAATGTCCTTGCATTGCCAGATTTAGAGAGAGGGCCCTTTGGTAATTACATTTTCAGACACCTTTGTTCTTGCAAAAAAATAGTAGGTACTCTACCAACAAAATGGCAACTTTTGCAGAATTATAGAATATAAAGCCTAATGAGAAGCTTTTATCATTGACAGCTGACTCAGAGAGAAATGTTCCATTAAAATTACAACAAACACCTGCAGCCAAGTAGTAAGACAAACGTTTTGTTTCAGTCTATCAGGTACTGGGCTAATGTTCACAGAATCACAGAAACATTTAGGTTGGAAAAGAACCCTGAGATTATGTCCAACCTTTGACACATCACTAGACCATAGCACGAAGTGCCACATCCAATTTTTTCTTGAACACCTCTAAGGATGGTGACCCTGGGCAGCCTGTCCCAGTGCCTAACCACTCCTTCCATGAAGAAATTTCTTCTGATGCCCAACCTGAACCTCTGCCATGCAGCTTGAGGTCATTTCCTCTCGTCCTGTCACTTGTTACCTGGGAGAAGAGACCAACCTCCACCTCACTACACCCTCCTTTCAGGTAGTTGTAGAGTGGTAAGGTCTCCTCTGAGCCTTTTTTCTCCAGGCTAAACAACCCCAGCTCTTCATATCACTTACCCTCTAGACCCTTCACCAGCCTTGTTGCCCTTCTCTAGACATGCTCCAGAACCATAAGCCCTTTCTTGTCATGAGGGGCTCAGAACTGGACATAGGACTCAAGTTGTGGCCTCAGCAGTGTCAAGTATAGGGTAGCAATCACTCTCCTGGTCCTGCTGGCTACACTATTTCTAATACAAGCCAGAACACCATTGGCCTTCTTGGCCACCTGGGCATACTGCTGGTTCATATTTAGTCAGCTGTCAACCACCATGCCCACTTCATAACATAGTAATAGAGTTCACCACTGTGAACTACACTACAAAACTGTTGTACTAGTCGTGTTTAGTTCAATTAAACATTCCCCTAAAAGTGTGTTTTCTATACAAGCAATCCATTAGGGTCTCCTGTTATGTGTGGGGGGTTTTTTTGGTTTTTCTTTTTCTCTTTTTTTTTTTTTTGGTGGTGGTGGGGGGTGAGGCAATATTTTTGCAGACCAGGCTGATAGGTGTAGAAAACAGAACTGACTGACTGCGCACGATTGGAGAAAATATGCTGTTTTAAAGCAGCAAGGCTTGTCAGGGAGATGAAAGAGCCCTAGCTTGTATTTGTACTCAGCCAGTTAGATAGTACAGCAAAAACCTCCAGGCAAACAGTTTCATTAAACATTAATTTGTGAAGCGCTTCAAAGTTAAGGTCGAGGCATGCTTCTCCATAATACATAATATTATTCATCACCTAAAAAAGTTGTTTTGGATGCAATTAGGGAATAATCCTACAGCTCTCAGCAGTGATTCAACAGAATTCTGGGAGGTCTTGCATCATTTAACACAGACAAACATACAGCAAAGGAAGGGCTTGCAAGTCTCTCTGCCTTTTAATTTAGCAAATCTGAGGGAAAAAAAGTTATGGGGTTTAAAGTGTGGCCTTTGATTCATTTGCTTTAACATTTCAAGCTTATCAAAGTACTTAGCTCCTAGAAGATAGCTAGGAGTTGTTTACACTCATTCACGTCAGCTGGCTTATTGTCAGCTTATGGTCATTCACGGTGTGGTGAAAATTGGAAAAATGGTAACCTCCGCAGCAACACTAGTTAGGTTTTGCATGGGATGGGCAACAATTCAGCCTTATTCTCCAGTTCCTTCCTCATCTCCGAGCTGAAGCTGCTGGTGTTGCATTAACTGCTTGGGGGAAGCAATAGGAACCTCTTTCCTAAAAGCAGAGCACTGTGGGGGCTGTGACCCCCGAGAGGAAGACAGCATGAAAGCCAGCGTGCTGAAGTAGAGCACCTGTCCCCGTGTTCCCAGTGCTCCTCCTGCCATAGGTGTTGGCTGGGGGACACAGTCCAGCTGGCAGTGCAGGACAAAGCCTACCTGCAAGGCAGCTGGTACCTCGGGATCAGTAGATGGGGACTAAAACTTTCTGTGCATACCCTTTGGTTTTATACATATACTTACCTTTATGTGCCAACGAATAAACTTGATTAATAGTGCAACATTATTTCAACTGTAAAGACAAAAAATGAGTCATTTTCTTAAACACACAGGACTATTCAAGGCTGTTAGGATTTCACACACAAGCTGAATTCATGAAATATTCAGGAAATCAAACCAGCAGGTTATACTTTCTGGTCACTTTTGTAAAGTACTTTAGAAAGCACTTAAGAGACATGCAAGTGCGTAAGAGTATATTTTCTTCTAAAAAGAATGACCTTTACATTCAACTTGCTTACCAGTCTTCATTCAGTATAGCATGCTATGGTGTACAGTTGCTCTGTGCACGTTCATATAAGAAGTCCTAAAAAGGACTTTCAAGAACTACTTTGTAGGCCTATTTTCTATAACAGCTGTATTATTGTCCATGTCCCCAAACTCCCTGCTGAAAAGCAACTATTTCAGAATCTCATCTGGCTCCTTCACTAGACCAACTACTGTGCACCACTGGAAGAGAAAAAAAGAAGAGGAAAAATATAGAAATTTGAATCATTTGTTGTGTAGCACTTACCGTGAATGGGAGCTCTCACTTCCAATGGGACGACTGAAGATGAATTTTCCACCACACAGTTCTAATATTCTTTGGTATTAAAATGACAACTGCAAGCCTCTGTTGCTGACTATTAAAAACCAGCTGAGACAGGAGAGCTCAGCACCATCACTGCTCTAGAGGTGGCTCCAGTTGGGGCCTTTCGCTGGACTAGGTTCACTAGGTCCATGTCTCTCTTGTACCAAGGAAGCCCAGTACTCCAGGGGTCTCACCAGATCAAAGTAGAAAGGATCAACTCCGTGGACCTGCTAGCAACACTCTTTCTAACACAAGCTGGGAGATTGCTGGTGTTTGTTGTAGGCTGGCTTATGGTCAGCTTGTCACGATTCCCAGTGTGTTTTGAAACCTACCTGAACACTACCCACCCCTTCCATGCTCAGTGCCCACACATCACTCAGATTGCAGAGGCTTCTGCCACACCACATCCCCACTTCACCCTGCTCCACAGCACACAGCTGGCAGGAGGCCCAGCACAACCCATGGCTCAGTCCTGACTCAGCAGCAGGGAGAGGAAGCAAGCTTTTTAGTAGCCAAGAACAAGTTTAGCAAGTTCCCAGGACTATCAAAGAAATATTTTTACAGTAAATGCTTTATTATGAAAGCTTTCATAAGAGCTTCTAATGAATTGGAAGTGATAGATAAAAAAGTTGTCCAGTTCTTACACTACAAAAAGTAATTTAAGAACAAAAAAGAGCACACCATTTGAAGTTCTCTACTTCTCCAGAGTGATGTAGCAACATCAATCAGGCTACATCTCCCCAGCCAAACCTCCAGAAGTATTCATGTATCACCATAGCCTGTAGAAAGATTATAGTCTTTTATTGATTTCTTGTTTTACAGATTCAGCTGTCAATAATAAAGTTCAATAAATTGATTCCCTAATCATAAAAACTCCTTTTACACATTATGTACAGGTACCCAAACAGCATGTTATAGCAATACCATAGACCTTCACACAGAACAAGCTAGGGTGAGGCGCTAACTGCAAGGATGTACATTCAGAGATCAAGTCATGGATATGCACAGTGCATTTGGCACACCTCACTGAAGATTGCCCACACAGGGACAGTAAAATAATCCCAACAAAGTGATAACGGGGATTAGTTCAACTACAGTAATTCCAGGAGGAACACTTAATTCACAATTAAACTAGCCATCAGAAGAGATTTGATTAAGTTGAATCAAATGCAGCTGAACTAATCATTTTAGTTTCATTAAGCAATCCTCTATAGACAAATCCTAGGCCTTAAGATCCGTCTCCAATATTAAACAAATCTCTTTAGCTGAGATATGCAGAAGTTTGAGAACTGAGGGGAACTCAGGTATTAGAAGTATTCTTTGGCAGTTTGACACAAATATAGAAAATACATTACCATTACTTTTGAGGGCTACACTAAGCTTTTCCCATTTTATATCTTTACTGCCAGCACTAGAACTGCTTCAGTGACACAGTAACACTTATATATGGTAAATTAAACACAACCTTACATTTTAATGAAACAAATTCATATTACAGATATATTTCAATACTCCAGATACCCTGCAACAGGCTATCCACTCCCCACAAAAAAGTTAAACTTAACATTCAGTGAGAAAACTTGCCTATGTCAATGACAGAACCCATAAAACACACTGCATTGTTGACCTTCTCTGCAATACAGGACCTGGCACACACAGGAGAGCAGTCTGCAAATGTTAGTCTGAGCATTCCAGCTCATATGGAAAGCAATTTGATGCCAAAACCATTAGTTAATTGAATAAACATACCTTTCTTTTTTATAAGATAAAGCAGACCACAGGTCTCCTGTAACTGCAATCTGATCTTGGTGTGATGAAAAACTGCAGCTAAGAGTTTATGCAATCTGCTTTGTAACATTACATCGAGCAACAACAGTTAATATACACCGTTTCACAGAGGCAGACATTCATTCAAAATGTGACAATTCCCTTTTAAAAGCAGTTGTTTTCCCTTCCAGTGACATGGCTATCCCAAAGGAGATAAAGCCACTCATTCTGAAGAGGTGGGGGGAGAGGGAAACAGGAAACACTTCCAGAATGAAGCGTCCAACAGTTCTACAGCCTGCAAGGCAAAAGGCTGCAGTATTAGTCTCCAGTAATACAGCTCTAAAGATATTGCTTTGTCCAAATGCTGCCATAAACTTTTAATTTCAAATTACTTCCAACAATAGGAATGTAACTCAAACAGGGCATTCCAAGATGAAGACCATTTAGCCAATATATTATCTCAGTTTTGAGATATTGTAGTGAAGCTTCACTTCATCTTCCATCTCGTCTGCTGCAGACCTCCATTCAAACTTGTAATGCTCAGTTCACAACAAACCTAATAAAAGGCTTAAGCAGTCTCCCTTGCTGGGTACAGAAGCAGCAAGTCGCATTATCCATGGAAGTTGACCCAGTTCATTTTCAAATCTTTCAGCAAGTGATGCCAGAGCCTTAGCCTGCTTGTTACCTTAAGTGAGCATTTTATGGGGCAAATAGGTATACAAACAATACATAGTACTGTTTATGCTTTTTCCCTATGAAAACTGAACTAAGAGATGTTTCACTCAAGACTGTAGGGAATACCTTCATTCAATCTCAAAGAGGGGGAACAAAAAAAAAAAAAGAGAAGATGACTAGTCCTACACAGACTGCCTAACTCACCATAGAAGCTTCCATTCCTTTTTATGGAATCTTCTTAGTATTTCTAGAACTTGACACCTACAACTGGCTTAGTCATCCCAGCCAAGTAGCAGTCTCTATTCTCAGTTAACAAAACAAACTTCTCTGGAATTCACATATTATATAGTAAATATATCCGAAGATAAACCATTAGCTCTGAAATGCCTGACCATGAAGAATTACGAAGAAACAAAGATGAGAGTTCTTTCTTGGATTTAAGGACCTTCAAGGCATGGAACTCCTATTTATGTTGTCCTGTAGATTTCACAAAACTTAATTCTTGCATGTTCTTTTGGTCACTTGGACATGAAAGTGAGGGTAATTCAGCTTTGAACAGCTTTGCTTACAACTGTCTTTTTTCATACAGGAAATCTACATATTCCCCATTCCCATAGATTCTGACGCATTCACACAGACTGTCTAGAAAGGTAAGACACTTTATTGAATTTTTTGATAAATTAAGAAAGGACTATGAACCAAACTTATGGGTCACAGGTGCTTGTAAACAGACATCGATTCCTTCCCATAGAAAGCCTGACTCCACGTGCTCAGCCAGAAGTCACTTTCCCCAGCGTTGCTCACAGGCTGCATAGTGATGGAGGGCAGAGAAAAATTCTTCATAGCTGATGTTTAGGTGGGAAGGCAAAGAACTGAGAAAAAAAAAAAAAAAAAGTTAAAATATGCTTTTATAAACACATTATTTGTGTGACCAGTCAGGAATATCATTAAAGGCAAGCTATTGTCTGAGCAACCTTGTGAAGTTGTTCTCAGCATGGTTATTGTCACTCAACTCTAGTAACTAAACCAGCTGTTAATATCCTGTCACCCTCTAAATTAAAGCCTCCTGAGCACACAGGGCCCTTCAAATTAGTGAGAAAGCTGGAGCTACAAAGGTGTGTCCTGATATTTCAATGCCCTATAAAATCTTTCAGATTTAAGAAGTACAGCAAATCCAGTCAGTTCAGTTATTGCTAAAATTGGAAAGTAACCCAGACGCACGATCATCTTATTTTATCGTATTTCCATTATATCTTTACTTTCCCCATTAGAAACCGGTAAGCCACTTGAAATCAACATAAGGAACACTGATCACTGAGACTAGGTGGTGACAGAAGTTATTCCTTAAACCTGAAGCACGAAGCCTGCTGTTGCCTAATCAAGACTAAAAAAACAATAATGAATGGTTGACAGGTTTCATTTCATAACTTTTAAACACCCTCAAATCTATCTCCAGACACTTGTTTAGATAAATCTCCTCTTACAGCTATTTCCATAAGCTAAGTCACATAAACGCTTGTTTAGCTAGATATTATTCCAGTCTGTTTCACAGCATTTGTAAGCAACTCACATGATCTCTGTCAGTCTGATGTGCCATGGAAGGAATCCTAATGTGCTGTCCACAGGACCAAACTTCAAGACTAAATCAGGATCAGGAAATCCATTTGTACCTGTAATAATAAGTTAGGTTTTATTTAATTCACCAGAGGATTTGTTTTAGTTCTAAACACTAAGGCATTTGCTTTTTTAGTAAACGCTTTTTTCCCCCCTCTTCTTTTAAATGAAGCTCCCAAGGACAAGTTAACAATTAAAAGCTCAAGAGGACAGACTGATCTTGAAACGTCTGACACAATCAACTGAACAAAAGCTTAGGTGGCCACTGCAGGCCCAGTTGGCCTCTTATTTTTATGCCAGGTAGTTTATAGAGACTTCATTTGGAAGTGACAGGAACAGTTACATTGTTTTGAACAACAGCAAACCTTAACAATGCAGTTTAATCTGATTTGCTCTAGTTTTGTCTTGGCAAACTCTATTTTAGTAGCATAGAACATGCTGTACCCTGATCCTACCTACTACAGTCCTTACTCAACTACATGGAGCTGCAGTCAAGTAAAAGGACTATTAACACAAAAAAAGCTTAAGGAGATTTCACTGAAGAACAACTTGATATTACAGACCATCAAGGAAACAAGTTGAAAAAATAATACCCTGTTAGATGACTCGTCTCTTTCTCAGTATGGGGCTACACAGAAGCTTTAAAACCAACTTTTACTACAAAATTTCAAGCAAACTGTTGCAGCTGACATCCTTCTGGTGAGATGAGTGAGGAAGAACAGGGCAGTATTTTTTTTTCTCTGTTACTATGTGGACATCGTGACCCATTTCAGGGCAGAGCTAGGTAACACTGATGAATTTCATCAGGTGCCCACACTTTTATTACTCATACCTTAAAACCCCAGCCACCGTCATTTCCTTAGTAAGAGCACCCTATTCATCTCTTGAGGCAGAAGATAATCAGTGGCCAAACACTATTGCCTCTGTCTCCCTTCCATATATTTCTGCAGTGCCTAGGCTACTCCAGGCTAAAATTGGAAGACAGGAAATAGGCTCAGAATGAACAGCATGAGTTCAGCTTTTCCTGTTAATTTTAGCAAGTTGATTAGAGCAACATGTGAAAACCAGTAGAGCACCCCAAGGGGACCCAAGAAGCTAGGCTGTTTTTCTTGCACCCAGCTAGCTCATATGAAAAGCATTCCAGCAGTCAAAACCCTGCTTTGCTATCATGCTGCAATTAGTCATGATTATTGCGTGCTATTTCTTGTCACCCCTTCCATTATTCACCAGTTCTGCAAGTTAGCTGCAAGAGTGCTTATACTGCATAATGACTACCTCTAGCAGATAAAGTTTAATACTGCCTATTTGCTCCAAACTTCAAGCATTTTCTCTCATTTTTTTCTCATTTGTTTAAAAAACAAACAAACAAAAAATAACACTAAACAAAAGCAGTCAAGAGCCTTTTAAAATTTCCAGTTTAGTTGTAGAGCAGCTTAACTAAAGTCCTATCACATTTTGCTCCACCCAGGTTTTCAAACTGAAGCTGGAGACTTCAAGAAGTTCACATTCACATTTTCCCTCCCCACGGAATCATCACAATAGTCATCCTTTTACTAGAGGTAAAAGCAAGTGCATTTCTAAGGAAGGATGAAATTTGCATACAAGTGTCTTGTGCCACAGTCCAATCTTATCTCAAAGTTAAGAAAAAAATTGTAAAGCAAAAGCCACTTATGTGTTCAGAAGCTAGCATGTTAGTGCAAAAGAGCTTTGCAGGGAAGCAGTGAATACTTAGAAGTGGGGACTCTGGAGGAAGTGAACAGCTTTACTCATCAGCTGATTCAGTAGCTGAGTACTCCTCAGCTGGTTCAGCGGCAGGATCTTCAATACTGCAATGGCTTTTCAAACAGGAAAAGACCTTCAGAGAGCCCAGTTAATTCTAACATTTCCTTCTGGTTCCTAGCTGAAGGAAAATGAAAATGCACACTGTAGTATTACTGTCAGAACAGCCTATTAAAAGACACAGTACACTCTGCTTCCCACTCTACACCTATTTCTCTAACTAAACATATCAGCACTACATATAATTTAGATTTGGAAGCTCCCTCAGAGCTGCTAGAGTTACAGCAGTCTTCAAGTTTAGAACACGCAAGAGAGAAGGATTTGGGAGCAGTCTTTAAAAAAAAGAGGCCAAAAGACTTGCACACTCAAGGGATGGGAATCTGGCAACATCCCTTCTAGGTCAGGAGTTGTGCAAGGGGAACATGAAGGAATTTGTAAAGCTGATAGCACAACTTTTCTCCACATAGATTTTACAGGGCAACTTGAGCAGCCTTAACTGATAGTTGTTTTTTACTGTAAGGCAGACAGCAAGTAGAGACAATATTACAATGCAGCTGGCACCTACTTTTTTTGAAAACAAGCTGGTTAGCTGAGGCATTGCTCAGAAGAAAGTGCTCTGACACTGCAGAAAACTCAAGCTGTAAGAATTAATTGCATGACTGGATTAAGAATGAAAAAAGCCATACCATTTTAGGACTAGGCTTCAATAACTGCATCCTAAACATGAACAGAAAGTTTAAAAACTACATTATCAGGTATTTAAATCAAAATGTGAAAGCCCAGAACTTACAGAAGACACCATGAACACAAACCCTAAAAATATAACTACTCAAGTATTGGTTTTCAGAACTCATTCTCAACTTAGATAAGTAACTCACAGATGTTTGCACTTGATACTGTTTCATTAAGGATGCACAAAAACTAAATCTGCCCACAACTAAAATGAAGTTTCACAAACGGCTGCTAAATAAGTCATGAAAGAATACTTCACCTCCAACAATGTCCTAAACATTAAACCAAAGCAAATTAATAAACAGGACTAGTTATAGATATTATCCTCAGTCATTAGCCACATAGATTAAGCAGCCTGTTTTCAAAGTTTGCAGTTTTGACAGGTTAAAAGTCTAGGAGATTTCTCCTTCTATGCTCAGCTAGCATGCAATACTTCAAAAATAAATATGCTTGTTTTAAGACTGGACCTAATACTTTTAATATATCCAGACACTTATACAGACAGAAGATCCCCCAACAAGTGTTTGAAAAGCTTCAGTTACACATAACTGGCCAAAATAGATAGATGGGTATCAATTGTCACCAGTTCAACATTTAAGTAGTGACTGTTGTAAAGAAGCAATTATTAATTTCCTTAAATTGCCTTTGGGGTATAACAGGATAGATGTCTTAGGCTACTTCTTAAGGTGCCTTAGTAAATATGTTTAATTATTCTGCTACAGGAGAAGCTCTGATGTAGCATGTTGACAATAGGGACAGAATTCAGGTTGAAGTGTCCAAACTGACACGGAAGTCCGTTCACAGAGCAATTCAGCTGACCATCCACTTGAAAAACAGAAATCACTCTCTACAGTCCAATTAATGGAAGCCAAACTACAATAATGTGCTCACAGGCATCCAAGCTGAAGCCTGCAACCCAAAACTTGAACCCTGCCAAGCTGCAATCGACATGCATTGATCACCAAGGAAAGCTGAGTAACTTATTACAGCTCCCTAGTACCACTGGAAAAGTGGACGCTTGTTCGAAACTGCTTTTCCCGGATGTGGTATTTAGAGCAGCCCTGCCCTTTTCACAGCTATTACATATAGCCACACACCTCAGCACAGAGTCAGGAACCTGCATGAATTAGTAATGAAGGAAACTAAACTAGTGTGGGTTATACAGCAACAAAAGATCACCAGGTGCCCTCTCATTTGCACTCAGGGTGGTAGTCAGGCAGCAGTAACAGCTTTAATCACTGTAACCAGATCTGGAAAAGACTGTGCATACCCACATTTGCAGCACGCTAACTTGCAAGAAGTTAAACTTTTTCTGCTTAAAGAAGCAGTTCAAAAGGGAGTAAACCAGTAAGAAATTTTTAACAGAAGACTGAAAGCCATAATCATAACTTATTCTGATAGACTAAGCATCAAGATGCATACATTCCAAGCAATAAGTATACTACAAATCAAATCTGTTATGGTTGAAGTACTCTTTCTCTATATACCATATTATACTTACTACTTAATAAGTTGTCTAACACATTCACATCCAGGTCTGTGTGTGTTCTTTGCTGCTGTGCTACCAACTGACAGAAGTTCTGAGCAGCTTTTACTATATCTGCTTTTCCATCTTCTGGAGACAGCACCTTCAATGTAGATTGGCATTTTAAAACTGAAAGTACAAAACACAGTTTAAAAGCAGCAGAAATATAATTGTTTTGCATATGCTTTAGATACTCACAGGAGGCAATTACAAGTAACTTGTAGTTTACTTCATATATTACAGCTAGCCATAAATAAACCTTATCTATCTTAGAGAACTGGGTAAGAGTTTTCCGGATTTGCTGTATTACTAAAACACAAGCTTAAGGCAACTATTTGGGGTAGTCTTAAGAAAAGGGGTTTCTTTAATTCAGTCTTGAAATGGAGAGTTTCCCAGGGAATCTGCATTGGTTCTTTATGCTGTCAGGCAAAGCACTGAGAGGAAAGGTGCCTGGATAGGAAACTAAGGGGTAGCAAGCGATGCAGAAAGACCTGCAGTTCAGGAAAAAGAAAAAAGAATAATCTAATTCCTACCTTAAAACAGAAAGGTGTTTTTAACAGCTACTGTGGACATTCATGTGTCACAATGATTAAGCCAGGGCCCTCCCTCAATGTGATCACAGATGTTCCAGCAGCACTTCAAAATTGATGCAAGAGTTACAATGTTGATCTAAGATTGCTACAGAGAAGCTAGGAACCAGATAATAGAGTCCAGAATTCACCTATTTATCAGTAATAATGGCTGCAACTTAGGAGGACACCTCACAATAATAACAACCTTAATGTCTGCACTATTGTGAGGCAAAAGTCTTCTCACGCTGCATGATGCATCACTGTCAGTTCTGGTAAGGTACCTAAGACGTAAGCTTACAAGGAAGCTGAAGGCTACATATAGTGCACTATAGTCAAATTGAAATAAGTGGGCTGAATTCTAGTGTATGAACACATTAGACTTATACTGAACTTAAGCTAGTTAAAACCAGATACTTTAGAACTGTAGAACTTGACTGCAAAGGACCACAGAGCACAGACAAAAGACTCATAAGATCACCTAAAAACCCTCAGCCACCACAATGAAAATAATTGTTCCTTGATATTGCTTGATTTGTCAAATGTCCTGTGTTAAAGAATATTTCTCTAACAGTGTTTATAAGTGTAAGATAAATCATTTTGCTTTTCAGAAGAAGTGAAAAACTGCAGGTTATTATAATAAACTGGATAGACATCAGTTTGTTCAGTTCAAAGCATGAAGGATCTGACCTGACTCTGAAGTCTTCTAAGAGAGAATGAAAATTTTAAAGAGAACAGAAAACACCCCTGCTTTTCACAGTTTCCAGTACAAAAGGTTCCTGAGACTTAAATGCACTCTTTCCGTCAACAAGTCCAAAGTCTCTCAGTAGTTCATTTGGTGTGAACATAAGTATTTTGATTTAGGTAAGTGCAGCTAAGCATGCTGGAGTTTAACATATTAACAGCCTCTCTACCCCATTTTCTGCTGGTTATTTCAAACCTCACAGGAATAAGAAGTAGTAACGTGAAACTTGGGTGCTTCCATGTAAATGCTAACACCTTAGGCAAAGTTGTTCATAAGGCAAGCTCACGCTACAACACTGAACTTTATACTGGAAAACTGGCACAAAGGATTATGGCACCCTGTCATCTCTTGTAGGGTAAGTAAAACTCAGTCAGTAGCATTTTAAATGCAGCTGGAAGGGCTACAGCTTGTGTAGTCTTTTCAGAAGTTTTTGAACTATGATGGTCTTTAAACATAAGGGTTGTTTGGCTTTTTATTACAAGATGTATTTAAATATTACGAGTTGTATTTAGGACAGCTGCAAGCACTAGCCTATCCCTTTAAGACAAATGCCTGCTTTCTTAAGTACATGCTTGTGATTTATTACATTTTGAACAGACTTCTAGCATTTGTGTTATGCAGCAGATCTCCAGTAACGAACACTTACAGTAGATATTATTGAATAAGGAACATTAACCTTGAAACATACTCCTGCCTTCCACATCTAACCACATGCAAGAGCTGCTATCACCAAATTTATTTGTTTTTTTTTTTAGAGTTATGCCCTTTACCTTCCTGGTGTCATTATATATTGTCATGACAACTAGCAGTTCTGCTCTTTCCCTTCTTCATCTCCAAACATACCCCTCAAAGTGGGAAAGTGGAAGTGTACACATTGTTAAGTTGACATCAGTTCTCCTGCTAGTATTCCGTGCTTTTTCAAGTTTCAGTAAAAGAATTCACTTCACTGAAACAGTGGGGCGTTGAGGTACATAGCTGCATTGAAGGGGTCATGGCACAGCAGTCAGGCTAACAGGAGAATCAGGCCACCCAGTAATGATTACTATGGCGAGGAGAGAGCAATGCTTAGCTGTTAGTTAAGAACAAATAAGCATAATCAAAGTTTAATACTAGCCCAGGAAGGTTGCATGTGTTCTGATAAACAGTGCTTAAAGAAGGAAAAGGTCACTGTACACAGGAATGTGTTTAAGTAAAAGCAGAATCATGATTTATATACAGCAATTTAGAGCCATAACAAGCTCCCCTTGCAGTTCATCTTACCTTGACCAGTTTTGTCTTGATTTGCAAATTCCACTGTGTACTTGGAACAATCTAGTCCTATGAGTTCTTGCTGCTGTTTTAAAATTTCATCCATCAATCTTGAATTATTCCTCTTGAAAATACCTTTAAAAAAAGTTGCATGTCAACCAACTCCTATAAAGCATGCTACAAAACAAATTTGACACTAGGCAGGAAGAAAAAAGTAGTCAGTACTGGTTTCAGACTGGAGTTCACAAGCACAGATAAGAATGCAAAGCAAATGCTACTGCACGTGACTTAATCTCAGTAACCTTGGAAAGAACTCATATGCTTTTGTTCCTCTTTCATCCACCTGATTTAAGTAGCAAGCTGAAATTGTGGAGGACTTACTTTGTTGTCCTTAGTATGCTAGCAATAGTTTGAGAAAGCAATAACCTACCAGGACAGAACCACCAAGTCAGATTAACACCAAATTTCTTCAATGCCCACATTGCTGAAGTCTGCTACCACTTAGTGCTCCACCCCAGGGCTGCAGGCTAACAAAGCAAGTCACCACTAAATCAGCATTTCAGGTCTTGGTAACCATCCACACTTACGCCATGGCCAATACCACAAATTTCCTAATAAGAGAATTTCACAAGCTGTATATTCCAAGCAGTTAATGCAGTCCGAGGCCTTTTCATACTTAAATAATTATGGCAGACACATTTTGAGTGCAGGAAATTACAAAAACTTGCTTAAGCAAACACACTTGGGTTCCTGTACTAAAATAAATTCTAGCTTTTAAGAAACATAATGCAGCAATTTCTAATTAAAAGCCACAGTAGAAACTAAATGTTACAACTTAAATATTTACAATCTAAAAGCATGGTTAGGCATATTACTTAGGAACTGGACAGTGCTTTCATGTATTATATTCAGAGGTTGTTACCAAGTTTCATTCAGAAACCTTATGTCAAGCACCTCTGTTGACCAGTCTAAAAATGCCCATACACTGATCTTACAAGACACACTGAATTTGTATGCAATTTTACCATCAGGCTTACGATTCATCACCTCAATCCGGTTCTAGCATTTGGAAATGCTACAAGTTTCCACATCAGCAGAGGTCAAACAGTATATAAGCACTGGATTAACACCATAATACACCAGGAGTTTGTTTGCAATATGAAGCGATACAATGCATTTATTTAACATGCTAGCCCTTAGGTCTAATGAGTTACTACTTTTCTACTGGTTTCATCAGAGGTTTTAATAGATGGTAAAGTATCCGTTTTTTTTCCCATACTGGATACTTCCTGTAAAATAAAATACTTTATTTCATTACAGAAGTTTTAGTGATGTTTATAACTGACTTCACATGCTTACAGGCAAGCAATCTTGGTAACACACCAACCCCCACAGAAAAGAGGGTAAATACTTTTGTCAAGTCTAAACTAAATTGTTAAGATTTCCTGCTCCTGCTTTGTAGTGTATATTTATACATAACAGCAGTTGAGAATGCTGCTTTGAATAATACTGTTTGATACAACTCCACTTGGCTAAGTCTGTTTTGTGTTAGGGTTAGCACTGATTGTCTTCCCTACACCTACAGCCAGGAGCAGTGCTGCTACTGCAATTGCTAATCCTGCACCATCTTCAACTAAGATCTGTACAAGGTCACATGTGCTTCACCTCTAAGACTCATTTGACTTCCATACACTTTGAGATGAGAAAAAAAAAACCTATGTTCAGTATCCAGACAAAGACATGACATAATTAGGAAAGGCTCCCAATCTGGGAAACAGGCAGTTGCTCCCTTCTTCCCCTTCTCCACCCAACACTAATAAAACCAAATACTTTCTCATGAAAGGTTTTTGCCTATTCCTGTCAAAGATCAGAATAATAGATTTAAGAATCCTCACTCTAGCTCTAAAGTAAATGAGGACATTTAGGACAACAAAAGAACAGACCAAGGTGTTTTCTGCTCAGTAAAACCAGACATCAGATAAAGGACTTGCTCCAGCTCTGAAGTGAAGGTCCTTAAACACACAGCAGATACAGAAGACTTGCTAAATGTGTTATTAAGATTTATCTGAGTATCACCCTTCTATTCTCCTCATTTATCTCACCCAGTTGTTGAAACTCGGGTCCTGTGTGGCTCTTAGAACAGCAGTTTAACAAAAGCAGGAAGCTACTGTAGTTGTACCATACAGTTTCAGTATCCATTTCTTGGAAAGGCCACCAAATCTAAATTCCCACTGATGCAGCAACGTTGACACATATGCACTTTTCCTGAAGAGAAGATCTTGAAGCACAGCAGAAGGTAGTAAAAATCCAAACTAACTGAAATCTTCATTTAAAACTAGTAGCATTTGGGAACTTTACTGCTTCAGTGTTTTGTCTCTCACTCAGTGAACAAGACACTTATGAATGCATATGACTGCAAACACAGTCCTGCCAAAGGCAATGTTCATGAGCCAAATTCATATTTGACTTCAAACATTTTATGTAGTTGTGGCTCAGATATATGTTCCTTTCCCTTGCAATATCTCAAACCCCCATTTGTCTAAAAGGTTCATTTTTTAAAACCTTGGAAATATACCTAAGTTAGCTCTGGAAGATGCTGCTGCTAATTTATACATGAAAAATAAGAGCAAACAAGTGCACAAGTAGACCAACTCACTAAGAGAATTAAAGTGTTCCTTTAATGAAAGTCAACAAAACTTAAGTCTTGATTTACTGCTGCCTTACAACTTTGTTCAGTCTCCCACATAAATTGAAAGAAAGTCCATAACATGATTTTAATGTTACAGAAAGTTAACGTTTGACAAATTTGAGCAATACAACAGCTGTTTGCTGTTAAGTGGAAAAGATTTCAGCATTACTACTATTTCTAATACGGAACACAAACATGAAATCATCATTATTTTCTCATTAGAAATAATTTCTGGTTTTGAAAAGCAGAAATCGTTTTGTTCAGTCAGAACTCCGAAGCCTTTGCAAGTTCGTGCAAATGAAGTGTTCTAAGAATTACACATATTTAAGCACTATAATTCCCAAAGCAAAAGTATAAAAATTCTAGTTTTGTGCATTTGTTTGTTTTGGGTTTTTTGTTTGTTTTTATTTTCAACTACTGAGAACCTGTGAGCTGTTTTCAGGGATAATACTTGCTTTTACAACAGAAGCTGCAAACATGCTGTTGCTCATTAGTTCCCACTGGAGCTGAGGCCAACCAAAAGTGTTTCAGCTTCCTGCAGTAGTCCCCCATTACACAGGTCTTTTCCAGGGCACATACCTTTTGCTTGGATTTACAGTAGCTACAAGCCAGGCCCCTTTGCTGGCAACCATGGTGGTGCAGCACTTTAGGGTTAGAGACTGACAAACGAAATTCGTAATTAAGAGGTTGAGAGTTCAGCAGAGGCAAAAGTGACAAGAATTGTGAACTAGAAGTCAAAAACTTTCAAGGCACAGAGAAACACCTGATGATGTCAAGCATTTGTTTGTCTAACTAGACTACAACAGTCACCACCTGTTAACACCTTGGTGGCATCTCAAAGTTCAACATTCTCAATTGGCCTGCTTTTTAAAGCAGCAGAATCTGGTAAAACACAGAATAAGAGTCAGCTCTTCCTTACAAGGGACGACCTTAACCAAAGTTGGGCATAGGGAAGAACATATTGCCACAGCATTCCAGTTATTTGCTTTTCTTCAGCTTCTTCCAGTGCTAACAAGAAAAGTTATTGTAATTGTTATGAGGTAACGATCTATTTAAAGCATCAAAATATTAGCATTTTGAGAAATGTCAAATCAATCCACTTCAAAGAATGTACAAGCAAGAAACTTTTTGAACACATGAACAAGTCTTGCCTACATCCTTGTGTTGGATCACGCTGGGTGATAATGGAGGATGACATGGTCACTACACTGGACCTCACAGGATATAGAAAGCCAGAAGAAAATACCTTTATTCCAAGAGCCTAGCAAAAAAAAAAAATTAATTCAAGTTTGAATACAGCTGAAGTAACTTAAATTTCAGCCAGATTAAAGCCACTTAATAGTGCTAACCAAACAAAGAATCTGAGTTAGAACCTTGTAGGTGACCATTCCTCACACAGTTCTTCTTGAAGGGGCATTCTGCACCAGAACAGGAGATCAGCAACTGAGAGAAGAGATACTACTTTATATCTCCCATACCTTTAAGGACATTACCTACTACAGACTAGCGTTAGCTCTTTTAAAAAATGTGGTCTGAGAACTCTTAACTCAACACCAAAACACAATTGTTGAACATGAAGTTTCACATGAGTGAAATCCCACAGCAGATGCCATGTGATAGCAGTATCTCAAGTGTTCCTGTGACACAAAACCACAACATACTCATCTTCCCCAGTTAAATGAACACACTACACATCCAAAAAATTTAATGGATTGATCAAATCAGACAACTACCAACTAATTTGGAGGAGACTAAAAGCCTACGTTTGGGGCTAATTAAATAATTTCTTTTGCATACTGGAGTACTCTAGCCTTTCAAAGAAATTCTAAGAGAAAACTGGTCAGAAGCAAGCAGTTCACTGGAAAGCTAAAGCTAGGATGAGGAAACCCAGGCTCTCAATATAGTCACACTGTACTGAGAACAAGAAACCTTCAACCTGAAGCATCTATTTGGGAACCCAAAGTACCCAAATATCAGGATTCAACAAGCTCCCAAAAATCACTCCAGACTTGTCCCCAGCTACTTCAGAAAAGCTTCACTGATGGACAGAAGTAACATTCAGGCAAGCTTTCCCAAGTGGCAAAACAACGAACAAAAGAAAAGTTTAAGTACATAGCACTGGTCAAATGCTTCTGCTCCCCAGAAGATATTTTAAATGCTACTACATAATTGCACAATCACTGCCTTTTGACTGCAGGAAGGCTTCAGTATTTCCTCAGAGATAAGGTCTTGACCAGCATGGCTGGATTTCTACCAACTAATAGGACTGGCAATACAGCAGACAACAGAAATAAATCTTGATCAAACCCCTACAATTTTAGTCAAACTGCATTTACTAACCAAGGCGCACCCTGCAGCATCAAGTTTATTATGGCTTCGTTCTGCTGCACATCAGTGAAAATCGGGATAATGAAAAGGGCCCCTCCACACAAGAGGCAGTAAAGCCGGGCCACCTTAGGCCTCCAAGTGTGCTGGGGAAGCAGAGAAAGTCTCAGTTCTGAGCCCTGCACAACTCCAGCCAAGTTGCCTTTACAGTTACTGGTGCAGCTGCTGTAGCAAACCGGCGTCAGCTGGAATACAGCTACTATTGGACACTGAAGAATACACAAACAACCCTCTATTTAATAATTTTGTTAAAAACATAGAAATTCATACTATAAACAAATAAAGAGCTTATCTTGCACTTCTTCTGCAAAGAACTTCATATGCTCTCTCTTCCTGTAGAGGTGGCAATTAAGGACACACTTTGAATTTAATCCTTCTGCAAGAAACTGACACATTATTTCTTCCAGAAAATGCAGCCATGGAAGACCACACTTACAATCAAAGTTTTCTGCTGCGATCCAAACAATCTCAGTGCTATAAACATGCAATGAAGGAAAAGGAAACAAATTAAAGTATACCTCACTACAGTTAACATTGATTCAGAGCACTCATCACTGGTTTTCCTTCTCCACCACAATCAGCATCAGTGGGGGCTTTCATAAGTCAATAGTTGGTACAGTTGTACGAACACAGAACCTTATAACTGAAGCACCTCAGCTTCAGTCCACAAGAGTCACCATCTGAGAAGACGGAAACAAGTGCACACTGTAATTAAGGTTCACCCCCTGCTACTGATAAGAACAAGCTGTACCTGACTTTATTAACCTTCACTATACCAGTGTTACTGTTCAGAGTTCCAGACATCATTATTATTCATGACCAGATTTAGCAGCAACTGCAACATCCTACTTAATGACAAGTCTATCTGGAAATGGTGTAGGCTCAATCGAGACACCATAAGGAGCTTAGCACCAAAAGAAAGGCAACGTATGTGCTATTACCAGAAGTAAGCATATACTAAATATACACGAATAACTACTTGCTCACGCTCTGAAATCAAGTCTAAAAAGCTCCGCTGTGCAACAAGCAATTGTGGCTGCTATCCTAGACAGTCCCACTGAACACCTGTGAAGGACATGGATGTGTAATGGCAGGCTGTTCTCATCCACCCTGAAAGTTGGGCTAAAGCCACTGATTTAAAACAGTTTAGTTCTCTGCATTGTCTTGCCTTCTTCAGTTATGCTCCAACAAATTGGAATTCAAGCTGGCAAATAAACTAGCATATTCTGGTATCAGATGATCAACAGAAGAACAAAATACTGAGAAGTATATGTTTCGATAATGAAATCACCAGATCGTAGCAATATTTTCAGATCTCAAAGGTGATAGCAAAATCTTTTAACACATAACTTCAGAATGAATGAAACAATACATAGAAACAGCAGAAAATAATCCGATTCTTTTTTTTTTCTGAACTGCTAGCAACAACAATTGTTCTGCAAGGTTATTTCAGCTCTTCAGAGGATAAAACCTTCTCATTTCTGGTCATGACACGTAGTCTTGCAACAGTCAGTCTTAGATCTGACTGGATATCAACACACGTTGGAGAAGCAGTAGTAGCTTCTCGAAAATTAATGCTTCGGACACTGCTACAGCACTGGTTCCACCTTGTTGGACAGGAGCTCAGCAGCAGTGGCTACCTAAGCACTGGCTGGTGCCTTCTCCCTCCTCAGAGTTGCACAGTAAGCAAGCTGAAAGCCAAAACCAACAAGAAACAAGATTCTCTGCTTCATCTGTTCCTCAGTCCAGTTCTCAGATGCATAATTTGTACAGTACAGTGCTGGAATCTAAAAAGGATCTAAACACACATACATATAAGACAATACTGCTCATAGCCTACTTGAGGTGAGAAGAAGTTAGAGATCCCACACAATAAAATGTCTCTCTTAAGGCTATGAGGGAAATTCTCACTTTTCTTTGGTACTAATGTTCGCTCTGCAGCATTACACCTGGCTGAATGCTTTCCAGAGCAAAAACTGTCAACATACAAATGACTTCTCAGAAGGCACTGTTTTCTGTATCCTTGAGATATTATACAAATATTTTATATCATTCCTTGACTTCCAAATGAGGAAGTGTTCTCCCTCTGAAACACAACATAATCAAGTTCCACAACAGCCTTGCACAGATGGCCAGTTTAAAGTGCTGACTGGTATTAAGCCCAGTTTCTTATAATAATCTTAGAGAAACTAGTGAAAGTCAAATCCTTTGAGTCTTGTTTCACACATGAAGGAACAGACGTGAAACAGAATTATAAATGGTGGTGCTTTAAAATAAAAATTAAAAAAAAAAATCACAAATGCCTATGCTCAAGGAAAGCTTTTAGCTTTTAGACAAAAAGGTTTTAGCTTCTCAATAGGAAAAGTGAGGAAGACAGATTTGTTGCATGACTACTTCAGATTGTTAAATCCAAACTCTGAGTTTATCTTTATGATACCCCATGATGTGGAATCAACATATCTGCAAGAGCAAGAGTTCAACAGTCTTACACCTGAGACCCAGTAATGAATAAAACCACAGAGCAGATATGAAAAAAACACCAAAGTTTCCACAAGCACTGGTTCAGGCTTAACTCAAATGCCAAGCAGCACCAAATGCAGACCACATAATGGTGGTCTGGAAGCACACAAGACACACATGATTACATTTAACTACCTGTCCATCCTATCTTTTCACATAAGAGTATGTGAAAATAGATGGCTACTTTCATTCATTCACTTCTGGAAATTCACATATAGCTCATGAACAGTGCTCATAAGAGCAGGCAGCTTAAAGCTCTTCCCTACTCCATCATGCTTTCAGGTGCCAGCAGCCCCTGCCAGCCCAGGGCTAGGGACAATGCTCTAGAAAGGCCCTACCTTCTGTTCCCTTCAGCGTGCGGGCAGGACAGGGTCACCCCGACACACGAGCCGGGGCAGGAGGGCCATTCCCCAGGCTAGGAGCGCTGCAGCGGCCAAGCAGCTCCAGGGGACGGGAAAGGAGCTGCTAGCACCGAGGCTGGCACCGGGCTTGGGAAGACCCCAGGAGAGGGCGGCCCCCTGGCTCCGCGCCAGGAAGCGCTGCTGGGGCAGGCACCGCCGGGGGCCTGGACTCGGGGCTGCCGCGCCGCCGCTCACCGTTGTGGTCGTAGACGCTGACGTAGGAGATGCCGACGGCCATGCACCACACCACCAGGCTGGCCATGTCGGCGTAGCTCGGCTCATCCTCGGTCACCACCAGCCCCACGTGCACCGGCAGCTTCCCCAGGGCGCGCCCGTCCGCGCGCCACCGCTGCCGCCCGCGCGCCGCCGCCGCGTGCCCGGGAGCGCGCCGTCGCTGCCGCCGCCAGACCGCGCGCGCCTCGCGGAGGCCGAGCGCGCGGGCGGCAGGCGCGAGGAGCGCGCAGGAGGCGGCGGCGGCGGCGGCTGCGCGGCCGCGGAGGCACGCGAGCAGCGCGCGCTGCAGGCAGAGCAGGGCGCGCACCAGCGCGTGCAGCGCGCGCCACGCCAGCCCGCCCGCCCCGCTCATGGGACCGACCGACAGGAACGCGCGGGAGGTGCCTCAGCCGCGGCGCGCCGCCCGCCTCGCCGCCGCCATCCCCTCACAGAGCCCGCGTTCCCCGCCCGGCAACCACCCGCGCCGCCATCTTCCAGCCGCCCCGCCTGCTCTTTCACCTCTCGACCCGCCACACGCCAAGCGCCCGTTGGCCGCCGGGCGCTAACGTCATTTCCGCCCGCGGAGCGTGAATTACGTGGCCGCGAGGGAGGGAGGGGGCGGGGCCAGGAGGGGAGGTGGGTCCGGGAACGACCCGGGGCGGACCAGGGAGGGGGCGGGGCGAACCGGGAAGGGGGCGGGGCTGGGGCAGGGCTGGGGCAGGGCGGCGGCCCCGCGGGTACCTGGTCGGGGGTAGAGAGAGTGGCGGTGTGTGGGCGGGGGGCGTGGGTTCGCGCTGACCTCTGCCCGGCCCTTGACCATTTCTCGGGCTGGGCCGCAGCGCTGTCCAATCTCCCGGCTGCTCCAGGGGCCCGTTCCTCTCTCCGAACACACGCCTTGGTCTTCCTGGCGCCCGCAGCGCCGGCGTGTGAAGCGAGGGCGGGGAGCACATCCGAACGCCGGAGGAGCGGCCGCGTCTCATGGGTGTCTTTACTAAACAGCACGTTTCAGCGTCAGAGCGTCCTGCGAATGCTCACTGGTGATTCTGCAGCACGGGCGTGGGAAACGGGGGGCGGCGCAGCCCCCGAACCTCGGCGAGTGTGCCCCTGCAGTGGCCGGGACCCACGTTTTGCAGTCTCCCGCAAAACCTGCAGTTCCCGGGATTTTGCTGCCTCACTAGGAGGTACCTAGTGAGGTAACAAACTACCTTGTCTTGTGACGGCCCAAAGGTCCGAAGATGGAAACGCCGCTGCAGGCGAAAGATAGAGCAAGAGCTAACAAGCCGGCTGGCTGCTCTCAGGCACATAGGTGGGCTGAAATGACACAATGAGATATTTAAAGCACTCTATTGAAAGAATCCGCCAATGTAAAATTAAATGAAAAATTGTGTATCAGGAAAATATTTTTCTTGCTCAGAAAATAGCTACTTCCCAGTCTTTTAATACAGACCAGCATTAGCCAGCAAAAATGACACAGTCAAACCACAAGAAAGGCTTGTGCTATTCCATAAATATCTGAACGCTTAGCTACCAAAAAGTGTGGGTGACTGACCATATAATCATAGAATCATTGACGTTAGAAAAGGCCTCTAAGATCATCAACTCCAACTGTTAACCCAGCACTGCCAAGTTCACCACTAAACCATATCCTTAAGTGCCACATCCACATCTTTTGAGCACTTTCAGGGGTGGTGATTCCACGACTTCCCTGGGAAGTTGTTCCAATGCTTGACAATGCCTTCCATGCAGAAATTTCTCCTAATATCCAATTTAAACCTGCCCATGCACTGCTTGAGGCCATTTCCTCTGGTCTTGTCACTTGTTTCCCTGGGAAAAGTAACCAACCCCAACCTTCTTCAACCTTGCTTCCAGTATTTGTAGAGGATAAGGTCCCCCCTGAGCCTCCTCTAGGCTAAGCTGCCCCAGCTCCCTCAGCTGCTCCTCATATGACTTACTCTCTAGACCCTTCACCAGCTTTGTTGCTCTTGTCTGGACCAGCTCCAGCACCTCAACATCTTTTGTGTAGTGAGGGGCCCAGAACTGGACAGAGGACTCAAGGTGCGGCCTCACCAGTGCCAACAACAGGGGAAGAATCACTGCCCTGCTCCTGCTGGCCACGCTATTTTGAATATAAGCCTGGATGCCATTGGCTTTCTTGGCCACCTGGGCACACTACTGGCTCATATTTAGCCAGCTGTTGACTAGCACCCCCAGGTCCTTTCCCGCTGGTTAGTTTTCCAGCCACTCTTCCCCCAGCATGATGGTGTTGTGATCCAAGGGCAGGACCTGGCACTTTGTCTTGTTCAATATCATACAGTTGGCCTTGGCCCATTGGTCCAACCTGTCCAGATCCCTCTGTAGAGCCTGATGGTATGTAAATGTAAAGAAAAATGAGCTTAGGTCTTTCTGTTCCAGTTGCATAGCTTAATGTGTCCAGTTGCATAGCTAAAGAAACCCAAGTGTCAGTTGCATTTGCATAGGTAACATAAACAAATAGCTGTGCTCTAACACCTGACAAATCAGCCTCTGTGAAGGTGAGTGATTGCTCGGTTACTGAACGCCAACAGAAGATAAAAAATAATAGAAACTGTTTGCTTTGAAAAGTAATTTGCTGATGTAATTACTCCTCAGTTATCACCTGAAATCATGAACTGCCAGGAAACCCTTTAGGTTACTGTTTGTAAGTCACTTCTTTAAGTGGACTCAGTAATCGAGTTTTGTTTAATTTTCACACGCTTTGGGAACTGCTTGATAAAATTTGTGCATGCATCAGAGTTAATGCATATACCATTAAGTAATTTCTTTTTGTGCATGTGCAAAAGTCTGGAAAGTTCCTGCCAGTGAAGGGGGACACTTGCAGTGTGTATTTGCACATTAAATACACCTAACCCAAAAGCGTACACACAGCATCTTAAGCTATATTGTAACCAATTAGCTATTCAGATACCAAAATAAACTCTTACAAAAATTCACCTCACTTGATCTTATCCTAATATTTGCCAGAGGTAGAGATCTATTTCCTGAGAATCTTTCTTCTTTTGTTTACAACAATTGAATAAGGTCAACTTTACCCCACAGTTTTCAGTCCTCATTATTAATAAACTTTGGAACTAATGTTAAATCTTATTAACCAGGACACTGATTCTTTGTTTATTTCATTTGCTGTGATGAAGATTTTGTGCTTTGCCTGCAGCTCAACTAATTTTGTCTAACATCATTTAAAATAGTCTCAAATAAATGAGGCAAATGTTACAGAAAAACTGAAATCAGTTTCTCAAAAGAAAGAATTTCTGAACAATCTCGAGAAATTTTTCACATCAGTGTAACTCTCCATCTCAAACTGCAAACCCATGAGTTTAAATGTGTTGAATACCAGACTCCCAGTAATAGCATCTTGTGGTATTGCAAGATTTTATTTGTGGGGGTTTTATGCAATTATAAGAATTATAAGAATGTTCTACTATAAAAAGGTCCATACAGAGTTACAGGCTGCTTTTCTAAGAGATAGTATTTGTATTCTTACTTCCCTCAAACTACATAGTACTAATGGCATAGATTAACAAATAATTTTTTTTTTTACAATATGCAGTTCACAATGGCATCCTTACTTCAGACCTTCTCTCACCAGTTATTACCTCTTATAGTACAAATAAAAGAGGAAAACTAGTGGCAGATGAGAAGGCCGCTTGCCAGTAGAGACACTGGTGGCAGTGGGCAGCTCTAGACAGCTTCAAGATTCAGTACAGATAAACCATGGGGTTAATCTAATTCATAATCATAGTAATCATCATCTGTGTTTACTCCAATGCTGGAGGCCTCATTGGGTTTCATTTTCTTTCTATCCTCTTTATCTGTTTCTGTGGAAGATAGATTGCCTTCACACTGCTGCAGAATCTTTTTGGAAGACATCCAACTTTCTCCTCGGCTTTCTGCTGGCGCTGCACACTGCCCTCCCTGGACATCCGTTCCTTTGGCCACCAGCGCTCTTCTGGTTCTGAGAAGGTCACAGGTGCAGTTCCAAGGGTTTCCATCTAAATACAGATGACGAAGACGGGGTAAATACTCCAAGACTTTGCGATCCAAGGCAGATATCTTGTTATTCCGTAAATTTAAAACCTGAAGCTGTTTCAAGTCCTTCAACTCTTGTTCTCCAACATCCTCTATGCCATTTCCTTTTAGATCCAATCTGGCAAGGGTGTCTGGAAGTCTGAATAAAAATAAAACAACAGAAAGATGTTATGTTCTTCATATTGTTTCTGTTTCTGTAAGTGGTATTTGCTGATGGTTACTTTTCCAGGCACATCTGATGTACTAAAATAAAACTATCACTAAAAAATGCAATCTTCTGCAAATAAAGATGGTCATGTTGAATTGTGAGTATTTGGGGGGTTTTGTTTGTTTATTTATTTGTTTGTGGGTTTTGTTTGGTTTTATAAGTTATAAGTATACTGCCTGTGTACCCTTGAACTCTTTTCCCAAATTACTGCAGTTCTGACCTGTACTGACTGTGCTTGTGGAGCTGAACTAAACAGCAGCCTTGCTGTGCTATACTATGAAGAAAATTATGTTTGAGTGTCAAGCTTAAAAATGCATTTTGTACTCTTCAATGCCATAAGCATGCCAATGACCAAATTATAGCACCATGAAAGATCAAAAGTTTAGAGAATCATGACAATGTTGCTTTTCAAGTGCTCCTATATATGATTTGTTTAAAAAGCTCTTTTTATTCATAAAGAACTAGAATTTTTCTTCTGTTTTGTTCTCCTGCTCCCATAAGACTCAAACATTAATCATCACAGCAGTAGTCCATCTGATGACATGCTGTTAATAAATCTGCAACAGGGAAAATACAAGTGCTTCTTGATGGTCTTTTTAAATTGTACTTCGGAGAATTAGAACTGGTTATATTTAAAAGAAAAAAAAAGCTGATAATCTCTGGACAAGATACTAGACAGGTTAGTATAATTCTTATTTTCATACATATTACAATTTTTTATGATAAGACTATTATTTCAAAAGTCTTGCTCATTTATGACCTAATTTTCTTCTGCTATAGTTAGTGACAAGTGCTTAACAGAAAAGCCACTTACTTGGTATGGAATATCTTTAATACAATTTATTTGAAAGTATCTTAAAAATCACTTTCGTATGGTAGTATTCAAGGTGATGAAATTAAAAGTCATAGTTAGAGATTTTAAGGAAACTTGTTGACTGAAACTCTCAGGGAAATTATAAATAATACTACCAAGACCTATTTATAATAGAAACAGCAGTATACCACAACTGGTATAGGTTCATGTGATAGTTTCTCTCAATGTAATAATATGAGATGCCTTTGAAAATGACTAAGAGGTTAATTGTGACCCTCACCAATTGTTTTTTGTGAAGCTGAGTTTGACCTCTTAAGCTGAAAAATGGTTCCCAAATTTATGAAAATCTGACATGTTCAGTGGTACTAATTCAAGAGTAGTGCAGATCTGTATTTTGCGATATTTCCAGTGGAGATGAGAATTTCACGTGTCGATACAGTGATTCACTCCACAAAATTTGATCTTACCAAATGCTTGTGCCTGCAATAAATCTGTTTTGAATCCTAACCACAGGCAATGACTATATTTGCTCAATATGACACTATAATGTCAGAAGGGTACTCTGGGGCACCCAGAGTGCCACTAATGTCAAGGGCAGTGGGAAATCATTCGAGATGTTTATCCAGACTGATTGCAGTCCAAAGCCTGACCAGCAAGTCCTTAAGCCTGTTAAGAGTCCTATTGTACTAATGTTAGACTTAGGCTTTGTGGCCATGTTATTTGACTTGAGGTTATGTAGATCTTGAGAAAATAATGTCACTGGAGTACATGATGACTGACCCTGCTGCTAGAAGATGAGCTGTGCTCACTCAGGAGCTGACTGTGGCAGCCACCTTGTGCTACTACCACTTTAGGGCACATCATCAGACTCTTCCCCACACTTGCACCACTCCCTGCAAGATTTTAGAAAGTACAGACTCTTCTCTAAAAGTCCTGAAAATACTTGGACTTGTGGATTATTTTCTTCTCAGAAAAGAAACAAAAGAAGTTTTCTTTGTCCTCATTCCTGCCAAAAAAAAAATGCTAGGACCTATTCACTTTAGCATATTATCCATATTTTTTAACCTTTTACAGTGGTGACAGTTCTCAGATAGCTGTCAAAAGTAATACTTTTATTTCTGTATATCCGTTCGTACCTGGTCATCATCAGACAAATAAATTAAGTACATACATTTTACATCTTGTAATTTTTTCCCCTCTTATGTGTTTACAGCCCTCCCTGGAAATCTGTATTCATTGTTGAATTGAAAATAAAAGCCTCCGATATCTCCTTAAAAGTTGTACTGTTTAAAGACTAATAGAGAACTCCTCCCTGTTAATTCTCTTCACTGCGAAGGTTGTAAAGTAAGATGGATTAGACAATCCTAAAGTAACTAGAAAGCATTAAACATTTCTGTCAAGCTAGGTCAAATCAAATATTTATACACCACTAAATCACTTTCTGATTTTAAAGCTGCTGCCAAATAGATTCAAATGCTAAAGGACCTTATGCTAAACGAATTGAAATTTTACTGCATTATTTATTTGGGCTAGTTAAACCTGTCCACAAGCCATAAAAATAAAGTTTTACAGTGCAGTTTTGTTAAAGACGTTGATGTTAATGGAATTACTTTGGTATTTTTATGCCATCTTATTGCACAGCTTTTTGTAATAATAAAATTGCCACTTTATATCAGAGCAACCTCCATTTGGCTTCATATGCTGTCTCTAATAATGGCCACGACCACACTTAGATGAATGTGAGACATCCTCTAAGCAGGGCATTAATGAACACAGTGTGCCCAAGGGATGTTTCTTTTATGCTGTTTTGACTGGAATTTTGCTTATAGCCTTAAGCTGGAGACTATATATGCATTCCAAATACCTCATAATGTGTGAATTTAATGAAGTTAGGAATGCTATTATCACTGAAAGAGCACATTCTTTTTGACCAGACTCAGTTCCTGAAATCTTAATATTTTAACAATAATAAACTCAGCATGGATTGGTGGAAACATCAGCTTTAAAATTGCTCTAGTTCCTTTCTATCAAATGCTCTATTAATTTTCTTTTGTAGGGAAGATAAATCTAAGTAACAGTACAACTTCTGTTGCATTCTCCTAGCAGGTTCATCTTATTCATGTGCTGATTAAACAAAGTGGTCTCACTGGCAGGAAGAGATGTGAAATGAGCAGATTCACTGGGGACCACAGATGTAATGAAAACAGCTCTACTTCTATTCTAAGACTGCTAACAGGAGTGCTAATTAGCGCTAGTTATGGCAGTTGGTTTATGCTATGGATAGACTTCTACCATGACTGGGGCTGAATACAAATTTTTGGCTTTTATTCTCATAATGCAAGGAAGGAGAGATGACACCTTGGAACCAGCTGCACTCAGATTCACTTGCCTCAGCGGAATAGAAATGAGGAGATTCTGTTCCAGCGCCAGATTTGAAAGCTGTGCACACTGTTGAAGAGCTCCCGCCTCAAACATGCTCATAGCGTTGTTGTCGAGAAACAGGTGCTTGAGGTCTTGTAGTCCTTGGAAGTCCTGGGCTGTCACCTTTTGAATCAGGTTATTGCTGCAGTCGAGTTTCTGCAGTCTGCCAGGCAGCCTGAATGGCATACTGTGGAGCTGGTTCTTAGAGAGCTCCAATGTTGTTAAGTTAGGAAGAAGCTGGGCACCATCTATTGATGTTAGCCGATTTTCTGACAGGAAGAACTCAGACAGGTTTTCTAGATGTTTCATGTCTCGAAGTCTCACCATTTTAAGTCGGTTTTTCTCTAAATTCAGTGACAGCAGGGATCTAGGTAGGTCAAGAGGCACTTTTGTCAGAAAGTTTCCACTTAAACTGAGAAACTGTAGATTTTGAAAAGATGCAAAGAAGTTGGTTGGGAATGAATTCAGTTTATTATCAGCCATGCTTAGATACTTCAGCCTAGGAAGCTTAAATGGTGCAGACACGGATTCCATGTTGTTGCCATCCAGGATCAGACTTTGTAAATTGCAAAGGGAAGAAAATGCACTTGGAGGCAGAGTTGCAATCAAGTTGTTCCGAATATCGAGCACCCTTAGTTTCATCAAACCTGCAAAATCAGTCGCATGCAGAGTGTTGATGGAGTTATCAGCGAGTTTTAAAATTTCAAGGCCAGATGGGAGAAAGGTGGGTATTTGCTTTAGCTGATTTTTGCAGAGTTCCAGGGACTTCAAGGAGTTCAGAGCTTTGAAAGTGTTGTTTTCTATTGATTCTGTGCCACTGCATGACAGGACCAGCTCTTCAAGGACAGACATTCTCCTGAAGTCAGTAAACTTAAAGAGAAAAAAAAATAAATTCATGTGATAGTACACCATCTATTTATAGATATCCTCACTGGTTACTTCTTCTAGATGCTCTGACAATTGCTAGTATATATGGAAAAGCTATATATTTAGAATGAGAAACAGATAAGTGGTAACTATAGAGGTGTTAACTAACTATAGGTGCTTGCGGTTTGTCACATTTCTAGAATTTTGTTAAGTCTATACTGTGTCTGGTTTTGAGCAAACACATCTTTTATTTCTGCCTGGTGGATTGTCTATATAAAATAGAGAGCTAATACAACCAGTGGCAGAAGTCTTTGCAGAGAGTAGATGGCTGTTAATATTCACTGTGCTCAATGGAGCTTGCTGAAGCAATTTTGAGTTTATCATACAGCCATTGCCGTATATCAACAGTATTGTCATTGCAGCATGTATTCCCCAGAGGAAGTATGCATGGATATCTTTACCTCTTGCTGCTATAAGGTTTTGGCAGGAAACTAGAATCCAACACAAAGCATGTTCTACAGCATAATCTCCCAGGAATCTGAGTGCAGTACGAGGTGGGCAGTACAAGTTTTTTGCAGTACAGGTTCTGGGTAGTAATTATTTTCTGTCATCCTGGTTGAATACATACTTGTGTATATGAAATCAGCTTATAAATATGACTGTTAAAAGATGCCTTCCAGCTTCATTAATCCAACTCCTGCATGTTTTGGGTTTTATCTCTTTATCTTAGCTATGCAGTTTTATCTGCATTTAACTTCTGTTAAAATTAAAGCCCAAACAGCTCTGAAAGAGGAGTCAGATTTCATTTTTTTTCTGATGCCCTTAATTTTTCCTTCTGATTAATTTTATTCTGTCTTGTAAAGGAATTCCTGAGCACTACCAGACTGGATGCAGTAAGGGAGAAAGTATAGATATGGAACCTCTATTGATGCAGGTTTCTCCATCAATTATGTTTAAATTCAATAAGGAAATGTACTCCATTAAAAACCTTATATTTTCAACAGCAATTAAAGTTGTCAGAATTGTATTTTTTGTTCTATAATGCAGTTTTGTGGTTTTTGTATATGTAGCTGTATAGCAAAATCAGAATTGCATGTCCAGTTTTGGTCATGATTAGGAGGCTAATCTTGTAAAGCTTTACAAAGAGAAGTCCCATAGGAATGAACTGCATTGCTCAAGAGTACAAAAACATAATCATATGTAATTATAAAACCATCTTAAGGAAATTGAAACAATTGTGAACCTTGACAATTCAACACATTTTCTCCTATTAATTCAAAAGCAGTATTTTTCTGCTTTTCCTCAGTTGATTTCTATAAGTCTCTAAGAGGCTTAATTTTCATCTTATTAAGTGACAGAGAGCTACGTGAAGGTCAATGTACAGACATTCACTCTGTAATGATGTTAGACTTCTTAATGTGTATTATTATAATTTCTATTTTCCACCTATTTGGCATGCTTTGCTAAGCTTTGTGATCATGCTGTTTTTAGACTTAAACATTTATCCATGCTGTTACAAACCACCAGTCTTTCTAATACAAATCAAGACATATTTGAAAGACTATCAGCTCTTTTTTTGCTAGAAAGTGGTGTTTTATTCTCTAACTGGATGGTCTGTGAAGTGATACTAGTATAGTTTTACATTTTAAAATGTTGATCTCCTGAAAATGGATCTAATATACTATTTTTTTAATAGAAACATTTTAATCAATTTGTAATTTTTAATGACTTTTTTTTCTTTTAGGATTGCTGTGAACTGGGATTTGTTATAAACAGTTTTTTAAAACAGTCCTCTGTTGTGGAGGCAAGATAGACAATTTTCTTTTAGCAGATAAAACACCACTTATTAACACAGTTAGAAATAAATTAAATCTTTAAGTTATACCTGACACTTGCAGCTCCAGAGGGGGAAAAGAATTTCCATTTCACTCATTAGGGAAATGATTCTAATGACATAAAACCTTTCAATTTACAGGCTAAAAAATTACTCTTAAAGTCAATGTTTATTTGACCATATATAAAACAAGTCACTATTTGATTCCTAGTTGTAAATTACTATTTTTTTGAGTTTCATAGAAAATATGAGTGTGACAGCATGAACTACTGCTTGGAGATTGCAGGGTAATGAAAACACTACAGGAATATATTTACATATTCTTAAAGAGTAAGTAAAAATAAAAAACCAGATCTGTCAGCATTTCACCAGTTTTTAGAACATGGAATAAGATTCTCTCCTCACTTGAAAGGCACTACCATCTGGGAAGCCCAACTTTCAGGTACAGTGCACTACAGAAAGTACTTTTGCTGAATTTTCCTACCTGGAGTTGTTTAATTTTGCTGTGGCTGATGTAGAGTCTCCTGGTGGTAAAAGGAATCTCTCTGGGTATCTCTGTAGCTCTGTAGCATTGCACTGACTGGGCAGGGTCACAGCTGCATCTTCTTGGGCAAGTGGTACTTAGACCACTGTGAAAAGAAAAGAAGACGACTAAAAGATATGACAAATACATCTTCCAAAACAGAAACTCTGACATTGTCTCAGCAACAGGCGGCTTGAATTAAGCACCAAAGCCCTTTTATACCATGAAATCTGATAAAAGGATATTATGACTGTGTATTTTATCCCAGTGAAAAAACAGCAAAAACAATACCGTAATTTGCCTGGGTTAAAATGTTGGCAGGCAATACAAAGACTGAGAAAATTAAACAGTGATAAGGTGCCTTTACATTTGTAGGTATGCGAAATTAGTGTTATTTATTACCTGACATCTAATCTGCAAACATCCATATTATCTCCAGTTTCCTAGTTTTGTTAAATGTGACACCACAGAATTAGTGGGGAAAAGATAAAGAGCTGTTTTATACTGGGGCTGTAAAACCTTTGTCTCTTCTGTGACCCAGTATTAGAAACAGAAAAAAACACAACTACAGCCAACACTAAAGCTTTTTCGCTCTTCTTCTTGCATTATGCAGATCACACACACACACTCCCCTAGACTCCCCAAACTCAGGCAGCTATTATTTTAAAGTGAAAATGTTCTATTCACTTTTTGAATATCTGTGGTACAGCTGAGTGCTGCTGGTTGGACAAAAAACTAAGTCACCTGTATTTGGGAAATTCCCATAGATCATAATTTAGTTATTCTTATATTTGAAAATTATAAATGTGAAATGCTTGAAAGCGTTTAGTACAAATCAAGTGACAGATATCAATAAGACCTATTTATCCCATGACAGATGGAGAACACCAAAGTTCCCCTCAGAGTTTTCTTTCTACTTACTGGTGTTTCTTTACATATCTGCTAGCTGTGCCAGCTGGAAATGTAAAGTTTCGAAAGGCATACAGTTTGAGTTGTGATTATTTTCCTTTGCACTGAGCAATTTACAATGTACAAACTTGTGTCTTTGCAAACCTTTGTACCTTAGTGATCTGCTTTGCACTGTTACCTGCTTCCTTCCATCCTCTGAATCATATCTTCAGTAGTAGCTAATCCTATTCCTTAAATGCAGAACTAGGCCACTTATTTTTCCAAGCTGAAGATAATGTCAGTTTGATTTGACAAATGGATAACAGAAGTGAGGACAGTCCTCGATGGGAATGCCTATTGGATGCAGCTGGGCTTACACTGGACAATTGCCATATTCTTTCCTGGACACACTTTTGTCTTCCTAATCCTTTATACTGCGAGTACAGAACTGCAACCCAGCATCTGCTAAACCAAAGAGCAAGAGCAGAAACCTTTTCCAAAAGCAACCTGTCAAATTGGCATGTTTAACAAACTATGCAGAAAAATCATGCCTGACTTATGCCATAGTGAGCACATGAGCAAAAATGAGTGGATGGAGAATTAGCAATTGTGCATTAAAACAAATATTTTAATGTGTCTCGATCTAGAGTTTGGTACCTGGCTTGTGGTTTTGCCTTTTTTTTTTAGCCCTTAGAAGAGTCAAAGTGCTCTAACAAAACTGTAAATCCTTCCTGCATCCTGACAGCTACTTATGTATTTCTTTGATCCCATCTTTCCATTGACATGGGTTTAAATGCTGATGTCACCTAGACAGTAGTGCTCAGTATCCTATGTAGGGATTTGTCTTCCTCAAAAATGTTGTCAGAAAACAATTCCTTTTTGCTCAAGCAGAGTCAAAAGGAATGAAGATCCAACCATATGGTTTGCAGTTTACAGCTCTAGAGTAACAATATGGTCAGTCTGCAAATCTCTTTAAGTAAGAATCATAGATTGCATCCTTCCCTATTTTGTAAATTTTCCTTTAAGTAAGAATCATAGATTGCTTTCTTCCCTATTTTGTAAATTTTAAGTCAGTCAGCTAATGTCAGAACTCATAGCTCTAGTTACAAAGTAATGCCACAGTAAGGTGTAATATTTTTGGCTCTTGGCCAAAAGTTTTGAGTAATATAATCCTTGGTCTTTACAAACTAATGAAAGGATACTTTATCGATTTAATAGTTTTTTTCCATTATATTAACAACAATGATGTAATCAATAATGATTAAATTTGATGATTAAGTTTGAATGATTAAATGATTACAGAAATTATGTATCCATTGATTTCTGATATGTGTGCGCTTTTGGCAGCTAGGTTCACCTGCCTGTAAAAGCTGCAGGTGGATCCCTTGTAATGTGCAGGACTTGTAATGTGCACAGACTGCACAAGGGAAGATGCAGCCTTATCACAGAAGATATGAAGAAGCTGATCTCCTGCAGCTGGCATGTTGCTTGCCTATGGAAAGGAAGAACTGCAGGAAAAGACCAGCTTAGGGCCTGCATTAGGGCATGGGTAGGAGCTTGGTCCCTGAGGGATATCACAAGCAGAAGGAGTTTGGCAACTAGAAGCTGCTAAGTGATGGCGTATGCTCTAAAGAATCCTTGGCGTATTTAGCTGCCATATGCTATCAAGTGCCTGCCACTGAGTATGTGTGAATTTATAATTATTTTTTACAGAAGGTTTTTAACTTGGATTTGGACCAGTTTTTCATAGGGACAACAAATGGCATTTGTCTCCAATCGAGCATTTCTCTCCAGAGTGGATCAGGATACTAAAGGAAACAATCATAACATTTTTTTAAAAAAACATGATGCTTCCCTTAATCATCTATTGGAATAACCTGAAGTGCTTTATAGAAATGTTTCTTAAACAAAGAGCCTCAGAGGGTTACACTGAATCAAAAATGTCAACCTATGAATTTAGGCAAATTAATGGGTCCTAATTAATATAAAGCTTAAAAATGTATCAAAAGTGATTTTGTGTTTTAATCCTACAAAGTAGAGTTTCACAAAAACAACCAGAGACCTGTCTGAAAAAAATTAAGTATTAATCTTCTTACACCAAGAATTTTGCAGAAATATTTTTTATCCATTTTTATAGTATGTGGAGAAGGCACATTCTAACTCCAGGCAAGGTCATCTTCATACACTGGAAACAGCTGCCAGATGAGTTAAAGCAGATTTTTTTTTCCACACAATAAGGTAGGTTTCCTTTTCTTCCTCCATGCTGGCTACATGAGGAGATGAAATTGATAACCCCTCAGGAATTTCTTGCGTTTCACTTGTCTTGTTTGCATTCCAGAGGAACTAGCACTGTGAAACCTGCTGAAAGGAATGAAACTTTGTTGAACAGAAATTCACATATTAAGGAGTTTTAGTCATTGCCAGTTTTATGATAGTGCTGAGGGATGCTAGCCCAGATCAGGTGGGACGCGTCTGGGGCAGGCACCCCGCAAACAACAAATAAGCAGAGGTCAGTTTAAATAATTTCATACCCTAATGCCACTAATGATGCTGTAACTGGCCTTCACAGTATTGTAGCTAATGGCATCCACTTGATGGAGGACTGTTCTTCATTAATTGAGCCACAGAGAGCTGTGCCCATGAAATCAGAGATTAGGATGTGGTGACAGCCTTTAGGATGTGTGACAGTTTTCTAGTAATGACATTCCAGGTAAGTCTGAAAAAGGAATGAAGAGGGGGAAATAAAGAAGGCAGATCTGATGGCTGAGTCCTCTCTCAACCTAAAGTATAAACATACAGATATTTTTTATATGAGCAGTTATGGAAGATCTGTAGTGAACTTATGAGACCATGCCTTGTACAGTACCACCTAAAAGTAAAACGTCAGGGAAGGGTCATCCAATCAAAAAGGGAACCATGAAACCAAGGGAACTTTTTCAGAGTCCTGTAGTTCTGGCCCTTCCATTTCCTTTGGATATCTTTAGGCTTTAAGAGCAGCCTGCTAGTAACTGTGCATCCAACAAAAACAGAATGGAGCTTAAACTGTAAAAATCATTTACTGTTCAAACTGCAAGGCACAATTTCAATAAGACAAAGACTCTGAAACAGCAGTTTTCTAAATTATACACTGGGGTCATGCACAGAAAGAGGGTTTCTTTCTTGCATGCTATAAAAGCTGAACATTTTTTGCATGTGTTTTATTAATTTTTTAAAATAAAACAAAAGTTCAGAGCAAAAATAATTAAGCATAAATGTATACATAGAAATAAGCATGAGAATAAGATCAGAATAGCACTGTGAAAAAGAAAAGCTGGCCTGAAGAAGTGACTTGTGGAAGTTGTGTTGTGTAAAAAGAGACCAATATAGAGTGAAGGTTCAAAACAGTCGTCAGTAAACTGTTGCACCTATGGGCTCACCTATAGACTGTAAAATGCAGCCAACTATGAACTCTCTAGGCCTGCAAGGCAGGAATCGCCTAAAATGTAAAAACTAAAAAGTCTGGAGTTTGTTAACAGAAATGTTCTGTAATGACAACTGAAAATGTATTCCCCTTTAGGTATCAATGCAGGTGGATGACTTCCTCCTCTCCTTCAGAAAGGAGTGTGCTTCAGAAAGATGCTTTCTAATCATCTAGTCTGACTCCTTTTTTAGCAAGACAATCTTGCTTTATCATCTCTATTTTCTCTGATACTTTGATCCTGCAAGATATTACTTGTTTTCACTCCGTTTCCCCTTTGGTGCCCCTGCTTGTGACTGCACAGCCACCCATGCAATCAAACCACTCAAGATGCTTCAGCATTAACCACACAGGAGATGGCCTTGACATGTGCAGGCACTGCAGCCCAGCACACACAGCTGGGCAGCTGCAATTACAGGGGTTTCCGGGGGAACTGACCCTCATGTGCAAACATAAGTGTTTATATTGTAAATTCTTTGTGCAGGGGCTGGGTCTAACCAAAGGTTTATAGAGTATCTCACAGTCTAGGCATGGACACTAGGTACAAAATCTACAGCAGTGGAGATGTCAATCCAAGCAATTTATTTTTTCCTTTTGATTTGGGTATTACTTTGGGGCTCTTTTTGGTATGAAAATGTGTCCTCCTCATGCTTAAGGTCATTTACTCTTTAAGCTCAAAGTAAGGTTTCAGATAATTAATTAGGTACTCCAGTAATCAGTCAAAGTATGCAGGTTTAAATTTATGAAGGACTGTTTGTACTCAAATGTACTTAATAACAGTATAATGCAGATACCTCACATGATCTATAGCCTGTGTAAAATAATTGAAATTATGTACATAAATTATACATGAAGAAATGATCTGGTGATTAGCTTCACCAGAACTACATCATAAATAAGGTCAAAGAAACAAATCACAAAACTTTCAGTGAAGTCCTTTTGACATTAAGGGCATTCAGCAAATTTAAATTCTTCTTGACATATAACTTCCTCCAACTATTGTTAGAAATGTCCCTTGTAGAAATGATTCTTACTGCTAGACTGGTTGACTCAGACAACTGCTGCTCTTTAAATGTTCTTCAATTATTTTATTGATGTTATCAGGGTGTAGTATTCTACAGTTTACTCTAAATCGATTGAATTCTAATTGAAGGCCAAACTTACTAACCTTTCTTAGGTTCAATTCCATAATTACTGCACAGCTTGCTTACAGAACAGAGTTACAGTTGCTCTGGGGGCTTTTGGTAGACATTTCAAGGATAACTGGAATTTATCAGAATTTTCTAGAGGATCTCCAAGTATAGTTTTGAGATAATTCAGTTATTCCTGTGTTTACCCTAATATCAGAGACACTTGCTTTAAATTTCAACCCCTCTTTTACACAGTATTTCTGGAGAGGAATATAAATAGTAGCTAATGATAGCTACATTTATTAAGATTCAGTGTCAAAACTGCTGATTTCCTTAACAACATCTAGTATTCCTTCTCATTTATACATAGTCCAGCAAGTATTAGACTGATATTACACTGCAAGTAAGCTTCTAAAAGGATTCCATTTGAGAAGCTAATCTTTGAGTAGAATAAGGAGAGACAAAACCTTGTTTGAGTGGTGAAATGTAAGGACATGCAAAACAAAGGTAGCACTGCTAAGGGATGAAAGAATTAAAATTAATGACCACAAAACTCTGATACCATTGTTGATAAAAACAATTTAAAATAGAGCAGGACCAACCTGTGAGCTAAAGGAAAAGGACACTAAAAAACTGACAATAAGCGATTCTTTAAAAAGAAGCAGTCATACATAAATTACATTACATCTAAGTTTTTAAAGGCAGTATTTGCTATAGATATGTTACATAGTAACTATGGGAAACTTCTTTCTCAAGATAAGTAGATACTGTTCAAATGCACAATAGAGGTATATTAGCAGAAAATGCTAATATTTGGCTAAGGGATAGCTTACTGTTCCATTAAATAAAAAAAGGCAAAAAATGTAACATGATTCTATAGGTACTTCTCCAGTGAGATATCTACCAGAATCAAAGCCAAAGCTAACATAAAAACTGATAGTTTTGAAACAATTAATTTTCTTGTGTGGCTGAACTAATTTAAACAATAAAATTAGTTTAGCTTTTGATACAGCAAAAGATTTGATTTTCTATGGGACGCTGTTGTGCAAAAAAAGACAGCTGTGAAGAGTGAATGCCAGGACGAAGGTCAGGCAAATGCTCTGTTCAGCTGGGCTCACTCCAAAGTCATTGTCATGGCTGGGCTTTGTGAACGAAGATTTGGGAAGGGCTCTACCCATGTTTGTTACAAGCGCGCTGGTGGCTAAAAAGGCCAATTCGAGATAGGCACGTCCGGTTGCAAAAGGTACAGCAGAGAGACTCCTTAGGTGGTAAATTCTGCAAGGGACGATTCTTTCTGCGTTGTCTTTTCTCCTCAGGAGTGATCCTGCGTGCTTTCTCAAAAGCATCAGCAGCGTTATAGATGGTGTGTCTCCAGACCTCCCAATTGGAGGCCAGAGTAGACCAGTTATGTTGATCAATATGGCCAAGGTTGAGTAGCTGTGTGACTTTAGACACGTACACCCTCTGCTCAGCTGCTGTTCTGAATACACCAATTTACTGAGCCAGTTTTTTTTCTGTAGATATACGTAAAGGTGTTTGTAGCTTTTGTTTCCACCATGGATGGGTTTAGCAGTAAGGGAACCCCGCCCAGTTTGTTGCTACCTACCTTCAGTTGCAGTGCAGACAATTTGAATGGTGTGCTGGTTTTGCCTGGGGTGGTTCATTTTCTCCACGGTGGTTACTGTGGGGATGTGGTTTGGATTTGTGCTGAACACAGGGCTGATAATATAGAGATGTTTTTATTATTGCTGAGCAGGGTTTACACAGAGTCAAGGCCTTTTCTGCTTTTTGTACTGCCACACAGGCAAGGGAAGTTGGGAATGCACAGGAAGTTGGGAGGAGACACAGCCAGGACAGCTGACCCCAGCTGACCAAGGGATATTCCATACCATATAACATCGTGCTCAGTGTAGAAAGTGGGGGGAAGAAGGAGGAGGGGGGAGGTGCCCTTACCGTTACTCTGGTATCCTCCACTGCTGACTGGAGTGTCCCTGTGCTCTCTTTGTTGCGCTGGGAGAGTATTTTGTGGGGCCATGTTGTAGGCAGGATTAGGGTCCTGATCTGCTTTACAGTGATTTTTTTTCTTTTTTCTCTTTTGAGGTGGAATTACGACTTCAATGCAATAAAACAAAGCTGCACATGTTCTCCACAAGACCTGCTAATAAAGCTCCAGCTGAAATCAACATCAGAGTTGCAGTATTGCAGTATTTCAAAGGAGACGAGCTGAAGCCAAGGTGAACATCTTGGAGAAAGCACCCGTGTAGGGGTAGCTTGTTCCCTGAAATTTGTTTCATTGTCAGAACCAGGATGAGCTAAAAAAAAAAAGCAAATACCTTTTATATGGGTATAACTGCATTCATTGGTGCTTCTAGAGATGCAAAGGTGACGGGGCAGTCCATTTAGGTTAGATATCAGGAAGGAGTTCTTTACTGTGAGGCTGGTGAGACTGGAACAGGTTGCCTAGAGAAGTTGTGGATGCCCCATGCCTCTCAGTGTTCAAGGACAGGTTGGACAAGGCCTTGAGCAACCTGGTCTAGTGAGAGGTGTCACTGCACATGGCAGGGGCTGTTAGGACTAGATGATTTTTAAGGTCCCTTCCAACCCTTAACATTCTATGGTTCTATGATTTTATGCAATACTTGCAAGTCTGCATCTTTTCTGAGCACAAGCAATTGATGTGTTGGTGCAAATCCTGCCGTGTGGTTTGCACCTGCTCATCACATCAGTGAATACAGTAATGAAGACTTCTCTTTCCTCTCCTTCTCTTTCCTCTCTTCCTCCTCCCTTATATATAAAAATAACCATATATACATAAGAATGATCCAGCTTTCCAATTCAGTTTGGCTCTATTTTGAATTCTCTTGTCTGGGAAATCGATAAGTCATAAATAGATTTTATATCTATCAGCTCAAATAAAACCCTGGTCCATACTGCAGAAATTTTTGCAATGGTAGCTCAGAAAATGAAAAAGCTTTTCCCAAAAATGCTGTCATTATTTTATCTAATGATGTCATCTCTGTCTGCCCCTCAACCCTCGCAACTGGTTTCCCTTTCGGTAGTGAGGGTTTGTTTCCTGTCAATATGGTCTGTTAGTCACCATCTGAAGTTTTCTGTTTCTGTGTGTTCCCTCTGATGCTTTAGATCTGAAGAGGTTGTGATATTGCTGTATCCTAGTGTCTCATTCAAGCAGTGGTGACTTGCAGTTTTAGCTGCCATCTGTCTGCTTCCTGTTGTGCACTTCTACACACAAATACCTCTGCACTTATGCTTCTCTTTATGTTACATTTATTCATCATTTCCTTCACGTATATACATTGTAAGTTGTTCGGGGCAAGGTCCACATTCTTATTCTTCACCATGTACAAACTTAGCATAGGTCTTATATGGACTATATGTCAATACAAAAGCGGCTATAATTACAATTACACGCCCGCTGCCTGCGGGGGTCGGGCGCGGACGCTCCCGGGGGCCAGGCCGGGGACACGGGGCCATGGGGACACAGGGACAGGAGGACAGGGGACAGACAGACACGAGTCGCTCCCGCCCCCGGCCCCTCCGCCCCTCCCGCCTCCGCTGGGCGGGACCGCAGCGCCCCCTGCCGGCGCGGCCGGGGCGCGATCGGGGGCTCGGCGCTCGGCAGGTGCTGCCTGCCACACCGCCAGGCGGCCGCCGCGCACGCGCGTGCCCGCGCTCCCTGCGTGGCTGCCCCGGGAGCAGCGCCGGGAGCGGGACCGGGAGCGGCGGGTCCTGAGGGTCGGGAGCGGCTGCGGCGGGGCAGTACCGTGCGAAGGCAGGGGGCGGCAGCGGCAGCGGTGGAATGTCGGCGGCGGGCGGTGGTCCCTGCGGGCCGGGCGCGGCCGGGCCGGCCCCGGGTGGCGGCGGCGTGTCCATGTTCCGTTGGCTGGAGGTGCTGGAGAAGGAGTTCGACAAGGCGTTCGTGGACGTGGACCTGCTGCTGGGCGAGATCGACCCCGACCAGGCCGACATCACGTACGAGGGGCGGCAGAAGATGACGAGCCTGAGCTCGTGTTTCGCGCAGCTGTGCCACAAGGCTCAGACCGTGTCCCAGATCAACCACAAGCTGGAGGTGAGCGGGATGCGGGGCCGGGGCGCATCCCCGGGGGTGCCCGGGGAGGGGACCGAGCCGTGCCCCAGAGCAGCGAGAGCCCGACCGGGTTTCTTCCTTCCCCTTCCCTGCGAGCGACTGGGGAGGATGAACCAGGCCCCGTGCTTTAGGATTCGGGCCTGGCCGTGACGATCCTCCCTCTGGGTTTGGTTGTTCCAGCGCGGGCATGGAGCAGTGCGTGCCAAAGGAGTTCTCTTGGATGTGGAAAACAGGAGTCTTGAGCAACAGATGCTGCTAACTCGTCTTCTGTTGGCATTGAGTCCCTGGTGAGCCGAGATGAGAGGACACAGTCTCAAGCTGTGCCAGGCAACGTTTGGGCTGGACATTAGGAAGAATTTCTTCGCGGGAAGGGCTGATTAGACCTTGGAATCGGCTGCCCCGGGGAGATGGTGGAGTCATCATCCCTGGGGATGTTTAAGGAAAGACTGGACGTGGCACTTTATTGCCATGGTCTAGTTGACAGAGTGGTGTTCGGTCATAGCTTGGACTCAGTCTAGAGATCCTAGTGGATTCTGTGAATTTGGAAAGCCTTTTTTAAAAAAGGGACAAAGACAAGATCGAGGTGCTTAAAGCTTAGTCTCAGTAGTCAAAATGAGGACATTATTCCTCCTTACAAGTAAAGAAAACATAAAAATGGATTGGGGATGGACTTTGACAGGTCCTTTTGTCCCTTCACACTACAAAGCAGATCAAACAGCTCTCTGCCAAGCTTAGTGACTGAAGATATTAGCAAAGGTCACACGTTCTGTCAGAAGAATAGTAACTGTCCTTCCTGTTGGAAAGTTTTCTTCCTGCCTGATCCAGAGTTTCAGTCAGGGGGGGAAGAAAGAAGCACCAGACAGAGCCAAGCTGTCTGGTGCTGATGCTGCTGAGAGGCAGGGTCCTTTGGCTTGTGCAAGAACTGCAGTGCTCTGGAAGGAGATTCTCGGAAACTTTGTGGTCATTTTATATCTGTCCGACCTAAGCATCTTTGGTTTAGTAAGTGTTGTCATTTGTCTTGACCTTAACAGGCAGGAATATGAACTGCCTGCTTGTCTTTCAGTAACTTATTAGAAGGCTGTTGATGTTTCTTCCTCAGTTACCTTTTCCCTGGGCTAAAACCCTCTAGTTTCTTCAGTATCTGTTGGAGGCCATACTTTTTAAAGCTTTGTTTATTGTTTTGCTAGCTTGTAAGTATATAGGAGTAAGGGGGGAAATTCTGAGAAACCATGAAGATACGTGCTTTGTAAGAGCTTCAATAGACAGAATTCCATTCTTTCATTTTTTTGTGTCACACTTGTTATAATAAAGGAATTCTAGAGTCTTCAAGCAGTCTTCTGAAGTTATGCCTTTCAGTAGGAGGTAAAGTAAGTAGATTGGCTTTGATTTTACTCAGGTTTCTTTTTGGTATGAAGACATTGTAATGGGAAAGAGGCTTAGAATATTTCAGAGTAGAGCAAAGAATTGGTTAAACTAGGATTTTTTTTAATCACATTCTTTATTTCAGCAGAATGCTTACTGTGGTGATGTTTATGTTCTTTGTGTTTATGTTGCATATATATACACTATCAACCTATCCTGTAGGCTTAATTGTGTAAGTGTAGTAAAATAAGATTTGTGAGTAGATAGATAATCAGTGTTTATTGCATATTATGCGGGGATGGTGGGTTTTGTGTACAGACCTGTAAACCAGGTGAGTTTTCAGGATATTTTAAGAGAATGGATTGGTGCTTGGTAAATATTTCTTTGAAAGGTTGTTTCAAGCTTAAATGTTTTTAAAAGAAATTATATAACTCAGATCCTGAAAGATTTTGTATCTTTAAGAAATTATCAGGGGCACCTAAGGAACTGAAGATCTATACCTAAATCGCATATGAGTTGAAGAGCAAAGGAGTACAGTTGTTAATAATTAGCATAATTATTGTGTATATCTATGTCTATGAGGTAATTGTTTGATAAAAATGATACTGCTAGTCTAGAGTGAATGCTTTTGAAGTGAATAAAAAGTCTTTTATTTTGTGGAATATTTTTATTACTAGGGGTAATATCAGGCCTTATATATCAGGAGTTTTTTTTCTTTCAAGTAGACCTTTAGAAGATTTTAGTATTGCCTTGAAGGTTGCTAATTTTAGGACTTCATGTTTATTGAAGTCATAAACTTGAAATGAAAGCTGCCATTTAAAATCTCCAAAAGATGGAGCTGCTCTGTTTAAAGTGAGTGTCTTGTCTTTTCATGTGCACAGATGTCTAGCGGAAAGCCACAGTGTCCAGCATGAAGGGTACAGTGACGTATTCTGAAAGAAATCACTAACATTAATACTAGAGCTTAGGGTGTGATCAGTGTTTTTTTTTTTTTTAATAATGCAAGCTACTGTATTTAATGTAAGTTTTAAGATTTTGGTCATTTCTTAGTGACCCACAAGTGTAGTTTTATACTACTTGTACTTTTTATACAAAGCTTTCATCACATTCGTAAAAATGTCATCAGTAAGAGTTTACTTAGGTACAAACACTTATTCAAGCCAATAAGATCCATCTTCAGAAATACGCCTCTGTTTGAATTAAAATAATACTTTGACTGAAGCTAAGTTTGATTAAACTTACTCTTGCAGCTGCATTTGCCTGATCTTGTCTTACTGAATGACTGATACTATTTCATAAAGAAAAATAACAAAAAATTATGAATATTGTTATATTGTTTGTGGATTCCATTTCCTTGACCAAAATTGTTGGGTCTTATTGTAATATTACAGGCAAGAATAAAGAAATGCAGTTCAGGCTCTAATTTATCCACTTTATCAGCTTAATATGCATCCTCTGGTTCGTACAGTTGGTTTTAAGAGGCACAGCTTAGTTTGGTGGATGAAAGCTCCTGCCGTAGGACTTTTCAAAAAAGTTTTTGCCATCTTGGTGTACACCTACTGCTAGAGAGTTGAATCCAGATAAAATACTCTATGAGGGATGTTCCTGAATAGTGAAAGATGTGTTCCAGGAAGATGGTAGTTTCCAAAGAGGCAGCCATATGTTGGCAATTCAGGGGTAAGTTATTTTTAGCAGGAGCCTGAAGGTATGGCAGATGCACAGGGGATGTATGCAAATAAATTTACTGGTGCATTAGGTTGGTGAAAGTTCATAAACATACTACTGTGCTAATAACATTTGCAGTCTTAAATTAAACTAGTGGTATGACAGGGAAGGAGGACTTGTTTTCATGATTTTCCTCCTGGTCACAGTAGGACAAAGTTGAATTAAGTAGCTTATCAAAGCTTAAAAAAGTGTTAGGCAATAGAAGCCACTGTCTTTTCTGAGATCAGCTTCACTTCACTATGAAAAAATAGCAAAGTGTATCTTGATGGAGGACAGTCAGGGCCTCAGGCTTTTAGAACAAAAGGAGATGACAGCCATTTTAAAGGAGATTTTTTGTGGTGCTCTGTCTCTTGGAAAGCCATATAAATCAGCAGATGCAGGCTGGGAGTCAGTGTGTGAGATTTCAGTAGGTATTTAATTGAGAAGCAGTTAATAGGCTTTTGTTTTTCCTGTTTGACTGTGACTTGACTATGGCATTGTCCATTTCAAAAAGTTCTGTGTAGTGCAGTACTGTAGAAATAAAGTTAGTAGGTCAATGTGCCAGTGAAGACTGAGCTTGACTTTAAATCTGGCACTTTGCCAATCTGATTCTGCAATTTTAAATGAACAAGCTAGAAAGGAATGTCTGATGGAGCACACCCTGTATCTTGGCAGTTGTGTTAAGACAATATACATGCTGAAGTTAAAGAAAATATATATGTCTAAGAAGTTAATTGCCTATTTAGTTTTATGTCTGTGATTAACTTGGAATCAGCAGGTTTAGAGGAACATATTTCTATAAGCTGAATTCTTCTGTAAATAACTCCTTGCTGTTTCAGCTAAAGCATATGTAGAATAATGTAGGTAATATATATGTGTAATAATGGCCAGTCTTCGCGAGCGAAGATTTGGGAAAGGTCATTGACCCTTCGAGCCTGCGCAGTGGATTTTTTAGGTGAGACACAGCGTGCGCTGAACTGAGCCCACCCTTTAATCCTGAGGTTCATCTGCCGGGGCCGAGCAAGCTTGGACAGTGGCAGTGAGGGTCTCAGAACGTAGGTTTGTTTAGAGTGACCTTCTCTTAGATGGATTGCCTCACAGGGCTAACGAGCTCCATCTGCCCGGGGGGCTGGGAATCGAACCCGGGTCTGCCCGGGGGGCTGGGAATCGAACCCGGGTCGCAGCGGTGAGAGTCCTGCACCCTAACCACTAGACCACCAGAGGCCCCTATATATATGTGTATATATATAAAAATTATATATAAACCCTCCCAATGGCAAACTGAAAAAGCTAAATGTAGGTGGCTTTGTGTGTGTGATGACTTTTCATACAGTGTGTGAGTCTGGCTTATGGAGCACACTGCAGAGTTGTAGTCCTGCTTTGTTGTTTGATAGTACTTCTTAAACCAAGGTAGGACCTTTCACCTTCTTAGGAAGGTCTGTTTGGATTTTTTTCACCCTCTCCCCTTTATCTTGCACTGAGAAACTCACTTGTTGAAGACCAAGATATTTCTTTGCCCCAGATGAAATATATATATAAAACTGGGAGCATAGTTGCAAGAACTTGTTTAATTTTTTTCACATTTCATTAATATTTCTAGTATTTAGGGAGGTGTTATTTTATTGATTGTACTTTTGACTCTTAGTACTTTTTCTCTTTTGGATAGAAATCTGTTGGTACTGGACAGAGTGTGGTTTTTTGAAAAAACATTTGAATGATATTTGATCCAGCTTATTTTATATCCGAAAATGTGAACAGTTTTCACGTATTCAGGAAGTGGAAATACGGATTTATGTGCATTTTCCAGTTGGCTTATATGCTAAATTGTCATTAGTTTGATACATATAACTTTTATCAGAATAATTAAGCCCTTTTAAAGAGGTCACCTCTACTTAATTCATATTTTCCTGTATCAGAAGCCCTGGAATTCTATGGAAGTTGAACTAGCTTACTTCATTTTCAGTCTGCATATAGAAAGGGTTTTCCTTTTCTCTGTCTCATTTGTTGGGAGTTGCCAAAAAGAAATTGAGAGGGAACCAGCATTGTAGTTTATATTTCATAGTTTTATTTCCTGAATTACATTGCATAGGTAGTATGGCTTTCAAAATAATGGCAATAACAAAACCATCAACATGGTTTCTAAGAACAGATTTGTGTCTTCTTAATAAGCAATCAGAAGCATGGGCAACCTGACAAAAAAAGTCTTTGTGAGGCTGTCAGAAATTTGTCACTGGCAGTGAAGTGTACAAGTAGTGATTAAAAAAAAAAATAATTTGTGCTTCTGTAAGTAGGTGTAAACAGAATGAAACAGTCAAATACAAAGTAAAACAGTAGCAAGAAACAGTACCTAAAGCGAAGTGAAAATGGTAAGAGATTGCTGCAGTAACAGGTATTTTAATGATAGAGCTGAAAAAGGTCAGTGACTGGTGTATAAATGTTGGTTGATGTATCCATTTTTGTAAATGGAAACCAAATTCTTAAGATGCTTTACATGTAGTATTATGATTATCTTTTAATTGTTGGGAGGAAAAGTGTGCAAACAATTATGTGTCCAGAACTAATCTTCAGCAGAGAAGATAAAAAAGGAGGAATGTTGTTTTGCATCCTTTTAATTTGCTGACCGGTCTTTTGAATGTTTTGTCAGGACCAGAATAGAATCTAAGAAACAGAGAGGTTAATTTGTCTCATGTGCTTTGTAATCTGTATGAGACATAATAAAAGTGGATTAAATTCATTTACAGTTCATTTGCATCCTCAATATCGTACACTGCATTTTTACCAAGACTACTTACATAGCTACACTACTGTAACTGTAGTGTTTATTTAGGGAATCAGTAATCATCAATTTTGTCATTCATGTTCTTATTAGCCACACGATAAAGACCATTTTATTAAATTTAAAGCTTTAGCTAAAAATTTAAGTCATGTGTCCTTTTTGGGATCATAACAAAAATGCAATAAAAACTTTTAATATAATTTAAAAATTTGTCAGTATAGTCTTTTCAAATAATTTCTTGAAACATTGGCATCATTGACAAGTGGTAAGCATTATGTTAAAACTGGGGGGGATTTATCATCAAAAATTATGGCTCCTAAGTGAATCGTCTATTCAGAAACATTTTGGACAGTGGTGTCACATTGTTTAGTTTTGCAAGGAGCACAGTGAGATTTATAGGGCTCTGATCTGTTTCATGGTTTCTTATTCAAAACAGTCCATTAAACTTAATAGGGATGTGTGAGAAATTGCAGCAAATGTTGCTTAGCGGACAGGAAGAACCAAATAGTCAAGACTGAGGAAGGGTAGAGTGTTCTTGTCTTTTGGAGAGCTGTAGACAAAGTGGTGAAGTGATGCTGGTGAGATAATGGAGACAGTCCTTTTTTGTAGCAGTTAGAGAAACATAACATTAAGAGCTTCAGCTGCTTCCCATCAGGGGGCTGATGCAAAGTTAAGAGTTCCCCCTGAAAACTTGGTAGTAGGTGGGTTGTGTGGTTCTTAACTGTGCACGACAGGCTCTGTTCTTGTTGAACCAATGCCACTTGGGTGTCTGTGAGTGTGTTTAGGCCTCAGGCTGTAAGAGCTGCAGCTGTCACATCCTGAAAAATTGTTTTCTGTCCTGCATTTGTCTAATGTTATGGGAACACTTAGGAATAATGATTTTGTTGTTTGTAAAGCATAATTAGGGATTTTTTTTAATTTAAATGACATTTCTGTCTTTAAAAAAATGCCCCCAGAATGAAATGTTAGGCAAATATGCTAGTGTCATATCTTGATATTTATATTGCTTTTTTGTGCATATATGGGGGCATAAGCATTGTAGTATGCTCTGTTGTGTTTCATGATCCCAGATCCTGCAGCCTCTATATCAGAAAGTTAATAGTCCTGATCAGGAGTCAATGTTGAAATGTATAAACATGCATGTTGGTAAACGTTTTGGAGTCAAGTGTAGATTACATGAGGACGTTCTTCTGAAGAAGTAAAACCACCTCATATACTTGATTGGTCTGTGAATTTTGATTTGATCCCTTGGCAAGATTGATAGGGATCTGTCCTGTAAAATTAGCTATTAAAAATATGTGTATATATAGTGGAGGTGTTTTATTAGTAACAGAATCAAGGGAGCTTGGAAATCTTGTGCCCTGCTGATTTGTGGGGAGTGATTTGTCCTAATGGAAGTGTTGAGCACTTTCTCAAGTCACTAAAACCTTCTGATTCAGGCACTCCCCGTTCTCTCCCGTGATCTGCGAGTTTCCACGTCACAGCATCCTTTGCCTTTTCATCTACCTATGTTTTTTGGTTAGTTGGCTGGACACAGAGAGCAGCTCAGTCTCAAGATCAGAACTGTACTTGTGCTGCCCAGACACTGGGCTGTTGCCTCCTGTCTCTGGGTGGATTAAACAAATTAGCTGAAGATCTGATGCGTCCCACTTTTTCTTCTGTGAGGGCACTAGTCCCTCACTCTTTACTACTAGCAGCTGTTTTGTGCAAAACTTGTATGTTGTAGGAACTTTAATCATACACACCTTTACCTCTTTAACAGCTTGGTTTGAATCTTGAAAATTAATTCAGTTCAAGAGGGAAGGAAGGCAAAATAGGGAGAAATGTAGACATAGAGATAAAATGATGTCACTAGACTGTCTTGTTTAGGTAAATAAGAAATTCTGAAATTAAGTACTGGCATTGAGAGATTATATGGTGGGAAAAATAATCTTTTACTTTAGAAAGACAGTTTTCAGACCTTTATGAGTTTAGAAGGCTTGATATGAGAATGAATTAGGTGGACTCTAAAGGCCTGAAATTAAACGAAAACTTTAAAGGCATTTGATGAGTGTTTGGCTTATGACTTTTAGTCACTGGAGGCTGGTAATATGATGGATAATTTTGTATGTGTCTGGCTTTTCTTTGCTGAAAAATGAGTTTTCTAATACATGGATTATGCTTAGTCTTTTTTTGAGCTAGAAATTCATATACCAAAAAATGCATTCGTTACACTTTGAGGGATTTCAGGTCTTCCTCTCATTTTTAATTGGTGTGGTGAATAGTGCCACTGTATTGCTATTCAGGCCTATGGCCCACCTTTCCAATTCAGTTTGGCTGTATTTTGAATTCTCTTCTCTGGGAAATGGATAAGTCATAGGTAGATTTTGTATCTATTAGCTCAAAGAAAACTCTTGTCCATACTGCAGAAATTCTTGCAGTGATAGCTCAGAAAATGAAAAAGCTTTCCCCAAAAACACTGTCATTATTTTATCTAATGATGCCATCTCTCAGTTTGCCTCTCACCCCTTGCAACTGGTTTCCCTTCCAGTAGTGAGAGTTTGTTTCCTGTTGACATGACCTGTTAGTCACCATCATCCCACTCTCTTAGGTTTACTCTGTTTCTGTGCTCCCTCTGATGCTTTAGATCTGAAGAGGTTGTGATATTGCTGTATCTTAGTGCCTCATTCAAGCAGTGATGGGTATGAGCAGTGGTAAGCTGTGGTTTTAGCTGCCATCTGTCTGCTTCCTGTTGTGCACTTCTACACACAGATAGCTCTGCATTTGTGCTTCTCTTTATCTTACATTTTTTCTTCATTTCCTTCACATATTTACATTGTGAATTGTTCAGGACAAGGTCACATTTTTAATCTTTTCAATGTATAAAGTTATTATATGATCTTTGAGTGTATCTCTGAGATCTTACAGAAATAAATAATTTTGGTTAGTTTTTCTAATGCTCACTTTTCTATGAAAAGTATACAGGTGACTAAATGAGTATTTTTTCTGAGAGTTCAGACCATGATATGAAAAAATTATATGATATGGTATAAACTAATGGGAAATACAAAATACTTGGTAAATGACAAAGTATGCCCCAAAACTGAGTAAATATTTAGTTAGGCTTTCAAAACTCTTTTTCTGGTATCATCTGTATGTTAGATTGTTTGGAAGATAAATACTGAGTTGTACCTTTTGGTGAATTTGACTAAGATCTTCAGTTTACTCAAATATAGACTTTCGTGTGGAATTTAGAAATAGCTTGTGCGATAATTTGAAGCAGTAGCTCTTTCTGAAATACCCTGTGTTTACTAGTACTTTGTGGAGGAGAAGGAAAACCAGGCTTTTCTTCCTGCACCACAGACAGATCAGATCACTCTTAAAGGTTAGTTTGTTGTGTTTTTTTTTTATTCCGAACAGTGAGGAGAAAAAAGGTAAGAAACCAAGAAGCATGTCTTGTGTACTTGACAGTGTATGGACTAGGGACAATAAGTACAAAGAATTAACAGTAATGTGTTTAATAATTATTGATAAATTAGGGAACAATCTTGAATGGGGTACTTAGGGAATAAGTGATGTCAGTAATGCTGTTCTTTTTTTGCTTAATGTTTTCCATGCTGACTCGTTTACATAACTTCTCTGAGTTCTCACTTAGCAGGCAGTGCTTAACTGAAGCATTTTTCAGAGCACTTCAGGAAAAGTTGTCCATGACAAGAGAGGTGGGGAAAGTGGAGAATTGAAACGAGCCTGACTTCCTTTAATAACTAAGAAACTTGCTTATTTTCTAGTTGACTTCAGTAAGTTTTGGTTTTGCTGTAAGGTCCAGACCAGCACTTCCTATTGCCATTGGCACCGAATTCCAGTTACAGATCTTGGTCAGAGAAAAGTATCCGTGACTTCAGTGAGTCACAGACAAATGAGCATATCTCAAAAGGCATTGACTTTGCCAACATATGTTAGAATAAAAGGAAAAAAAGAGCTGTGCAAATTCTGTCTCTCATGTCCTGTGTCCTTGATTCATCTAGGTCTAGGTGTAGGTTTTCATGATTAAATCCTAGTTCCATGAACCACAGTCCTGTTGTGCTATTAGCTGTGTGTTGGCTGGGGCATAGACACAAATGAGTTAGCAGGTGTAACCTTGCAGTATGGTACTTGCTAATGAGTGATAAGTACTAATCTGCACAGTTGGATACTGCCCAGAAGAGTTCCATTTTTGGCTGAATCAGCAAGTTACAGTTAAAGGGATGTTATGAAAGTAAACACACTACCTTCTCTTCACCCTCTGCCCCTTATTGTTCCCCAAGGAAAGTTTGTGTTCTCTATTTGTTGTTTGATGGCTTTTCCTGAACGCTCTTGACCCTGAAGCTCAATGGTCTCCTGTGATTGGGTGTTTGTTACTTCTGCCCACAGCTGACTTCTCTGCAAATTCTAGAGCAGTTGCAGGTGACCATCAATATACGTGACATTTCTCTTCGACAGTCTTGTTGGAGAATACATCCAAAAAAGCTGCCAGTGAAGGATTAGTACAGTTGCTTGTGCAACATTAATTTATCCTTGTGTTTATACAAATTGAAATATTAAAATTGTATTATTTGGGACCATCTTTTTCTGTAGAACCCTTGCCTCCTGCAGTGTATGATGCTCTAGGAAGGAATGGCCTTACTGATGGTTCTTGTTCGTGCTTGTCATTTCCTCTGCTGTCTCTGCCCCCTGTCTGGTTTTTACTGAGTAGCTTCCAAAATTGAATATAGAGCTGTTGAATTTCCAGCAGTCTTTCCATATGTTTCCTTTATAACAAATTGAGGGAATTTGGGTAAAAAATAGTGCTAGTAAGAGTAAAATAAAGGGAAATTAAATGAGCTGGCCGAGCAGAGAATGACGAGACTTCTGTGAAATAATATAAAGATTTGTCAACCTTCACAGAAGTGATCACAGGATTTGAAACCAGCTTTGCTGTGTTTGCATTTTGGAATGTCTCCTGTGTCTGCATCTGTACCTGGGGATAGATTTGTGACTTTTCATAATGTGTAAACAGATTATTTCCATGATGTATGCTCATACTGTTTCTCATTTTGCTCTCTTTATTTTCTTCTCTTTATTTATTAAGGCTTTCCAGTACCTGAAGGGAGCCTACAAGAAAGATGGAGAGAGACTTTACAAGAGCATGTAGTAACAGGACAGGGGTGAATGGTTTCAAACTGAGAGACAGTAGGTTTAGATTAGATATTAGGAAGAATTTCTTTCCTGTGAGGGTGGTGGGACACTGGAACAGGTTACCCAGAGAAGTTGTAGATGCCCCATCCCTTAAAGTGTTTAAAGCCAGGTTGGATGGAGCTCTGAGCAGTTGGTCTAGTGCGAGGTGTCCTTGTCCATGGCAGGCTGGTTGGAACTAGATGATCTGTACAATCCCTTTCAAACCAGGCCATTTTATGATAAAAACAGCAGGACATGAATTTAAACCATAGGTCATATACAGAGTACAATTTTTATTTTTTATTATGAGTTTGACAGTCTTTTTGTGATACTTTTGGAGCATCATTCATGCCACAAAACTGGTAGCTGTCATTGGTCTTTGTAATTTGCAGAGGGAAATAAATTTATTTCTTTTTTCCCTCACCAGAACTCTGTTTTGTCTGCCATTCTCTACTGAGTGAGGCTGGACATATTAAACTGCTCTAATTTATCTGTTCTGCCACTTTGCCCTTCTGCAAGTATTTTGAATTAGAACAGACGAGAGAGTGTGTTTACATGTATAAAAAAAGCAATAAAAGTCAGTATGTGAGCTGTAAGTACCTGTTAGAAAGGAGGAAGACATTAGTGGTCTTTTTTTTTTTTTTTTTGAGTAGAAGTGATATGTACCTTATGTAATAATAACAAAATACTCTTATTCAGAAAGTATGACTGGGACAAACTGTGCCTTCATTATTAAAGTCTTTGTTGTCTGCTCTGTACCATATCATCACCTTTTATGCCAGTGATATTTTCTTTTGCTACATTAGTTCAGGTGTGTGTCTGCTTTTGTTGGAGGGTAGATAATCCACAGCAGAGAAACTGTAACCATGGCTGGTCACTGGGGAATACAGTGCAGTTTTTTAAGTAACCTATTTCTCTGAAACTGTTTGGCTGTGTGATATTTAGAGTATCATCTTTCTGTAGAAGGCAGTTTCTGCTTTGGAGTTCTATAAGGGTTTACAAATTTTTCAAGGTTTTTTGTCATTCTGGCAGTTGGAAGGTGGAAATGCATGCAGCTCCATTCCTTGGCAAAAAGTAAATGCTAGCCTGGTCTGTTGAGGCTCCACCTAAACGTGGGAAGGGAGATGTTTCTGTTGGCAGCAGCAAACTGGAGGTTGGCTTGACCCATCTCATCAAATTGCACTTTAATTTAGGTGCTCTGAATCACCTCTGGAAAAGCCTACTTATGTCTGAATTACTCTGGAAGCTTAAGGAGGCTGTCCCTTTAAATTATGTACCTAATGTTAGACCCAGTAAGTACTCCCTACTGAGTCAAATCCTTCCTGCTTTTTTTTCATTAACTGATACAGACATTTTATAGCAGTGATTTATGTAGTTGAATGGGGTGAGCATTGCAACTTGCAACTTGATATTCATCGTGAATTTGAACATTAGTATAATGTTGTTATAGTACCCTGCTTTAATATGAGAGGGCTTTTTTTTAGAGTTAGTGGCTTTTCCTTTTTGCTCTTCAGTTCCAAATTTTTTGGTAGCAAAAATATGCTCTGGGAATTTAGCTAAAAATCCCCTGAAATCGTATTCGGGAGTGGGGTTTTTTGTAAATAGTAGCTTTAAATCTTATATATATATCTTGTCTTATAAAATGCTACTTGAACTTAAGGATAAAAGCAACTTGGTAAACTTGTTCTTTTATTCCAGATATAAACCCTACATGAAAACTGGTTTTAAAATGTCTCGAAACCACTTTTTCAAGAGTTACTAATTATTTTTTGTTTTCTACATGTCCATTCTAGGGGCATGCTAATTTGTGGCTTCTGGTTTACCCACCTAATTTGCTGTTTCAGTTAAGCTGTTGATAATAGACCACTTACTTGTAAATAAGATTATTTGATTTCAGCATTGCATAAATAAATGTCATTTTGCTTTGATCAATATCTTTCAGTAAGATTTAATAATATTACAGTTTAAAATTGTGTTTACGTTGGTACGGTTGTACACCCTACATAGGTTTAATGCCATTTCCCTGTTTTGGAGTGGACATCAGCATCACACGCCATTGTCTGCATGAGGAAGAACTCAGCTGTTATTGCTTTTGGCAGTAGGGCCGTTTGATGCTGCTTTTGTGGGTAAATTCATTTTGTGGCAGTTGGGGAGAAAATTCTGCAAATGATCCAGTGCTTAGGTTGGGCTACAGGGGAAGAGCGTGTGCTCTTAGCTGTATACACCATGTATAACATGCATGTACCAACAAATGATGTGTTATGTATCATAGTTCTGGTGACTCTGTTTAATCATTGCTCATTACTATGATGGATTATATCTTCACAGGCACAGTTAGTTGATCTGAAGTCTGAACTGACAGAAACGCAGGCGGAGAAAGCAGTGTTGGAAAAGGAAGTGCATGATCAGCTTTTGCAACTCCATGCTGTTCAGCTTCAGCTACATGCCAAGACTGGTCAGAATGTTGATTCTGGGGCTATTAAGGCAAAACTGGTGAGTGTGGTGACTTAAATCCAGGATTATATTATTCTTTTCCCTCTCTTGACTGAATTTTTTCACTGGAAGATGTTAATAAACTGATTACAGATTTTCACGTTGAAAATATTAACTTTTTCTTTTTTAAGTAATATTTATGGTTGGTTGTTAGCAACCATGAAAAACAACATAAATAATGTCAGAATAAAGAATTAGAATTAAAGAAGTTGTTTTTACATAGTGGTTTTTTAAAGTAAAATAAGAAAATATTTTGGTGATTTATAGAGCTTTTCTGGAGACTGAAGTTGCCAAAGATAATAGTTTCCAATAAACAGACACAACCAAATTTTCACAGATTTTGCAAAAGCCTAAAGTGAGATAAGTTAACTGTTTTTATTGTAATAACAGTCTGATAAGAGTAAGAATGGGATTGGTTTGCCATGCAGAAAGAGAGAGAGAGTAGATGGCATCACAGTCCTCTCTCTGTGGTCATTCCTTCTCTTCAAGAGTGCTGTGAATGCAGGGATGGTGCAGTTACTACATGCAGCAGACTGTTGTAAAAGAACTCAGTAAACCACTGATAATTTTGTACAATATGTTTTTTAGAAACTCAGTCCTTTTGCGAAGCACACCAAAAGTTAACAATAATTAATCTGCGCAATTAGTTGGCATTGACTGGTAGCCAGAGCCTAGTCTGCCTTGTTACTACCACAGCACAAATTCAGGCTCTAACACTAAGACTTTGTAAATTAGAAGAGTAACGTAGTGTTGTAGAGATATGTTTTCTAACTGTTGGCACGAATCCAAGTCTATCTCTGACTGTTTCTAAAATTGCTTCACAGTTGGGTTGCAAATACCTAGTCACAGATATGTGGAATATTAGATACTTCTGCTATTTTGTCCTGTTAATTAATGTATAGTAAAACACAGTAATAGACTATAAGGCTTAAAGGATGTCTAGGCTAATCACTGAATAACAGCAGTAACCCAAATTCTTCTATTTCAGATCCAAAAGCTGTAACTGAATCTTCTTAGGGCTACACGCTTGTATATTCAGTATAAGAATAACATTTTCTGGATTGTCTGTACATAATTTATTCTGTACTGATTTATAGCTTAAGTATGATGAAGTTTATTTAGAGCTGTTAATAATTCTTATGGGTTTGTAAATAAGCATTAGTTAAATAAATTGTAAATAAGCATTTTGTAAGTGTTAGGCTACAGGTTTACATGTAGTAAATTTTTTAAGTCAACACATCACTGTGAGTAAATTTTATTAGTTAGACTTAACTTCTGAGTGACATGGAGAGTAATACTTTTAACCTTTTTGTTTCTCTTTACCTTGTTATAAACAATTTCCAAAGATATATTAAATCTCCATGCTATTGACAGCAGTTTTCTTCCCACAGGTGACAATAAATACATTTTACTCTACATAGTTTCAGATTTTATCTGTGCTGAAGTTGAATTTTGTTAACAGCTTAGACTGATGTTCTCTCCTTAATTTCCCTTAGTTTTTCCTTTTTATAAATATCAGAACTAGTCTTTAGAGTTTGCTTTACTTTACCTTTAGGGAATCCATAGTTATGGACAGAAGCTCAACTTTAAACTCTTCAAGATAAAGCAAGCTGTAAAGTTCTGTGAAGGTAGAACAAGCAAAACTGAGGCTGCTGAAATGAGAATAAAATGGGAATTGTGATATTTGGGTAAATAAAAACTGTTGTACTGACCTTCTGGCAGTCAGAAAGCCTCTGAGGGCAAAGAAGGACTGTGTCAACAGAATATGTAATGGGGAAATAAAGTTCTGTACTAGTTGACTTCCTGCTTTCTTTGAGAGACAGACACTCTTCTTTTGTATGTAGACTCTTAGCATAAATGTATACGCTGTAACCTATAAATTTGTACCTAGTGGTGAACTAAGACATTTCAAAATGTTTATATTGCTAAGCAGTTGATAACATTATGTAGTCTAGGCTGAATCCTTTTTTAGGAGTGGTGAATCTCACTCCAATCACAATAACACTTTCTTTGTAAAAATATGCAATTGCCTAGTTGAATTTTTTTCTTGAGTTTTGCAGTTGATATACCTTTTCTGATACTTCTTGCTGTCCTTTGTGTCCCTCTTGTAACACATGTTTTGTTGTTCTTCTGAAAGGAAAAAATCTGTTATCTGCGTAACAGATGTTATAGTGCAGAATGGTTTTTTGTGATACCTTCATGTGTATTGCATTACCTCACTATTCTATATAGAGATACTTGGTATTTTAGGAGAAAATATTGGTTTTAATGCTACAATAAGACTAAGCTTTTGATAACTTCTACTGCAAAATACCAAAATTGTTGCTAAATACAATTGTAGCAGAGTGCTTGTGCTTTATACCTTGCAATAAAATTTACAGTCTGCTGGTGAATGTCTTTTGGAGTAAATAACTTATGTTGTTGCATTTTCTTGATGTTTCTGTTGCCTTTTTCTCTAATTATGAAACTCTTTTCTTGTGTCTTAAGTCTGTCCTTTCTGTGGATGAAATGGTAAGTATGCTGATTGCCAATTTTTCTTTATGTTTAAGCAGTGCTTTTGTTTTGTGCAACAACTTATATGTTTGTTGGCCTCAGAAACTGGCAAAACAGATCTGGCTTGTTCTTTCTTCCTAACAGTTGGCAAGATGCTGTGTAAAGAATTTCCTTTGCATTTTAAATTTCTTTTCTAGATGTGGTGCCCTCTTTCCTAAGTCTGTATATGTTTTATTTATTATTGCTACAGCTAATTTGAGGTGATATCTGGAAGCTTGACGTTGTGAAAGATTGTCCTGGCAGTATCTCAAAAAATGTGTTATACAATTTCTAAAGCATAAACACTGTACACATCTGTGAGTGTAATCTGAAGTATTTTGCATGTTGTATGTAGAAAAATCTTGTCAACTTTTCCTTTTTTTCCCCTTTTCTCTATTCTTTTTATGGGCCTGATTTAATATGATGTACTGTCTTGTGTAACAGCCAAAAGCATATAAACACGACAATACATAAATAAGAAGACAAAGTGAAGCAAAGGTGACTTTTATCTTTCGGTTGTTCTCAGTGATAGACTTGAGAGGTTTTTAAAAAGTGTTTCCACTTTTATTATCTTATATACTTCATTATCATTACTCAGTATTTGCTTTTTGAAAAGCCATGGGATAGCTGGTAACTGTAAGCTTTGATCTTCAACCTTGCAGTTGCATTTTTGGTTTAGTTTTTTTTTATATTACCAACAGAAAATATGTTTTCTATTTTCAGAACCTGTGCCATACTATCAACACTAGAAAACATGAAATTCTGTAACTTCTTTGATTTCTTGAAACATTTTTGGGACTTTTGTCACATCTCCTGACATTCAAAATGAGATGTGTTCTTTCAGTACATCGTCAGAGATTCCGTATTGCAAACCTTTTGATTTTTTTTATTTTTTTTTTTTAAATTCGTGTGGTGATCAGTTGGAGACAGTCCAGAAAAGAATGGCTTCTGGGTGTGAAGCCATTTCCACCTCAGTCATAGAACACTAGTGTAGTAATGGGGAAAATAGCAAGAAAATACTTCTATGGGATTGCACTGTTACTTGTATTTTAGGTCTAACATTTAAAATGCATGACTAAAAGTGATTCTACTTAGAAATGTAACATTGGCTTTCTGTTTGAATTTAATTTAAATAACAAACCAAATTCAGAGAAAATCAATGGAAAATTTCAGTCCTGATGAGAGTGTGTAAGCTGGATACTTTGTATAAATACAGTAAAATGTGCTGCATGAAATTTGCTAGTGTTATCAAATATCTTGGATTGCTTCAACAATTCAATTTTCTGAAGCAGGTTGGAATATGTCTGTCTTAAATTCTAGTCTTTATCTTTTTATATTTGTCAAATAAAAGACATTCTAAAAATCAGTATGTGTAGGAACAGGGAGCCTATCCTGTTTAGAACACCTTGGTGTGATATTGGCAATATGTACATAGTGAACAGGGGCACTGTACCTGTATGTGGACTTTGCAGCTACTGTAAAACAGGTGTTATATTTGAACTGTGACCCTTCTCACTGCCAGGGTGTGTGGCAGAGACAACACAGCATGGTGGCACTCTTGAATTCTTGTAATTGCCCTTTGGCTACTGGCAGTAGCTGTGAATTAAAGCCCAAGACCAAAATAATAGTAGAAAGAATTGGTATAATCTTCGGAACTCCTATTCTTGAAAGGTAGATTAGTGAAAATTCTTGGCTTAGGAGGGATCCTGCGGTTCAGAAAGAGATTTGCTGAAGAGAGTCATTCTCACAAGACAAGACCCAACTCAAAGACCAGAGACCATAAGTGGCTTTGTGTGACGTTTTCTAATGTGCATATGGGAATGACAGGAAGTGAAATGCAAGTTTCAAGCAGTCTTTGTGCTGCTCCTACTGAGCACTGTGCTAGGCTAACACGTACATAGGTGTTCTCTATTCATCTGTCTAACCTGATACAAGTATTTAACAGCTGAGGGAGATAGTAGAGTCCATCAAATTCAGAGTTGACTTTCTGGCAAATAGCTATAAATGCTTACATGTATCTATTGTGAAAATAACTCTCTGGGAGGACCAACCTTGCATAATTTCTCAAATGTGGTAATATTGACTATATTAGTGGTTTATATCCAGGCTTGGAACAGTGAATATCATATTCACAATTTGACGACAGATTTGTCTTGCCAGTTCTGTAAAATTTTGTATCTGTCCTGTTGCTTCTTTAGTAGCACTTCCTGGTTTTATTTGCTTAACAATGTAATTGATACAAGCACAGAGAAGAGTTTTTTTGGGTACTCTGAATGTCTTCAAAAATGCGTTATGGTGAAATTAGTTTTTATTGTTGTTTGAGTTGTCAGCCATTTTTTAAAGGAAACAGTATTAGACCCTGTGTCTCTTCCATTTTCCTGTTTCCTATTTGCGGTGAGGGGGTTTCCTCTCCTTGTAAAAGCAATTCAGAGCAAGATATGAAGATACAAGTAATCAAACGTGCTCTCCTTAAAGTAGATTTTGTACATTAGCAGTCTGAGCATACTAATTCCTTTTGCTCCAGTGCCCTAGGTATCAGAAAAGGTAATAACTATGCCGTTTCTGTACATTTGGGATGGAGCACTGTGGGACTAATTTATGTTTCCATAATTCCTTTTTCAGAGGGCAGGGCTTAAAGTGTGATTTTAGTGTGGGTTTTGTTTTTGTTTAGTTTGTTTTGGTTTTTTTAAACAAAACTATTTTGCACTAATTTTACTTTAAGTTTGTCAGGGTGGGCATCTTTATGTGTAGAATCTCTGGCATTATTTATGTGGTCTTCAGACTCTAATTTGGAAATGTCGCTGGCTGGACATTTCTCAGTTGTTTGCATGAAAACAGTTGTCATTTTAAGGACACATGGCGTTATTAAACGTTTCCTTGACGTAATCATCATCATCATCATCATCAAATAGTTAAAGAATGTGGTCAAATTGAAATATAAAGTGACTTTATAGATACTCTTTAATTTTAAAAATAGTATTCTTTACCTTTGAATCTTCCATTTGCAAGACAGTAAAAAGTAAGGATGATATTTAGTGTACTTAAATTTTGCCAGCTTTTTATAGGATAGTATGCAAACCACTAGCTGTAGTGCCAGTCCATGCTTTCTTTTTTTTTTTTTTACTGCATGCATGTCTTGTACGCGGGAGAATAATTTCAGCTTGTGTATGCAGAAACAGTAAGTGCTCTTTCATTATTAACTTGGATAAAGGCTTTTCAACATATTTTTCCTTTTTTTTTCTGTTTTTGCTGTTGTAAAGGAGAGAGAACTTGAAGCTAACAAGAAAGAAAAAGTGAAAGAAGCTCAGCTGGAAGCTGAGGTGAAGTTGCTGAGGAAGGAGAATGAAGCCCTTCGTAGACACATAGCAGTGCTTCAGGCTGAGGTTTATGGAGCAAGACTAGCAGCCAAGTATTTAGATAAGGAGCTAGCTGGAAGGTATGTGAAGTCAATCGGCGTCCCTTAGCATGAGATGTTCTTTGTTGCTGTTTTCTTCCTTTGCATCCCCAGAGGCAGGTTCAAAGTTAAGACTGAGTAAGAAAAGTCTCATATTTCCAGTTAATTGAACAAAAGGTAGAAATAAAATCCCCACAGTTCTTGCAGTAGTTGCTGCGTGACTATGTGCTGTAGCCACGTGAAGTGTATGAGTCGTACAATGCATTGATTTTTTGGTTGTAATACAGCATCTTGTTTTACTCTCTTTGTCACTCTGTAGGGTCCAGCAGATTCAGTTACTGGGCCGAGATATGAAAGGACCCGCTCATGACAAACTGTGGAATCAGCTTGAAGCAGAAATACACCTTCACCGTCACAAAACTGTTATTAGAGCGTGTCGAGGTCGGAATGATCTAAAACGACCAATGCAAGCACCACCAGGTCATGTAAGTTGAAAAGATAAGCCATTCCTCCAGGATTTCCACCATTTGTGGGAAACAGACACGAGTTACTTCATCTTTGTGATTGTTTTCACTTTAATATTGTGTTCTTTCAAATGTCACTTGTAAATGCATAATTCTTCTGTATGCTGAGGGACAGTTCCATGCTGAATAGCGTGTCCCTATAGATGACAGGAAAGATGATACAATTCCTTTGACTTACCTGGGAACACCCAGTCCTTCTGAAAACTGAACCTCTGCTATGTGTGTTTATAAATATAAATTTAACGGCATAATTTTGTAACCTCGGTTTCGAAATGTGGAGTAACTTACTTACAAAAAACAAGAATAACATTTTTAGGATTAGATTGAACTGAAGTAAATTTAAATTTTTTTTTTAAAGACCACATAAATTGACACTGTAAAATAATTGTTTGTTGGTTTGTTTTGTTTTTTTCCTCATAAAGGTACTTTTTAAAACTAAACCTTTAAACAGCATTTCACTGTGGGTATCTTAGAACTCACCCAATGTGGCACATGTCCTGTTAATCACCCCAGTGTTCAGTGCATAAACCCAAACGTTTTCAGGAAAGTGCTTTACTTTGATCTGTTCTGAATACCTTAGTTGGTCAGGTGGGTCTTACTTCTTATGTTCCTGATTGCATACAAAATACTGGCGGACAAATATGTGTGTGATTTTAAGAGTGTGCATAATGCTGTCAGTGACTTAACAAAAGCAAAAACCAATACTTTGATTTATTTAGTCTGGCATTTAGTTTTGTGTTCAATGGCTTTTGGTTTGGTATATTTTTATTACAATAAAAATAAACTTGAGCAAGCAACCTCTTCATTGGCACTGTATTACCTCTTCTGTCATTTGCTTAGTTATAAGTTGAGTTTACATCATGTAACATTTTAGTAGTGATCGGCATTTCTTCATGTAGTCCCTTTATATTTTTAGTATGTGGGTGATTTCCTTCTTTTGAAGTCAAGTTCTGTGTTGTGCATCATTCAGCACTAAAATAATTTAAATAATTACTCTCATCAGGGGTGCATGATGGAGAATCTTTTCTGATTTCATACTGTTTCTGTAATGGGGCACTGTAAGTTGTCCTGCCTGGAGCTAGCCTAAAACTCTGTTGCTCATCCAGTGCCTGTATATAATTTAAAAAAACCAAAATGCTGAAACGCATCAGTTTTTGGTTCACACATTCATGCTTGTGCTATGTTTGTTTTTTATCAAACTAGGATCCTGATGCCTTAAAGAAGAGTCAAGGTGTTGGTCCAATCAGAAAAGTTTTGCTAGTTAAAGAAGACCATGAAGGCTTAGGAATTTCAATCACAGTAAATATTTGCGTTTATTTTCTATGACACCGAAGTCCTACTTCTGTAAAATATGTGGATCAGTAAATGTATTGTTAGAACATATGAAAAAAACATACAAAAATCCATAGCTATGGTCATAGAACTTGAAGACACATTTTGATAGATTAGAAAATAGATAATTGCTACTTTATGTCAAACTTATGATTTTGAGGTTTAAGGTATAGACACTTGCCAGTGGTGAATTTCAGGTGTGGTAAATGTGTAGAAGAGCAGAGGCAATCTGAGACTTGACTACCAGACCTTAGCTGTTGTGATTATAACCTTTTTTTTCTAAGTATCTGTGTTGGCATCTCATACCTAAAAAAAACTGTATAAACTTTTTACAACAAATTTTAAAAATTTCGACTGTTATACTTGTATTCTAAATATGAATACTGTTTCTTACAAGTCAATATGGTGCCTGATAGGCTTTTTTTAATGAAGTTTTCAGCTTTTCATCAGCTTGTATATGATTTTATAGTGTTATTATTATTCAAAATTGCCTCCTTTGACTCTCTGAGTACATATTTGAAATATTCCATTCTGTTGTGGGGAGAAGAATTAAAGGAAGCATTGCATGTGTTCTTCTTAAAGATTCTTTTTGTCTGAAGAATGATTTCTAATTTTCTAAAATAGAAGTTGAAATAAGCACTTTAGGAGCAATTACCTGCATGTTGATTTTATGTTAAAGGGCATCTCAGTTTATTAAAATATACTTTTTTTTCTCTTAAATAGGGTGGGAAGGAGCATGGTGTTCCAATACTGATCTCCGAAATCCATCCTGGGCAACCTGCTGATCGATGTGGAGGACTGCATGTTGGTGATGCTATTCTGGCAGTAAATGGAGTTAATCTAAGAGATGCCAAACATAAAGAAGCTGTAACTATTCTTTCCCAACAGGTCAGTTAGGACCTGTTATCCATAGGCACGTTTAGGTGCTTCTTGTGTTCTGCCTGTTGAATTAGTTTGAATTTTTATGTTTACTGTTAAGCACAGTGTAATGCTAAGCTGCAGTGATTCCTGAGGCTGTGTCACCTTACATTTAATCCTTTTACGTCTTGCAGTTTAAGGAGGAAAAATGCTGGGCCAGTACTGGTTCAGTTAAACGCATGTATTGGCTAATTCAGTTAGGCTGATGGAAATCAGTTTGTCACATTGCCCCACAGAAATAATTCTTTAGTGACATACACTTCAGTCTTTTATGACTGAACAGCTCCAGCCAAACAGTGTTTCTTTGTGGTCTAGAATCTTCTTCCTGCCTCTTTCAGACAGTTAACAGGTCTGTTTAATTTAGCAAGCGGCTTCCTCATTAGAAGTCACTGTTTGAAATATATTAGAATATATCTAAGAAATTCAGGTAATTTTGTAAAAAAAAATACATCTTAGCTATAGAGCTGTACTATTTTAGTCAGTAAAAGCTTAATTCAGATAGGTGTCCAAAATACTCAACACAATTGCAAGTGTGTTTACAATAGTAAAATGTAATTACCTAGCTCATCTTGGTAATCCTATTAGGTAGCTGTGCAGTAGTAATTAAATTTGTAATTTTCATTGCATTTCAGAGAGGTGAAATTGAATTTGAAGTAGTGTATGTTGCTCCAGAAGTTGATTCGGATGATGAAAATGTGGAATATGAGGATGAGAGTGGACACCGTTATCGTTTATACCTTGATGAATTGGAGGAAGGTGCAAATTCAAGTTCTAATAGGAAAGATGCAAATGTGGATGTCAAACCTTCACAAGGTAAACCTTCTAAAATGTGTTACATGCAGTTTAATTCTCAATATGCAAACCAATTTAGGGAAAACACTGGTTTTATATTCATTGTGAAATTAATCTACTGTTAATTCAATTAACCTACTCATAGACCGTCAGCTCTTCTGGTTGGTCCTTCACTCTTTGGCCTGATTTAGTTAGATACACCTGAATTAACTGAATTAATTTATGGATTTTTTTCATGGTCATTTTTTTCCAAAGGTTGAAATTCAAACTTATTCCTATCTTTTCCTGCCTCTGGTCTGGGAGTAGTTAATGCCCAGTAACACATAATGTTTTGGCTTCATCAGATACAATTGTTAAGTTAGAGAGGTAAAGAAACAGTTCCCGTTTTCCTGACATACTACATTCTGCTAAAAAACTGTTAGCTTTGAGTAGCCATTTAAACACGCTTTCTAGTTTCTGAAATAAGGATCACTGATTTGTCCTTCCCAATATTGCTTCACTTCCTTAAATAAACTTTCTTTTTATCTTGCAGTGTTTGATAAGAAGCCAAGTATTGATGGACATGAGAATGGAGACCTGGGGAATTCAGTTGAAGGTTCATTAGAAGACACTGCACCCAAATTAGCCCATTCTGCTGAGTCTTTATCCTAAAAACAATCAATCAAACAAAAAAAATCAACTGGACAAATCCCATCTTTGGGAGCAATTGATAATCAATATTGACTGCTTAAAGTTGCATATACTAGAGTAGGTTGTAAAAGGATGATTAAATGTCAAGAGAACTGTATTACTGTTGCCTGGAAAAAAGGCGGTTACCTCAGGGCTTCATTGTGAGCAATTCTAAATGTGGAAAACTGTCTTTTGCGTGACACACAGTAGTTACCTAACACATGGCATGTGAAATGGATTTCTTTTAATAATAAAAGAGTAATCCACCAAAGTGTGGGATTTCTAAAATTAATAACCTCAATATACTCCACTTTTAGTCTCATTGATGTCCCTAAGGAAGTAGAATAGTATGTGGCCAGCTTCATTTTGACCCTTTGATGTTGTAAAGGAACAACTGATGTTAAGTTTGGTGCTTAGACCGTAGAAGGATGAGGGGGGCAGACCAGAGCTTTTATTTGAGCAAAGACTATCAAAACCCAAATAGGCAGTGGGTTACTGGCTAATCATGATCTTTCAGCCCATGATAATTTTATGAGTGAGATTTTTGGAATTGTTGTTTTAATTTAAATTCACCACCATATTACAGGGTTCTAAAGGTGAAATTAGTTTAAAAATTACTCACAATTGTGTGGGCCCTTTGGTATTTTTTTTCTGAGCATCGTCAATGTAGTGTTTGGTTTTGAATGGATATGGTTACTGCTAATGGAGTTGGTCATTATTAGCTTTGCCTTATGAAATGCTCAGTGCTTTTGATGGGTACTGAACATATTAATTCCACATTAAAACAATCCTTAAAGAAGTGGAAGTTGAGTGCACAGTACTTTACAGAAGGTGCTCAGAATGATACTGTGTCTGGCCCTATCCGTGTCCTATTAACTTAAAATTGTCTTACTGTTGAAACAAAATGTTACTGCCTTTGTGAGAGCGGCGTATCTTAAAATTGTTTTTGATTGGTGTACATCTAAAGGCCCATGACAGGGCTGCAGACAGCAAAGTTGAGGACAGTGTCTTGACCGGTTTCTCATACTCCATTTGTAGATCTGTTGGTGAAGTGCAGAACACTCCACAAACACTCATCGCACTTATTATTTCAGGATGCGGTGCTGTGTTTCCCGCCCATTTCTCTGTGGGCTGTTGAACTGTAATGTGAAAAGATTTTGTACATTGAAAGAGGAACTAACGTGAAAAGACATCTTTGCAAGTGTTACTGTGTAGGATGTACATACATAAGAAAAAACTCAAAGGCCTTTAGAGTAACATCAACTAATCTTATGTTCTAAATTGTGATGTAGAACACAGTTACTTTGTCTCTCCTAGGAGCACTATATATATATATATGTTTATAGAAAAAGCCTAAAAATGTATATACTTTATTAAAAGATTTTGCTATTTATAAATCCCTTAACTTCGCTATTTACACCATAGTTTTGTGTGTGTATACGTGCGCGCATCAGTTCCACTTACTCAGTGGAATAACATTATTTGGTTCATTTTTTATAATAGTCTTTGTCATACAGCATACTGTTGAAGGTTTTTAAAATAGTCAAGGCTGTACAGTTTTCACTGAACAGAAACTAGTATTTAAAAATAAAGTTGTGTGAAGAAGAAACAGGTCCCCAGGCATGTTTCTTTTTCTGAAGCTTCAAAAACTTGAGGACATGTTGGCTGTGTGTTAGCAGATGAATCCACTGCCAGAACTTTGCATTCAGATTTGTGTTTTTCCCACAGCTACTCAAGCAGAGTGCATTCTGAAACTGTATGTAGCCTGGAACACTCAATGTCCTCTCTGTCAGGAGGGATAGTTCAAAGCTAAGTAGTGGTCATTTTGTCCTTGAAAATCATGGCTTTATTAAATCTTGCTGCAATTCTTAGAAATTAGGCTTGTCCAACCAGTCGTGTAACTTTTTAAAAAGGCAGTAAGTTTGCCTGTACAGTTTCCCTTTATTTGAGGGAAAAGTGAAATTTTTAATTTATTTGTTTTCCTTACTTCTTGGCACACCTGTTTTCTGTTTAATGCATTTGACCAGTTTTAACCTGAAGTGGGGGAATGTTTCTAGAGTTATTTTCCTAACATTTCTTGTCCACCAGTTTTACATGATGTTGTATTCTCTTCTTCATCTGCTAGACCCTTTACTCTGCTCTTACCTTGTCTGTTTTTGACTATATATGAGAACTAAAGGAACATGACTAGGAGTAGATGAATCAGGTAGCAATAAATTATCATCAGATTTCCTTCCTGACAGTTTTTATAATTTTGTTTAGAAAGTCTTGAATGGGAGGATTTTGCTCAGACACTACAGTCTGTCTCCATGTACTCTGTACTTCCTACCAGCTGATTTAACATGCTGGTTTATTTGTAATCATACTGAGATGCTTAGAGATTAATATTTAAACTGAGAAAAGTTTTGCAAGTTGAGATTTCCAGATTCAGTAGACAAATATGTGTTCTTCCCTTTGTCAGTAACTGGAAGACTCAGTCCTGCTGATTCCCAGGGGTTGAATGAGTTAGACTTGGAAGAATTCCTGAGGGAAGTCAGTGTTCAGACGTCATTTTTATTTTTTAAAGTGTAAAATGGTTTACTTGTGTGTGCATATATATTTTTACTTAAAAAAATAAAATAATATTCTAAAGATAATTTTGCAATTCTTTTTTTTTAGTAGATAATTCTTTGCCTATTAAAATTTTCAGTGAGACAATTGTGTTCTAAGCTAAAGGTGGACAGTGTTGGCATCTGGGACCATTGTTAATTAAAAGCATGTAAGATAAGGAAAATGCTTTATGGCAATAAATTTAAGTCTGATCAAAGGCTGTATGTAGTATTTCCTTTGTAGAAGTGCGTTCTTGGCAGTGAAGATGGTTTGTATCTGTCTCACTGTATTTTAATCCACAGTTGTATCAGACAAAATTAAGGTATTTATTGTATTTGTCCAAACTTAATTACATCATCGGTTACTCTCATTTCTGTAGCAGGTACAACATTTTGCAAAAAATGTGTACATCTCGTTGAGCTGAATATAATATATTTTTATTAGCCTGCAAATAAATATACTCTTCTGCATTGCAGTGATTTCTGCACCTAATTCAGACTTGTATTTAATTTTCTTCTTTTTTATATATAAAAAACACCCAACTTTGTATGTGATATTTTTCTGTTAAACATGTAGTTCTCACCTGGCCTAAAAACTAATATGGGGCAAACCAAAACTGCGTAATTTTGACTCTACTCCAGTCTTGACCAGCAATGGTTAATAGCAAATTACATTTTTTGAAAGATAGTTATAGGATATGTTTATAATTTCATTGACATAAATTTTCTGCCGAATGTTCTTCAGTTAAAAAAAAAAAAAAAAAAAGAAATATTTGCAGTGTCTGGCTGTATAATAATACTATAAGTATTCCGAAGCCCTTGACTAAGAGCTACAAAGACCCAAACCTGTCAACCAATTAAGTCATTTGGGTAAAATTGTGGATAGTGCCTTTTTTGTTTCCCATGCATTATGAATAATGTGTATTCTGAGTTTTTCACTGAAGTTACGAAACACGTTTTAGTCCTGATATTAAGGTCTTGTTGTTCAGATTAAGTGTCTGTTTTGTATTCTAAATTGTATTTTAAAAGAAATAATCTCTCACCTACACTTGAGTGATCATCTTGCCCTAAAGCATCGAGTTATTCTGAATGAACAGAGAGCTCCAATGAAAGGTAGTGGTCTGGTAGCTGTGGTTAGTAGTATAATTATGGTAGTACTTAAGGACTTATTGAGAGTGTGTAAGTAGAGAGTAGAAAACTGTGAGTGTAGGAACTGTCTCAATAGACAAGGCTGAGTCATTTTGGATGAAAAGATGTATAATGGACAATTGGTGAGGGCTAGAACTGTAAGTATTTTTTAGCTCTAAAATTTTTAGAAGGGTTTGGATATGGGTGACTTCAGCAGATGGAAGGAAGAGGGAAAGCAGAGAAATCTTGCCTGAGTTGTCATAAAACAAGGAGAGGAATAGAGGCAGCTATGAATGAAGATGAAAATGGAAAGAGGAGAAAGAAAATTACTTTTTTATGTCACCTGGGGTCAAGGAAGATCATTCAAAATTTCTTTGTATCCCAGTGCCCTACTGAAAGACTTCAGAGGCTGCTCACTAGTCCTCTGCATTTTTCTTCCAGGAATCCACATGTGATAGAAGAGAAGAGAAACACATCCTGACTTAGGGTGCGTGTGGGAAGTCTGTTTTGGTTAAAACTTCAGCTCAGTGACCTGAGAAGAAAATTGGCTAAAATATTTCAAGCTTGCTTTACAAGCTTGAAATTATGTTACAGCAATTGAAAAATATTACAAGCTTGTCCAGTGTGTCTTTTCCAGCACAATGTGATTTCTAATTCTTTAGAATTTTCACAGTTGGAAGGGAACCTAGGAGTTGAGAAGTGGAAAATGTGATGACTTTGAAAGATAAATACTCAACTTCTTTGGATTTGCTTTTCTCAGCGAGGCAGCTGTTTCTTCTTATGCTTCGGAGTAGTCTTGCCTTAGCTGTGTTTGTCTGATGTTCCCCTGCTTCAGACATGCTTTGGTATCTGCTCCTCATGCCTGCTTCTGTGCAGGACAATGCTTCTAAGCCAGATGGTTGAAAAAGGCCAAGTGATATTTTTCAAGGGTTTTCACTTCTTAGGTGAAAAATTGGAAGTCACTTGCGTAAATTTTCCACACTCTATAAAAAGTGTTTAATTATTTGGTATCTCTTTGTCAGCCTTCAACTTTGTGTGCTGAGACTTGTGCTTCCCAGCTCTACCTAGGTAAGTGTTGGAACTACCGATGTTTTGAAGGCTCTGCCGGGAGTATGCTCTTCCAGTCCCCCGTGAGAGGTATGTTAGAAGTCCATCTACTGATCCCTAAAAAAGATTGCAGGAAAACCAGTTAAAGTTGTGCTGGTTTTCTTTATTTGTAACTTTCTACAGGAGATAGTAATCACAATTCCATCATTGAGTTTTTGGCACTCTATTTCTTAAAATTTCCTTTTTGAAGGGCAAAAGCACTGCAGCCTGAGTCATCTTCCCAACTTCCCCTCCATCAGTTGTGAGGCCATTGGCACTCTGCTGCCTGGTTTTCAATAGCTGGGTCTCAATCAGAAGGTTAAGAAAATTAAAAACAAGTAAAGTGAAAGAACAGGCAGTCACAGACGTGTTTTGATTGCCTGTAGTGCTGGAAGTCAGGGGTGCTTGGGAGACAGCTGGTAACTTTTCTGTTAAAACTGCAAGTCTTCAAATATATCTGTAAATGTCTGTAAATCCTGTTGATTAAGTCTTCATTTACCTATTAACTGTCTAAATATTTGCACAGATACTACTACTGTCAAATGAAATAAACCAGATTGGCATGAAAATATTTTTTCTAATGTTATTTTATTTGCTGTTGTCCAAGTGTTTATGTCTGTTATCAATTTCTTTAGGGGAATGGAAGCATTAACAATTGTGCTGCTGAACTGGGCTTGAATGTGTTCCCTTCAAATAAGAAATGAGTTGTCTGTGTTCACTCTCTGCTGGAACAACCTGTAGAGAGTTTGTTGCTATTGACTCTTCTTCAGCTAAAGGCAGGGGAAGAAGGTTGCTGTAGGTTGCCTATGCTGGTCCTCTTATGTCCACAAATGCACCAGTTCCTCTTGTTTTGATTTATAATTTGCATGGTTATCCATGGTTTTGTGAAAAGGGATTCCCAATGGCTGCTACAATATAAACCCTGCAATGGGAACATACCTCAGCTGCTGAGGGTGACAGCTCTGGGCTTGGAATTGAGGAACTGACATTTTATATACAATAAATGGGGATTTCTGTGTAGCTGTCGAGTGCTACTGCACACATTCCCCTTTATTTGATCTTCCTTTTTGGTGAGTGTGCCAGTTTAGGTGTTCTAATTTATGACAGACAGGGGGTGTTATAAGACAATTCAGGAAGCCAGCAGGAATTTTTTTTGAGATCTGTTGTGCTTATTCAAGTGTTATTTTAAATCCAGGTCACGTATTACTATCTTTTATTTTGAAATGAAAAACATGGCAACTCTATGTATTATGACCCCTACATCTCAGTAAGTTAATGAGGTTGTCTTGAGTGGCCTGCTTAAATAGGGAAGTGCACTTCGGGCTGTCTCAGTTTTATGCTATTTCCACCCCCAAACTTGTACATTACTTAGTAATTGCAATTTGTGACCGGAATCCTCATTTTTAGTGCAAAGTATTTGCATTTGTATGTAGTGCCAAGAGGGGGCAGCAGCTTCCTTCAAATCTTCAGCATTAAGGTGCCTTTGAGAAAGAGAACCTACTGTTTTGTGGGTTGGTTGTTGGGTTTTTTTGTGAGGAGTTTTTTTGAATTTAAAAAATAGAATACTTTATTCATTAGAACTATTTCTAGTAGCATGTAGTCTTAAAATTACGAACATCCAGTCTAGTTGACATCCCGTAGCAAGTACTTAGCAGGGGACACATCTTACAGTTAAAAATTGTCCTCTCTATATATCAGTGTAGCATATGTACAAGCACACATAAACACAGACATAAATAATTTCATATAGCTCTGGATTCATGACTTTTTAAAAACCACAAATATCCCCATCAATTACTTTAAAAAATGAGTGCTCTGCTCTCTTATAATCTCACACCCAAGCACTGAAGTTTTTAATCTTTGTTTATGGTTGGGTTAAGGCTTTCCAGAAGAAGGGACCAAATGCACTGATGAAACATGAAGTGAGGTATCAGGTAGATATTAAACACTCCTGCCTGCACTTTGCCAGTGCCCTTCAATCATGATATGGAACCAGCATTGTCACATTCCTGGAATCTTTGCTAGGACAGAGGCTGCCCATGGTCATGTCAAACTGTGGTGAGGAGAAGTGGGAAAAAAGGACATGATGATTATATTTTGCTCTAGTCTAATTTCAGGCAGAAGCCTCTTGATTGGAAAAAGAGGAAGGTCGCTTCACATTGACCCACCATCATCTTTTCTCTACTGCTGTTGGTTTCCAGTCACCACCAAATGATAGTGCAATCTCCAGACCTTGTTTGTTGTCATTAACCAGGTGATCAGTAGATCTGTCAACAAAATGCTCTGAGACATATTTATGTCCTCAATGTTGGTCCTTTTACAGTATTGTGATCATACTATAAAAGTGGGAGAGGATGGAGCATGACTTCATATGTTAAAAAGTTGCCTATATAAATTAAATACTTACCTTAAAGGAGTATCATTTATGAACACCATTGCCTGGCCTTTGTAAGATAGTAGAAAAGTTATTGCAGCATTGTTATCAAAACCACGTCTCACTTTGTCTTGTGGGGTATCAAAAAAGACTTGTGCTGCCTTTTGTGATGAGATGCTGAAAGTGCTTGGATAACTGTGGAAGAGAAGCTGCATGAGCCATCCATGACCTTTCCACATCCACATATGACACTGGCATTTCCATATAACAGGCATGCTTTAACCAGGTCACCTTATTCAAATTTTATAAAACTGTCTGTCAGAACAGATGGTGTCACTTAAGGATAAAAAGCTTAGCCATAGATGTGAAGAAAAGCTGCCTCTTCAAGTGAGGTCTGCTAGCTTGTCTTAGTTTTTATCACCCCTGCCTTCTCTCCCTGCCCAACCAAGGACTTTTCACAGGTTCGTGATTGGTGTTTTCAGAGGCCTTTATGTTTTTGGATGGACTTGATTTGTTGCTACAGCTCTGCACAGGTGGCAGATTATCTATCTCAGTTCACCCATCTGTGAAATGGTATTTTCCTAGGCCAGAGAAATTAAGATGCACAAAACAAGTTTGTAAAGACTGAAGTTTCTAGTGTATGCTCAAGGGGTTAAATGGTTCAGACCAGGGGCTGGATGGTGGGTAATGGAACTTACTGTCTTTTCTCCCTCCTTTTATGGCAAGCATCACCATCTTCTCTGCTATCAGCCATTCCTCATGGAGGACAACTTCTAATAAAGTCCCTGTCATGGGTCAGGCACCAACCATTCCTGTATGTTTCTGTATTGTTTGTATTAAATTGCTCTTGGTGTTTCTTTTAAGCCTAGAATTTTGTCATTAGTTTTTTTGTCTGCCTTCTAGTAGCTAACATACATGTGTTTTAAAGTCTGTTATTGTCTGTTGTCATCTGATCCGGCTGAGAGAATGTTACAGGTTTCGAATAATTTGTTATGTTTGTAAGTTTTCTCACTCTTTTGGGTAGCTCAGACTTAACAGGAGGAGATACTGTTCCTCTTTGGGTTAGCCAATAATGTAGATAATCAATGCATTAAAGGAGATTTTCCAGTAAAGTCTGTTAAAAATTTTGTGCCTAGTCAGAATTATAGGTTCTTGAGGTCAGTTCAGAGTGGTTATTAAGGGCACAAATGCCTTAGTAACACTACTATGTTGTATTTGTTGAGTTATATTTTCTCTATGCTGAAAAATGTTATATCTTAACTTGATAAAATTGTCTCTTTCCTGGATTTCTCATTTTTATACTTGTGGCTGTATTAAAATAAATGGGATGATAATCTCTTGGATGTCACATGGCAGCACAGTAGCTGTGTTGTGACTGTCTGAGTAAGTAATGAATTAACTCGGCCCAGGACAAGAGGTTATTGAATAACCTTTGCCTACTTGTAGATGGCAAATGTTTTTTAGGACTTACAGCCATTTAATGTGAGGCGAAGCCAAAACAAATTGGTGAAGTTTTAATGAAAAAGTCTCCAGATTCTCATGTCTAGACTATACAAAGAGATAGCAGAGAAAGTTGGATGTGAGGCATCCTCCTTATGGATAACATGAGTTTTCTCCAAGTTCGAATGTCTTCCCTCTTGTCTTCATCTAGTTTAGAAACACTTTATCTGACTCCTTCTTGCATGTCCTTTATGAACTGTAGGACTGTACTGGGGGGAGAAGGGGGAATTGAAAAAAAAAAAGGAAGCCCTCAGGAGAGGTTTCTATTTTAAGTTTGAAAGTGGTTGTGCAGAAATGGCACCTTCCTATTAAATATGTTCGGTGAAATGTATTCTGTCTTCAGTAGTTCATAGGCATTGCAACATTGTTAGTCCTGTTAACCCCACAGAGCTATGGCACTGCGATTTTCAGTGTAAGTATCAACACTGGTGAGTTTCAAATGAAATGGTAAATACTGTTTTCACACTGTACTAATTGCAGTGGAGGTTCTCCAACAAGCTTGCATCATAGCTGACACTGGAAAGAAAAGGGCAGTATAGAATTTTTATTATGGAAAGTAATAAGGAAAGAAATGCAACAACACAACCTTGTTATCCCTTAGGTCTGGCTTGATTACAGACACCCGCTCACTGAGCAAAGCTAACCTGGTTTTGGAGAGAGGGTGAACAGAAAAGTACAGATGGGTTTATATAAGGTTACCTTTCAGTGGACATCCAATCCCACAGGACTGCTGTGAGACCACTGACTCCTTTTTTAGAATTCTCTTCGTTTTTTCGCTTTTTATTTTAAGAACAGTGATCCACCAAATAGGTAATCACAGTTAGGCATCTGCTCCTCTAATGGGACCTACAGCCTGACATTCCCATCCTGTGTAGGGAGTATTTTGGGTCTCAGACAGGGTTCCACTAAAATCTGCCCACGGAGTGAAGAACTGCCAGTTCTCTGGCAGGCAGTGGGAAAAACCTGAAGAAAATCTGTATTAAAAACTCAATCTTCCCAAGTTTTAGCCATGCCAATTATGCAGACCAGCTATGGGATTCACAAGCTGCTTCTAATGGTTGTAATCCAACCTCATGGGGTTTTTTAAGTAAGGAGGCAGGGATGTGTCATTTACACACAGGTGCTCGAGACACTGCTGTGACTGCTGACATTTTGACTCAGTGCTTACAATACTATCAGATGCAGGGGGTGCAGATTGTCCTTGGTGCTTTTCCTGCCTTCCCCCTTCTATGCAGACTGCTGTAGTCAGTGCTGAGCTGGTTGAACCCGTCCTGTGTCTGGAGAGGGAGGTGAGGCCAAGTTTTTGATCCAGAGAAAGACCATAAATGAGAGCAGGTGATACTACACGTGAGCGAGTAGGGCATCACCTGAGCCAGGATATCCTAGTTCCAATCTACAAGGGCTACTTTTATTCTATTGCCTGTTGGATGTAAAGATTCTGTTAGGTATTAAGGTAGGGTTTAATATCTGATGTTTAGCAACTAAAAGAAACAGAGAAATACTCTTTAGAATTACACTTGAAATGCTTTTATATCAAGCCTTAGAAAGATACTTGATAGAAGAAATAAGAATTTGTGATCTATTTCCCAGTCAGAGGTGCAAGCAAAGAACATTTGTGTTTTTCCTGTGGTATTTTACAAATCTTTGTTGTAGTTGTTTTTGTAGGTTTTTTGTTTGTGTTTTAAATATGAGGCACCAGCTGGAAACATGCTAAGCTGTTGTTTTTTTATTTCAGTTGTAGGTAGTGTACACTATCTTTTACACTTTCTTACCTCAAGAGGTACCTTCTTCAGTTCCTTTGGTCAGACTTGCACAGTTACAGTGCTGCCCCTGTTCCTGGCAGTCAGAGACTTGCTGTCAACTGCAATGGGGCAGGCAGGCCCTTAGTGCCATGAGCAGTTAATATTTAACCTTCTTGTGGACTCTGGCTTGGTTTTAGTGCTCCAGCCCACTGGGAGTGCCTGCTCAGGGAAGAAGTTCGGTACCAAAATGCTATTCAAAGTCTCCATTGACTAGAGGGTCAAACTCAGCTCTCCCACAATCTCTAGAGCTGTCGGTGAGAGATCCAAAGCTAAAGCAGCCCTTCTGAGCATGAAAATGTCCCAAAATGATGCATTCTCCAACCTTCACTGTGAAACAAAGTTTTTTAAATCTGTGACGTTTTATAAGGGTTCCTTGCATCAGGGTTTGATAGAACAGGTTGATGTAGACAAGCTGGAGTTCAATGTATCAGTATGTAAGAGGCCATTCAGAGGACGAACATGGGGATGAGCACTAGCACTGGTAAGATTCAGGCATTCCCCTTTCCTTCCTACAGTAGGATTTTGTATCTCTACCACTGTCAGGATAGAAGAGGCTACATGGGTAGGAAGTTCCCTTGCATGTCTGCTGCTAGGGTCACTAAAAGTTTCCCAGACCAAGGTGGAGAAGCTGGGGCTTTTTAGATTAGCCACCCTCAGCAGTCACTCCGTCCCTGTTGGCACCAAGCCATTCTGAAGGGAGGCTGGAGATGTCTGGGGATCTATTTTAAGCCATCTTTGCAGGGGTTTTTTGGAGGGCGGGGAGGTGGGGGGAATGAAGGGAAGGTGCAAATTGAGACCCAGCTTTTCATTAGAATAACCAGCTGTGTTAAGATGTGTTTGACAGCAGAAATGGGCATATGCTGCCAAGAACCTTTTGACACTTGTAGCATGCTGCAGATGCACCAAGCATGTGGCAGAAGCATATGAAAAGTTCCTTAGAATACAAGTAGTGTCATCTGCTGCCTAGTCCCTTGCATTGCTGTGTTATTTAGCTGCCTCGCTAGGTGGGGAGTAGGCCTGATTACTGACTTGTTTGTCAAGTGAGGCTAATTAGTTGCGTGGGTGGAGGATTGGTTTCAGGCTCATCAGGAGGGCATCCTCATTCTTTCCTCAATTATATGCATCCAGCAGCGGGGTTGGGCATAGACGTTATTTTGTGGCTTCTTCTATAGAGCTTATGGACAGAAAAGCTGGGCTAAATGGGGCACTGACAGAATCTTTTTTTAGCCAGTCACACTGGGACTGTGAATTGCGGCAGCACAACTGGCACTTTTGCAGGGCGTAAAGAACTCTTCTTTCTCACCCTGCAGCATATGTGACGAGAGTGGGTGCGCAGCGATGATCAAGTCACTGAGTTAAGTGGCAGGCCCGTGTGACTGATTTACAAATACCAGTGTTCTTTATTTACACAGACATGTAAACAACAGAAGGTAAACAACACCGCCCAGCTCAGTCTAACAAACAGGCTGCTGCTGTTTCACTTCAGGACCTGAGGTGTTTTAGACATTTCACAGAAACTGTAATGACAGGAAACACAGGAAGGCTACGAGGTTATCTTGACTCTTCTTTGCGCGGGAGTTGCATGCACGGTGCAGCGTGGGGGAATGGCACCACTCGAGGCCACAGAACACGCGTATGCAAAGAACCCACTCAGACCTTGCCTCAAGTTCGGGTATGGCTAGAGTATTCATGAGTAGTATCACTGCAACCAGTCTGTCCTCTGACAGCACTTTCCACCCAAGGGTCTGAAAGCACTTTACAAACAGACTGAATAATCTTGGCTGCATCCTTTGCAAATTATCCCATTTACACACAAGGAAATGGGGGGCTTTCGAAGAGTGACTTTCCCAGAGCTCAGGTTTTACTGGTCTCGTTTCCCAACCTTGTGCTTAAAATATAGCACCATTCTTTCTTCACAGAAGTATATCACTTCTTGACACTTCAGGACAAGCTTTTGAATTCAGAGAAATGCCCCAAGCACTGGAGGTAGAAGGGCAGCAGATGGTCCCAGTTGCTACCAGAAGCTGTTTTGCTCCAACGCTGCCTCTGCTGAAAGAGGAGCCAGCTACTGTGCGATACATTGCACCCATCCCCACACTTTTTCAAGTTTGTCCAAAAACAGAACTAAGGGGAACATCAGCTGCAAAAGAAAAATTATTTGAAAACAATAGTGCTGATCCACTGTCTTGCAAATTTAACTGCAACAGTACACACACTCTGTTATACTTAGTTGAAATATTTCAAGTAGAAATGTTACACTAAATTTGTAAGACAGAAAAATACCTAGTGGAACAATAAAGAGTTCAGGAAGTTTGCTGCTTTGTGCCAAGGAACAAATGTCCTTACAGTTTAGCAGCAAAAAGGTCAGCTAGGGCTTGAACAGGATTTAATTCTCAGCTGTAAATTCACATTTTGGTTTCATGCACACTTCCTAAATAAAAAAAGAAACAAATCCAGATTAACTGGTGTTGGATTTGTTGTTTGGTTTTGTTTGGTTTTTTTGTGTTTTGTTTTTTTTTTTCTGTTGTAGAGTGATCACCATGGCTTGAACCCAAAACCAGTTTCAGCCTTTCTGCTTATTTCTAACATGAATTGCAAGTTAGATGGCTCAGCTCATATGCTAGATCAAATTAAAGCATGTGAGAATTGCTGCTGAAAAAGCAGCTGGGAAGTTGGGTTTGAGCACAGTATTTAAATGCTCAGCTGCCTTCTCTTGTGCACATTATGCTTCAAGTAGTTTAACTTCTACCCTCCCAGAAAGAACTACAGTGATGCCCTATCTTCAGTTTTCATAGGAAAGGAGATGAATCACCACAACCATAAGATACACCATTTACAGCTGCCAGTACAGCAGCAGGTAAAATGACAGAAAAGGAGGCCTGTTTTTTCTTAAACAGGCCTTTCTGCAGTCCTTTCAAACCCCCAGGTGAAAAGGAAACTTAAGAAATTCTCCTTAAATAAAAGCTATGTACAAATTGCACACATTGCAAATGGAGCACTGAGATCAGTTACAGAAAATAAGATGTACAGTCTTCACTGATAACATCTCTCTTGCTACAAACAGTGATAAACAGCATATGCTTTCTTCAGATGTCAGAACCCAGCAAGACAGCAATATTATGTACACAGGGCTTGTTTGCCTTCTGCCTCCCACAGCAGAGTCCCTCCAAACTCTGTTTTTGCTTCAGAAAGCTGTGCAGTGATGTTCCTATGCACCACACCTCTCCTGCTCAGCAAATCACAAGAGAGCTGTCATTGCTGTCTGACTTATGGGTTTTAGGCAGTCTCTGGGTGTTGAGTAACCCTCGTTCCCAAAGGCATTTTGCTGAGGTTTCTGGTAGTCTGTGCTGTAGCTCACAGAGGTCAGAACACCATTAACTTTGGGTTTGTCATAGTTTATGACACTCTGGGGTGTCTGATAGTCTCCGTTCCTGGTGTCAGTTTTACATGAACTGGAGAAGCTGCCAGCAGTAAGGGAGTGTGTCTGAGATGAGACAACAGGAACATTGTAGCCATTTTCAGAAGGGAAATTATTTTCTCTTGCTATGTGCCGTTCTATGATGGGGGTGGCGTATTCAGGCTCTTGGCTGGTCAGGGGCAGAGCATATTCATGCCGGTTAGCTCTGTGAGGGCAGCGATAGTGATTTTCAGACTCGGAACTCCCCCTTCTTCCCTCATCTTTGGTGTCCACGGGTCGAAAGGTAGATCCTTTACGTGTTACTGTCCCAGTCCCAATCATGAGAGGCTGCTGATAATCTAAAAGGAAGCATGAACTGCTCAATAAGGCACAGAATGATTATTTTATGTATGTAATACTTATGCATAAATAGGTATTTTATGATGAAAAACTACTCACTTATTATATCAATTGTGTGGTTATTGGGGATATGAGGAAACCTTTCTGCAGCACTGATCCTGTAAACTCCTTCCACGAGCAAGCGTTGTAGAACACGGCAAAAGCTCTTCCACAGAGGAGCTCCAATCTGCCACCCCTTTTCCTACTCCCTCCCTCCCTTTCCCCACCTACCCACCCAAATAAATTAACATTTCTGGAATATACTTAAAAGCCCTAGAAAAACAAGTGAAGTCAACAAAATATTAGCACCAAACTGGACAAAGGACATTGCATGAAGATCTTCAGGTGAGAAGTTCTCCACAACAAGTGTTCCACTTTTGGAACAATTAAAATACCCAGGATTCTTAACGAGACGGCTTTATTTAAAAGGCATCTCACAGTAGCTGACTGACAAGATGGATGAATTTAGGCAAAACGGCAGCCAAGAGAGTCAGTGGAAGTGTGAAACACACTAAGCCAGCTCGCACGGCTGCAGGCATGCCAGGGGGAATGAGTGTGGGAGGAGAAGCAGGACTGGTGCTCCCAGAGGAATTGGGCAGTCACCCTGGTGAAGGGGGATGACAGGGATACAGCTGGTGACAGGCAAACGGCCTGAGCAGGAGCAAGGAGTGAGATGGAGGAAATACGGCCTCAAGATTTGCTTGTTTGCACCTCTAGTCAAGGCAGATGCCAGACTGCCATGTAAGGAGGAGGTCTGAACTAAAAAGTTTTTTAAAAAAATCCAGTAATACTATTATGAGAAAATTCAGTGTTGTAACTTTCTCACTTTGGCGCTGGTGACAATCTCATGTGGATACATACAGTGGCCTGAACAGTTCTAGTAAATGACACTGCTAAAGTATCGTGTTTTGATGCAGGCGTGAAAGAAGTTAGCTCAGTTTCTGTTCTGGCATCGTGGTTCATCTGACATGAGCGTTAAATTCGATCCCATATGTCCTGTGAATCTTTTTGGCAGTTTCTGGCTAACTCCCAAACTTCAGCATGGAGGGTGAAGGTGTTATGATATTTCACTAAGTAAGTGGTGCAGCTCTCCTCCGCATCGCTGCCGCCATCCCCAGCAATCTCTCGCTCAGGATGCAGCGACTTGCTCCTGGCTGCCTTTGGGAACCAGCAGGCAGATGGGGATTTGAAGTGAGGGAATTCCATGTAGCATGATAACCTATATGCAAATTGTGTGCTCTCTGCAATTAAATTATTAAATTTTCTGAGTTGCATTCACATTTTTATTTCATGTTTCTTATTTTTAAGGAGACTGTAAATGATAGGCTAAGGCTGGGAAGCTGCCTGGGCCAGGCTGAGAGTTAAGACTTCCCACAAACACAGCAGGAGGGGAGGATGGACAGAGCAGAAACTCCCCAGGCATGGCCAGGGGAGCCAAATAACCATGATGTTTGAGCAACCTTTATTCATTCTCTTTCCTTCATGATAGAAAACTGCTTTATAGATCTCTGCATATTTACATTGAAAGTTTCTATAAATGATTGAAACTGTCTTTGAAAGATATGGAGGGTAGCACCATATGGAATTACAGTTACCATCCATTTGTTTTTAAATGTATTTCTCTGCCAAACACTTTGAAGAAATTCTAAGGAATTTCTGAGGTCTGGAGGCTGGAAACAGCAAACTAGTCCTTCTTCAAGATTGCTGATCACTGATCTCATGAAATGGCTGCTCTCACCAGCCTTACCAGACAGACTAGACTAGGCGGGGATAAGATGTGCTAAGAGGATGAATTAAAAAATCATCCCTTTGGAATGCAAATAGTACTGATGTGAGGATTTGCTCTATCTAAACAGTGACCTAGAGCTAAGGTAGCACAGGAGAGAAGCACTGGCTTTTTTCTTCTCTGCAGTCTACCTGCTTCCACTTCAAGGGGTCTCATCTCCCAGATAGTTCAGCACCAGGAAAGCTGCACCGGGATCTCAGCACAACTTCCAGCTGGGCAGGAAATCCCACCACAAACCAACTAAGTAATTTTTCTATTTCCTCAGCAGAAAGGGTCATTATATTTTGTTCCATTTTCAGAAGCATTTGTTTTTAAATAGAAACACAAAAATTAGTCAGCAAAGGCAAACGATCCTATCCTAGGCATATTCTTGCATTCCATCCATGCCTGAGTGCCTTCCAGCATTTCAGAGTCAGAAAATCTTTCCAACAACTCCAAGAAAAAAATTCTAAAGTAGTGGTCTTTCCCTCCCTAATATATTTAGCTGCTTCACTACATATCTGGAATGAACATGGATAAATCTATTCCTGGGCCTCAGCTTGCATAAGAGCTGGAGCTTGTAATATTGCTGGGCCATCCCTCTCCATTACCTGCTCTGCACATGGAGCAAAAGGAATGCAGATGAGGGGAAGCAATTGTTACCTGCCATGTCACTGGTGACCAGATCCAGTTTTTGTGGTGTCTCCTTCTCATTGTTATAGCTGATGGTAAATTCAGTTGACTGATGTCTGGTGAAGGGCTGCTTGATTTGTTTCCAACAACCTATGATAAAAAAATAAAAATAGAAGGCTTATCAGCAAGTTAAATGCTTAGAATCAGAAGATTTACCAGGAAGTTTAATATTTGGTGTTCTCTTTGCTGTCAATATATATTTAAAGTTAAAAACCAAGGCTAAAATAGTCTGCTTGTAAAAAGAGCCCCCTAAATATGGAGGGTGAAGGAAAAAGTGATTCATCAACTGGGATTTCCAAATGAAAATGAATCTTTACATAGGATTTTTTGGCAAGAAGGGCTCAGATTCTGTAGGTGCCTGCATTGATGCCTTAACAAGGTATATTGATAAAATACTAGCTTTAAATCAGTTACATCTTATGGCATTGATTATGTGGCAAAAATAATGCTTAATTTTTTTTTCAGTAGATTAGTGTGGCTTTCATTTTATTGGTATCTGAGCATCTGCACTCATCAGTTCATTTGTTCTCACAACGTCCTTGTGAGACAGAAAAGAAAAAACTCCACAATGTCAGGCACTTCCCCGGAGCTGGCAACACGAGGTCTGTGGAGAGGTAAGTTCGACTACCAGCTTTCTAAGTCCCAAGCTTGGTTCACAAGGGCTTAGGAGCTTGATTTATGAAGCACGCATGCAACAAATGAACTGGCTGGGTAAGAGGTTATCTCCAATTTCTTGGGATTTGTCCTCATTAGCAAGTGAGAAAGGATTATGATGTGACCTTGAAAAATCATATTAGCAAATATGATGTTAAGTACAAATTAATTTTCTAATGAGGGCAAGCTGCAGTGGGGAACAACATTCCTTTCACTGACGTCAGCGCCTGCTGAGGGATGAAATTTCGCAGCTGAGCTATTGCAAAACACTTGTCAAGAGACATATGAACTGCTTAGTGGTTTCTTTTTTTACAAAAAGCCGAGGTTCAGAAGGATATTCCTCTATCAAGTTGGTTGGCCAGGAAAAACAGCTAAACCCCAACTGCCAAGCTGATGGGAGACCCCACTCCAGAAAGCGTTATTGAGCAAGACAAAGAAAATACTTCATCGGGGTTTTGCAGGCATCTCCTAAAGCAGTGTTCTCAAGCCAATCCCTCATTCGGATTTTACACATGCAGTACAGTTGAGTATTGTTAAGCTTTATAAACACAGTCCCAAACAGGGAGGGCAGTGAGATAAGAATATTAAAGCCATAAAAAATGATTATCCCTTGCTCTCTTGAAGAAAGGCAATCCTCTCTGCTGCTGGGAAAAGAAAAAGAAAGCAGCAATTTTCTGCAAAATAGGTATTTTGGAGGAGGGAGGGAAAAGGAGGGCACCTGGGAGCACTCTTACATGCTAATTTATGCACTCTGTATAATAGATCTTTTGTTAATTGCCTTTCTGTCATAGAAACCAAATTATATTGTTTCTCAGGGCACTGTACTAGGATGACACAACTGGGACTATCGTTTGCCATTTCCCTTGCATGAAGAGGTGAATTTGAATGAGGAAATGTGGATGCTATTTCACAAGCATTAAATGCTTAGTTGCATAACCCCCTTCTTGTTGGCCCAATGGACAGGACAGGATGAAGTGCATGATTCTCCACTAACCTGATTTCTGAGTACTGGATAATCCATAGGAAAGTCCTTTGGCTTCTCGCCTGCCAGGAGAGAAAAGGAATTATGAATGTCTGTACTCACAGCATTTCAGTTTCATGCATTAGCTCCAGCAGAGCTTTGTGTTTAGTGGCCGAGGACAAGGCTTCATTTCAAGTTCCTGGAGGCTGGCGTTTACCAGAATGTCAGGCATGCAAACCAGCACTTTGACATTTTCTTTTTCCCCATCTGTGTGCAAGTTGTGAGTGCTGGTGCTCAAATGTCTGGGACTGGCACTCATCAATTTGATGTGTTCATGTCTCTGTGTCCATAGACCCAGGCTATGTTTGCGTCTGCTCTTCTGAATTCTTTGGCTAGTTTATAGATTTACTGGGAATCCAGGGCAGATTTGGTGATGAAGCAGCATCACCAAAGCATTGCTTATACTTCCAAATTGCCATCTGCTGACAGAAATATTTTCTGGCTCTACATGCAAGTGCAGGTTCATATGAATGGGCATGTGGCAAGAAGCACAGTTAGCAGTGCTTCTTCCAGTCCTCTGACTTGTGAGTTGAAGTAGCTTAGTTTTAGCTGCTTACCCCAGTGTATGTGTGCAACTCCTTACAGCTGGGCTCTTTCTGCTTTCAGCCTGCTAGGTTAAGTGCTCTGACTTAAGGCACTGGGAAGCAGAAACACAACCGGAAGGAAATAAAAGAAAATGATCCAGATAGATAGCTAAAATCTTCCCTTCACTGAATTTTTACTTGGCTTTGGTGTGGAAAGTATTCTGTCTTCGATTGCTTTACACCGTAGTATTTTTGGGTATATGTAGGCTGAAGAGAACAGCTGGTTACCTTGGACTGTAAATTGGGGTGCGCAGTTCTGACCTGCTTTACCTTTGTTTTTCTCTGACTAGGGGAGGCATACGATAAGAAATACAATTTACAGAGATATAACGTGAGTTCTACTTAAAAGGAGGACTGACAAACAGGATCAATTCCCAGCTCCCTGGTAAAGAGGCTCTGGAAAGAGGGCACAAAGTTGGACATGCTAGCTAGGTACCCACAAATGCCTCTTGTGACAAAAGTCATATCTTACTTGCGTAGGGCTGCACAGATACAAATTCCAGAGAACACGAACAGACACAGCACAATGAGGATGGGGACAATTATAGCTGTAAGCTTTAAACCTGCATGAGAAAAAAAGTGATAAAAGTTTAAAAGGCAAATTACTCTGAAGATAATTTTTACTACAGAGAATGCAGCAAAAAGTAGATAATATTGCAGGAATGCTCCTTGAAGAGAGCATAAAAATGTACATCTATAAAACTAAAATACTACTCCTCAGCCACACTTTCTTGCCATGTACCTATGTGGAACAATGTTGAGATGAAAGACTTGAATATACTTTCTCAAGGGTGACACTTGACTTGGCATCTATATGCATCCTTACAAAGAGCAGTTCTTTCTTATTACACACCAGATGACTTTTAAAAAGCCACTTACACACACTTTGTTTGCAGTTGCTTATAAATCTGCCAAACAAGGCTGCAATTTTACATGCTGAGTATGTGGCTCGTGGAACAGACTGAAGCATTTCAGTCAAAATAGTTCAAAGCTTTCCATGAGTGGATCTAGGGAAAAACCTGTTTAGCCCCTGTTAAATTCTAACACAACATGCTTTAGCACAGGGATTTGAAAATCAGCAGTGGGGTGGCTCTTGTGTCAGGAGTGTTCATACCCTGTTTCTACAGACACTTGCCAGCTGTGACAATAAGGTAGTACAAGTGTCCACGGGGTATTTACAATTTAGCAGATGAAATCTCAGTAGATTTAATTTTCAGTGAACATGGATATGGTTTACCCATGCTGCTGCACAGATGAATTGAGCTTCTTTGCTCTTGGCAAGAGCTTCAGAATGTTTTTTTTTATTACAGTGATTGCTTCTACAACCAATTTTTTCACAGAGCCATTCCTACAACTATCGGCTATCTAGTGGGTAGAAGCATTTGGTACAGTGGATCTGGTAATGTCTACCTGGCTGTGGGTCCACCAAACAGTCAGTATAAGCACCAAATTTTGTTTGTTTGCTTTTTAAGATCTTAGATGCTAGCTCCACAGCATTAAAGGATGAAGACTGCAAATTCAGGAAGAAGTATGCAAATTAACGTGGTCTGAGCCCCCATGAACACATGCATTATGGAAAAATGTTTAATTACATAACTGTGCACTACTGTATGCTTCTTTTAGCTGGGGACCCTCTCTGGGAGGGGTCATGATTGTGTAGAGAGAAGGTAACATTTTTGTGAGACCACTACCTCACATTTTTAACTAATTTTTATAATTTAAAAAAATCATAAAATATAGGAAAATAGTGAGGAAGAGCTCTTCCAAAAATTGCTGCTGAGTGCTCACTATAGTCCCTTGAGCAACCCACCAAGCATGGCAAATAAACCAATAGGACAGGGAAACCAAAGCCTGATGTTAACACATCAAGGAAAATTAAGGCTTTCGATCTCTTTCTGTGCTTTAAGACAAAAAGAACGTATGTTCCTCCCTCTTCTCTCTGTCATTAATCTTTAATAAAGTCTGAAGGGAAAATGAAAGTTTTGGTTTGTGAGAAAATTTCAAGTTCACTCAGGCTGGACTGAAGACATGATGCATCCTAGAGAAAATGCAGCACTAGGTAGTGTTACCCAAGTTTGTTTCTTCTGACGGGATGGGCTCTGTAACAGTCCTGTCTTCTTTTCCAAGGGAGGTTTCTGTGCTTTGACTTGGTTTCTGCCACATTGAATGCGTAAATGAACTGTTAGCTGCAAAAGAGAAGGGGGCATCAGTGGCACTGGGGTAGCACAGTGGTTTTAGAGGCACCATGCCTGGGGACCACTGCTTACCCCATACCTGGCATTATTCGACACCCCATCAGCTCAAGCTTCAATGCTATTCTTTGGTTCCAAGTCTGAGGGATAATTCGCACATAACGGGCCACTATTGGAGGGATGAAGTTATTGCGTACTATGTCACCGGAGTTGGAGTTGCCTTGGAATACCTGCAATGAAATGTGCACACATTGTTTGCTTGGTTCTGAAAGTCTCTTTCTTCAAAGTGTTCCTGACATCCATCTTCAAAGATTTTCATTATCCTAAAACTAATACAGTGATAATCTGGGATTTAGACACAAGATTTTAGGAATTGAGAGTTCTGGAAAGAAAGAAATAATCTTTTCAGTTCTGCCAGATGATCACATTTTTCTGTTAGCTTGGAGGAGAAAGATTATCACCATTTCAGTTCTGTGTAATTTTTAGTTAATGTATGCTGGTATAATGCTATCATTTTTTATTTAATAGCACAGCAGCACCCTTTCTTGGGAACAGGGGATAAAGACATAAAAAGAAAAAACTGAACTGAAGAGTGACTTTTAACCATGCAGTTGTTATTGCACTTATACAGTATTTCCTAGAATCAGCTCAGCCCCTTGCGCAGAACAGTAGTCCTTGCAATATTAATTCTTAGAGATGCTTCAGCATGATCTAGGAAAACTTAAAAGCCTGATGAGATAGAGAAGAGAGCTCAGCATATCTTAGATAAAATGCTAGGCCACACAGGGTTCCGATAGGACAGGTTCTGTCATGCACCTTAGCTGAAACTAAGATCATATATAATACTTTAATAAGATTATTTGCATATAGCGAGTCATTGTGGAAAACCACAAGTCTTTGCAGTTCAGCCACTACTAGGTTGATTTGTCACTTTTTGGACCAACATCCACTCAGTTGAATGTTTAAAAGAAACATTAAACCAGTTAATGTTGGGCAGTGAAATTCCTTGCCATGCAAGCTAAGAAAATCAGAGCTAGCAGGAAATCTCTCTGCAGCTCTACCAAATTTTTAAAACCTGTCATCAGGCCTGAGGACCAGGTAGAACCTTCTCCTGAGGCAAACTGAGCTCTCTGAGAAATGATAAGTGAAGGTCTGACTTTGAACACTGTGGGGACACGGAGTGAGGCTTTTGGGGTTTCTTTCGTTTGAAAGGAAACATGAGGTTTTCAGGGGATAATGTTATCAGACAAACTTGTGCGGCGCGTCTTTTGTCTGCATTAACTTGTTGCACTTCTTTTATACGTTCATTGCCAAAGTCACATAGAGTCTGTGAAAGTTGTTGAGTATTTTAGTGTAAGAGTGTATATTTTACATTCTGTTACACCAGTTCCTAACAGACATAGGCTGTGCCCACTTTTGTCAGAAGAGTCCCACCAGTGAGGAGTGGGGAGTGGTGTAGCCCTGGTGATGGTAACACGGGCACTGCGGAAGCCACAGGCACAGCTCCAGCACCTGCGCTTTACCTGAGGGAGTTGTTTCATTTGGCGGGGGCGGTAGATTGACCATTCAGATGCATTTGAAGCTGAGCCTCAGCTTTGCTGGTGCTGTGCCGACCTACGCTTCTGCACTGGTACAGCATTACTAGCACAAGCAAAAGCTGAGCTGAGCTAAAGACTTGCCCAAACAGCCTGCTGTACAGCTTTCATTACACCGTTTTTTTGAAAGAAGGGCACGGACATACACATGCCTCCCTGTGTGTGTCCCACAACTTCATCAGTCCCTGGATAACTTCCTTGTTTTGACAAGCTTACTGTCTACTACTCCAGGGGCAAAAATTACACTGGTGAAGACAACCCAAGTTGAGACTAGTTTGAAACTCTTAATCTTTCTTGACAGTGAAAGCCTGCCCTTCAATGTCAAGGCAGCGTACACATTATTGCTTTGTGTTTTCCTACCCTTCCCACTTTCCGTTACCTTTTCTTCGTTGCTCAGAATCCCTTTGTAAGTTCTCCATTTTGAGTTGTTATTTTTATAGTTCATAGTAAATGTCTTCACGTAAAAGTTGAAATTCAGCATCGTGGATCCAGAACCAGTGGTCTTAATCCCTTTTGACAAGATGCAAAAAACATTTTCGTTTGCTAGGTGTCTGTTTTAAAGGAACATTTTCAAATGCAAACACAGAAGCCAAAACAATTTGGAAAATTTTGCCTTCGAGGTCTTAATTTATTTTTCAAACTGTGTTGAAATTGAGTTTAAGGTTGGATGGAAAGAATGGAAATCAGTTTTAAATTGTCAGAGCCATGGATATTTTTAACAGAGCACAAAGGGCTGAGAGAGCTGGGCCTGTTCAGGCTCGAGAAGAGATGACTGAGAGGGAACCTCATCAATGTGTATAAGCATCTAAAGGGAGGGTGTCAAGAGGAGGGAACGAGGCTCTTCTCAGTGGTGCCAAGCAATAGGACAAGAGGCAATGGGCAGAAACTGATGCACAGAAAGTTCCACCTGAATAAGAATCATAGAATTATAGAATCAACCAGATTGGAAAAGACCTCCGAGATCATCAAGTCCAACCTTGATCCAACACCCCTGTGGTTACTAGACCATGGCACTAAGTGCCACATCCAGTCTCATCTTAAAAACCTCCAGAGATGGTGAATCCACCACCTCCCTGGGCAGCCCATTCCAATGTCTGATTACTCTCTCTGTAAAAAATGTCTTCCTAAAATCCAACCTAAACCTCCCCTGGCACAGTTTAAGACTGTGTCCTCTTGTCCTACAGCTGGTTGTCTGGGAGAAGAGACCAACACCCACCTGGCTACAACCTCCTTTCAGGTAGTTGTGAGGTCTCCCCTGAGCCTCCTCTTCTACAGGCTAAACAACCCCAGCTCCCTCCGCCTCTCCTCATAGGACTTGTGCTCAAGTCCCTTCACCAGCCTTCACCTGGAGGAAGAACTTCTTTACTGTGCAGGTGAAAGAGCACTGGGAACATGTTGCCCGGAGAGGTTGTGAAGTCTCCTTCACTGGAGATCTTCAAGAACCATCTGGACACAATCCCATGCCATGTGCTCTGCTTGAGCAGGGAGGGTGGACCAGATGACCCCCTGTGGTCCCTTTCCAACTTTATCTATTCTGTGATTCTGTGACTCCAAAATGATAATTGCTTTTTGGTATTATGGTCCATATCAGCCATCTTTACATCTTTAGCAGCAACTGTAATTTACACTTTTACACCTAAATCAGGAGATGGAAATAGGAATTTCTTTCACCTGGACCATTGTTTCAAAGGCTATGACTTTCATGTTTCTTATTGATTCCAGAACTGCATCATTAACAGATCCTAAGCAATTGTTTATCATCCACCCAGGCTCTACCAGTCCCTGTGTGTTTTGTTCTGTCCGCATGTTTATAGATCAGACACACATGACAATTGAGTTGAACACTATATCTCCATAGGAAGACCAGTCTTGTAAATAGCCAACATTTTTTTAAATATTCAAGAATATTTTTAAATATTCTTGAATGCAGAACATTTCATTACATTTAACAAAAGAAACATTGCATTTGTGCACTATTAGCTTTTCTGCTGCATTCATTTTGTTCTCCAGCTGCAACACCAGTTTCTAATAACCAGACAGCGACATACCTGTTATTCTCTTCTTCTCTCCCAGGTCTATCTCCAACCATTCACGATTGCTGCTGTGGTTAGAGGCCCAAGCCAATCCCAGGACTTGAAGCCAAGCCTTGTCAGGAGACCACTGGAATAGTTGCCCAAACTCGTTGGTCTCCTCCCAGTAGGAGGATGCAGTAACCTGGCTCTTGGAGAGGAATCCCTCTTCCAGACTGAGAGATTTGTTGCAGCCTAGGAGTCCCCACACAGACAGGCAGAAGGAGTTACTTTGCGTTTTCACAGGATATTTTTATATTAGGCTAGCAACATTTAAAGACCACCCACAACAGCCAAATCAGACGTTGCTGAATCTACTGCTAGCCTGATGCTCTCCATTAGCTGTGGTGTTTACCAGAATTTGTAGTGGATGATCCAGTACCAGTGTGGTGCAGTCCCTCTCCTTTACCAATCTAACTCCTACGTACAAGACACCTTCTGACTACATCTGCTATTTTTGCAATTTTGTTTTTTTAATCTCTGCACTTTTGTCTCATTCCTGTGAAGACTTTTTATTTTTAAATTTTCCTTCTGAAACATAATATTTATGTTTTGAGATTGGTGTTAACTAATTCTGCTCTACAAAACATTTCACAGATGAAGGCACTGTACTGAAAGGAACACTTTACTGTAAATATTTCATGATTCTCACCTGCAATTAGGGCTAGGAAAGTTACTCATTAGAGAAGTTCCTTGATACTGCTGCCAAGACATGATATCATGAAGATAATAGCTGCAGGTAAGTATTACAAACTCCACCAAAGAACGCACAAAATTTCTGCACATCGAGGTTCTTCAGAGAAAACAGGCCAGTGGAATATGGTTTCAATGAAGTTAAAAATAATTCCTTGGCAGATTTAAAGGCCTATACATGCTCTACACGTTTTCAGTTTTCAGTGGAATAGTAAATGATTTTATCTCAAATGAGTAAAATATAATCCAAATGAATGAATGTGAACTTTTCTCCCCTCTTTGCTGTGTTTTATGCAAATGAACAGCTTGACAGATTAAAAAGAGGGTTTTGCATCTTGGAAAGTCATAAACAAAAACTCGTTCTATATCAGTGCAATATAAATATATCTTCATTCCTCCTATGTTTTTTTTTTTCTCTTCTTGTATGATGAAGATGAAATTTATAAATGTCTGAAGAAAAATTGCTTTAATTTTTCTGTAGCCAAAAGTACATAAAAATGGGATTATCTGATTGCCATTTTTCATATGCTGGCACTAGAAATGCAACAGCAGAATACTATTTCAGTTTCTCGTCTATGTGCATATGACCGCACATATTCTCTGGTTTTTTTCTAGCTCACTTCACATCCCTTCAATTTTTTTATTCACTTACCAATTTTAAAAAATTGCTGTCCTAAAACATCCTTCTTAGACACAGCCTGACATTCTCCTGATCATTTTTCAAAACTTTTGCAGAAAATACTTAAATAAAAAGGTAACATATGAATAGCTAAAAATAAAGCAATTGTTCTTACCATTCGAAGTAAATGTAAACCGCTTATCTGACAGTGAACCACTGTAAGAAAAGAAAAAGGTAATTCAGCCTTTCATGAGGTGATCACAGGAATGCTGAGGTACAGTTTCAGAATCACTGTTTATCCAGTAAAATGTCTCTGGCCAGATAGCCGCTTTCTTTGCACTCTAGTGCATCTCTTACTGTGACTGAATTCCAATCATTTTTTAAATGGATTTGAACATTTGTTATGCTTTAAAGTGACTTCCTGTTGCATCAGCCTGTTACTCTTGCTACATGTGAAGGAGTTACACTTGATGGCAACTAAACCACACCAGCTCTGGCCATTCCTGCTTGGGCTTCAGGTGTATCATAGGATGCCACTGGATGAAAACTACTTGTTTTAATCTGGATGGGAACCACTTCTTTATAACCATGGCCAACATCTCCCATCAGGAATGGTTCTTTATGGTCCATTAACCACATCTATGGATCTCTTTTTCTTCCTGCTTCTGACAGGGACTGCTTTGCTTCAGGAGAAAAGTCATTTCTTGGGCCACTCCACACAGGCCTGCACAATGCAGGACAAGATAAAATCATCACTGTGAGGGAAAGCTGATCTTCCCTTGGCCTCCCAGGGAGCACTTTCTGATTCCCAAGGAGATGCCCCTGAGGTTTCATTCCAGAAGCAATGACGCTGACTGGCTGCCTAATCAAAAGAAAGGCCTGGGTTTTAACGTGAAATTAGTTTGGATTTCTTAAAAATCTGACCCCTTCACCGTCACTTCAATTAGCTGCATGCATCACTTGCCCCTTTTGAAAAGCCTTAGCCAGCGTGACTGAGCAGTAAAACAACTTCTGCACTAAGCATCAAGACAGTTCCCTTTCAGGCTGCCCTTTTGTTGTTGACCAGGAAAATTTCCCCCCGAGGTACTGTCTGCAGGCTAAACCACGGTGTGCACTGTCTGTATGTTTTGAGAGTACTGCAACTGGGGAATAGGAAAGTAGTCCCATGTCAAGGTCAATAAAAACACTGCCTCTTTCTGTCACTGAGGGAAAACTAATGACTACAGGCAAACGAAGCCCATCAGAGATGATGGGGAGCACTGGGTGGGAGCTGATTTGTTTGGGCATGTAGGCGGCATGTAGCTAGAAGGGGAAACACAAGCCCTCCCTCCCACATCTTCCCCCCAGGCAATCCTCAGGGGCGATCAGATGCACTCTGCTCACTTCAAACCAGTTCGACATCAGAGCCAAAATATTTTTTGCTTTCTTAGTGAATGCAAAGCAATCCATTTCAAGAGAAAAGAAGAAAATAAACACCTATGGTGATCAGTAAAACCTACCCAAAACAGCAATCACGGCACTCCTTGAATATGATAAAGCTTTGTAATAAAAAAGTCACCCAGATCCCTTTCAAATAGAGAGCAGCAAATTTAGCAAATAAAGGGAGGAGATTACCATTTCTAAGGTCTATAAAGCTATGAAATCAAGCTGAAATACTTCTACTATAATTCACTAAAGAGGAAAAAGTAATTCAGTAAGTGGTAATTCATCAGTTTACTAATGTGACAACTGGCATTTGTCACACAAATTCCACTTTGTCCTTTAAGGAAGGGTATCACCCCATGCCCCTCATTTTCCTGACAACCTTCAGGATCCTGCCTTTCTAAAAGTACTAGTGGCAGCACTACATAGAAGACCTGTGCTGGTAGCTCTGCAAAAAAAGGATGCTACTTCCCATAATAAGTAAAATAAATAAATATAAAATACCTTTTTGTTTCCAGAGTTGGTATCAAGCAAGCTTTTCCTAAGCAGTGAAAGTTAACCCCGAATCTCATCTTTCTCTGTTCACAAGCACACAGTATCTTGCGTTTTCAAAGACAAATGATTTCATGTGCGTAGATGTATAGTGAGAGGCCAGGCCACGTCACAAACTTAAACCCTCATGTATTTGTACTGGATAGCAGAACTGCCCAATAAATTCGGCCACTTGGTCTTCATTACAGCATTTGTGGGTGCAGGTCCACGCGTGGATCATGAGAACTGAAAACCTCACAGATGCTGGTGCGTAACAAGCGCACTGAAAAATGGAGTGGGGAGGCGAAGGTCAGCTCTCCTGGGATGATGGGCAAGCGAGCCGAGCAGTGTTAACAATGCAGATACTTAACAGCTCGATGCACACCAGCACCAGCTTTTGATGAGGTCAATTTCAGCTCAAGCCACTAAATAATTTAAATCTTTAGTACTGGAATCCACTGTAAATGAGATTTTAAAAGCTTGAGTAAGCTTTTATTTAAGGGCACCTGAAAAGCTCTTAAAGCACTGCTGCTCAAGCACCAATTTTTTCTTGCCAGCACTGGCTTCTCTGCAGGATTTTCTTTCACTGTGTAGGTACCCTGAGGACAGGGAAGCCATGCAACTTTGCAAATACCTCTTGTAAAAGCTTTCTTAAAGCATATGTGTTGGTTCATTTTTTTAGTAAACAGGCCCACTGTTTCTAGGAACATTTTTTCATGATTTGAAATAAAAGGATTTCCCTGAATACTCCAGATTTCCTCTCCTGGCATAATGGGCTCACACCAGCAGTTCATCTGCTCCAGGGATTGTCCCAGCTGCCAGGTATGGCAGAAGCATCCTAGGAATCCCATTTTTCTTAAGGTCCATGCCATCTAGTTTGCAGGCATCCAACCCAGTATGAGCCTGTTTACCTGTAGCTCCCTGTATAACCTGTAGAAAGTGACAGTTGTCTCCTCAGGGCAATTCAGTCTCTTCAAGATGTGCATCATGCTCAAGGAGTGCCCTGGTAGGCAGAAGAGCTACAGGGGCTATGCTCCTTCTTAGGCTGCTTTCTCAGGGGCTTCACGTTAAATTGGCTACATCCAAGCCCTGGAGGCTGGCTTCAGCCTGGAAGCACGTTTCAGCTTTCCTTCAAGTAAACGGGAGTTTTCCCACTTGATGTAACAGAGACAAGTTTGCATCTCCATGGATACTTCTATTTCTCACATGAAATGGATGGGATATTTTGTGAATAGCAACATTAAAAGGACACAGTTAAGGCGATTGGTAATTACACAAACTGTTTTCCCCCAGCACATGTGCATTTGCTTTCTTAAACACTTAATTCCTTGCCCATAGCTCTTGTACTGTGAAAAAAATACAAACGGGAATCATAACTGCCTTTCATTATAAAATTTCATGTGCTGCTATCTGAGTTACTCCTACTGGGACTCTCAAGGATAACAAACATATGAATGTATGTAAACAGTTCTGTAACATCTTCAGGTAAGGTACAAAGTATTAAATTTATGGTTTCACTAAGCTGGCATGTGTGATAGAAAGAATTTGTATTATTTGTTTTATGGAGGAGCTTGGTGCCTGAGCAGAGCTATCAATCCTGCTCTGCTTGATACAACTTTATATTAATTTTCTTTGGCAATCAACTTTCAAGAAATATAGAAAATATTTAGGCTTTACAGTTCTTTGGCTATGATCTACATACTACCCAGGTTTGTATACTTCAGTTCCATTATATATAAAGCATTTCAATCTGTGCTGAAGTTTAAGCACAGCAACAGAGCAAACAAATGCCTTTTATTTTTTTTTTAATGAATGAAACTATGATTGTAAAATTGTCAGGAGGGTGTGAGAAATCATGAAGAAAACAGGAAAATAGTATAAAAAACACATATTCTCTTAGCTCTCATAGCTGTGGGATGGAAATTTCCCTTCCTACTTAAAAAAAAGCCTCATGTAAAATCCAGATAACATTTGAAAATTAAAAACTATAAACCAAGAGGAATGACAGAAGCAGTTGCTGGAAGGGCTTACTGTGCTGGATAGAGATTAGAGGATTTATTTCTACTTCAACAACAGTACAATTAAAAGTGAGAAGATAAGCAGGAAATATAACACCCTTGCTATAAATATTCTAAAAGAGAAAAACTCTGAACATGTCAATAGCACAGTGTTTAAGAAGTTGTTCATTAAATCCCCTATGGCTCAATGGCACTTTCTATTTATTCAGTCTTCCTAGCTTTTTTCAAACTTTAACATGAATTTACCATGATTTATTAGCACATCGATTAAAGGTGTTCATTGCAGAACATCATATTCTCTTGTATCTGCTAACAAAGTAATTTGTAGATATGTGTTGGAAAGAATAGAAGGAAAAAAAGAAGAAAATACTTCACTACATGGTATAGAGCCACTGAAAACTTTGAATATTTTCCTATCTCCAATGCCAACACCATTCTAATAAAGCTATAGAAACTAAGCCCAAAAGCCTCTAGACCCACACCTAACATCTTTTCCTCCCCAAAATGGTGTCCCCAGCTGCTTCTGCTGATGTGGACAGTGCACTGTACCCCGGGATTTGCCCCCAGTGTGAGCTCCACCAGTGGTACTCACTCTTGTGAGGGGATGCCATTGGCGACGGCGCCTTCGTAGCGGCTGATGCCCTTCTGCTGCGTGACGCTGATCTGCCCACCCAGCTCGTCCGTGATCACGCCCGCGTGTATCGCAGATTTGCACAACAGCGAGGTCTGAAAGGCAGAAGCCAAAACTCAGAAGATCAATCTGACAAACTGCAAATGCTTTCCCTTCCAAGCCACTAGTATACAGGTGTTACAGCTCATAAAATCCAGGTAAAGCTCAAGAGAAATACGAGGCAGGGGAGGAAGGAAGAACAGCAATCTTTGAAAGATATACGTTTCCCAAAGTAATGTCTTTTGGGTTTTTTTTAAATGAAAGACCAAATAATCTGCTTCTGAGAAGGTGCTGTAAGATTGTCACTCCTCAGGAAAACAAAGTCAAAGGCAAGGCAAGATTTCCTTGGGAAGATAAATCAGTAATTGCTTGCTATTCTTGCCTGAAGGCAGACCTACCTATTACTGCACCTTAGGACTTGAGTCATGACGTACATTAGGAGATTTAGCTATGTGTTGACTAGCTGCTGCTGGGTTTTAAGTATAGCCCATTTACCAGTGTCTGAGGTGGGATAGTGCTGAAAAATACAGGCAGGACAACTTCTGTGCCAACTAGGTGGCTGCAGGCAGAAATTGGTCTGGTTCACAGAGGCCCTGCTTGGGCTGTGCTACTGGAAAATCTGGGCTGCTGGGCTGTTCCCTCCAGGGAGGGCTGGGGGGGAGCAGGGGCTCAAAGGCAGCAGGTCTTCAGGGGAGCCCTGCAGGTTCTTCCCATCAGATAAGCTAAATCCTTCTTAATAGTGAAGGGAAAATGTCTTTCACAAATTCCTCAGTGCAGATAAGATCTGCATGAGGTCATGCCATGTGCTGCTTTTCTGTCCTAATCATCCAACCCAAGGGCAGAATAACTCCAACTAATGAGAATGTAATGTGGCATTTCTTTGTTTCTTCAGCTCTGCCACTTTCCAGGCTGGAGCCGGCAAGCTTGAATAACTGGATGAACAGGTTAAACATCAACACTGACTTTTTGGAAACACAGCAACTGTTATAGTTGTGATAGGGTGGGATTTTACTTCAGGGATATGATTAAGCTTACTCTTTGAGATTTCACAGGCGTGACAGGAGGACAGTCTATGGTGAGGGGCACAGAGAGGGCAGAGCTCTGTGTGATATGAACTGTGGATAAGTGCAAGCACTTGGGCAAATTCTTCACTTTAAAGAACAAGCAGTTGGAACAACCCAAGAGGTTGGTAGTTATCAGTGGGATGTGATTAGGCAGTGTGTAATATTTATTTCATCTCAGAGGAGATTGCTAGGATGTGTTACTGAAACGTATTTTTTTCACGTGTGAACACCAAAAAAGTAAAAGCTAAAATCACAGAAATATTTGGTACATGGATGAGCACTGCCTCAAGAGGGACAAACCCTATGCAGGGTTTTTCCAGAAAGCCAGAAACCACAAGTCAGTAGGTGTATTTGACAATTAGTGGACTTTGTTCTCACACAATTGATTTGTCTGTTTGACAAGTGTCTCTGTGTGCTTATATACTGATAGCTTACTTATATACTGATAATAAAGGGTCTATTTAACACAGCTGGGAATAATTACTGACAAAAGTCAAGCAGCAAAAGTTTAAACTGAGTGGTTCTATTCATGTTTCTTTCATCTTTATGAATTTCCCCTCATTATTCTGTGTACTTACATCTCTGTATCCTTCTCCAATATTCCCAGAAATGTCACCTGCTATGTCTCTGCAGCCAGCAGGACAGTATCTGCTGTAGTGAGAGGAGAAAGGCTTGTTTAAAACATGAACCGTAGTGATGATACACACAAATAAACTCATACAAAAGAAATGCTTTCAAACCAATAATTATTTTAGCAGCAATTTCTGGCTGGTGGTCTGTTAGTGAGTCTAGGGGACAAATAAATGGTCCCTTGAGTTTATAGGTGGACTGGACACAGTAGCACACAAAGAAACAGAAAAGCAGTTTTGCAAGGGCACTTATTTCTGTCTAATTCTCTTGTTCTAGAAATGCTACCATATGAGTTTTCAGTGCAGCCCAGATAAGAAGCCTATATGCACACTCAGACAGCAGCCAGAAGAGCACAATTTATTACCACTTCAAATCCTGTCACAAAGTTCAAGGAATCAAGAAATTATAGCTTGTCCTCAGATAATCTTATATCAGCTGGGATGTGATCTGCTCTCAGAGGGAGCACCGGAATTTAAAGCTATTTTGAATTTCAAAGTGGAAACTGTTTTTACATATACCATATATATGTATGCCCTAACGAGTATTGCTGAGAGCTCTGCAACTCCATTCCATCATTTTTCTGGGCTGCAGACTTCCATTCTGCACTACTGCTTCTCATAACAGAGCCTTGGACCATTGCAGCATTGGAACTCAAAAAAATTCACTTCTCCAGAAAACCAAGACTGTTTTCTAACATTTTCTAATGACTGGACCAGATGACAGATACAGCAAAGCAAGCCAGAATGCAGAGAGCTACAAACCCTCTTTACCTGAATTCAGCCTTTGTATAGTGGTTTGCTCGTTCCAAACAGGTGATTAGATCTGTGGAAAGTTTACAAATGTCAATTCCCATTGTAGGATGTAGAAATAGAGACAAATATTTGGTTAAATGTGTAATTACATTTAAAGACCCCTCTGTATAATATTTAAGCAATTTTGTTAGACTGGAAGCAACAGCTATGGTTCTCCCTCATTCTTTTCAACTCTCTCTTTTACACCTTCACCAAAGTTGAACAGACCTCCAGAACATTAAATGTAGGAATGAAAATAATAATCTGTCCTACCCCGTGCTCCTATCACAGTAAGGTGGATGCTGGAGCCCAGAAAACAGTGGAGCTTCAAGGAGAATGTATTAATTTTCTCTTTCACTGGGCCTTTATTGCAGATGGTCTAGCAGCCATTATATCTGGTTAATGCTACAACTATTCCTTGCACACATGCTATTAAAAATACCTTGGTTGATGCTAATCTGGAAATATTTAGGATCAAACATTTGGGCTAAAGTCTATGTGTGTAAAGAAAATAATGAAATAGGGGGGACTATGCCACTAATCCTCTACTACTTTTGGATTTCACTTTACCTGGATGATCACTACTGGCATAGGACAACAGAAAACCTCGTCCTGACACATGGGATCCACTCTCAAAGTGAATAGTTGCCTCATTGCTATCCAGAATGATTTCTTTGGGGACAGGCATCACATTACCACAATACGGCCCTATGGCAGAACAAAGAAGATTTCAAAAGTTTAGATGACATAATTAGACTGGAATATTCTCATGATTAGCAAAGAGTTTCATAACACATCCATTCTCTTTCAGTAACAATCCAAATGTTGACAAAAGGTTTTTGGCTTCAGTCCTTTATGAGTATGAGCTATAAAGTTATCCTGACAAGGAGTGGCCAGGATCCAGTTGTCTCTCCATGGCAGAAATTCCATTATGTGTCTCTCATCACATAAGCCTTAAGAGAATGATTAATGCCCTTTGACCTTTGAAGTACAGCATGCTTACAATCAGCAGTAATTCATTAGAGAAAATAACAGAACATTTAAAAGCAATCCAAGGGGTCTAGGCAGGGTCCCCTAGATAAACTTTCCAGACGCATACAGCTCGTGCTGCTGTAGCACAGCAGCCAGTCAGGAAGGATTAAGATCACAGAGTACGTGGTTTTCAGGGACCTTCGTGCCACAAATCGTACTACAAGACAGTTAACACCTTACTGGGAACATTTCTTAATCTTTTCCTTTTAAAAACACCATCAGGTCATGGAATTACACAGTTCAAGTCTCCAGAATTTTAAAGGAAAAGGAGAGGTAGAGAAAGGGGAAGATGAAGGGAGTGGGACAGGGAGACAAGAGCCTTGTGCTTACATTGAATTAGATAAGGGTTTTATAGCTACCAACTACAGTATCTTGGAACAGTCTTTGGGACACTCCTTTCTTGTGAGAGCAGGCATGCCCAGGACTCCTAGTAATTACATTTGCTTCTTCAGAAGTCAGTTCCCAAAGGGAGCATTCCTTTGAGACTGCCACAGTCTCTGCGCTTGCCTTCTGTCACCATACCTGGTGCAAACACTTGTCCCTGGCTACCCTCAGGCACAGATAATACAGAAAACCCCAAGTAGTTTGAGTACACTTGTCCGAATTTATGAGGCTATTTACAATATAAACTGCAAAGAGGTTTTGTAAGGTGGGAAACAGATTTTTTTTCCCAAGAGAAAAAAAGATACAAGCGACCCTTTACGAACCTTCAGCCCATCTGTTCTGTTGAGGTGAATGACAGCTTTTGTGTCCTAAAGTCTTTGGGATGAAAAATGATCAGTTTGATTTTTCCTAGACAACCTCATTTTGTTGATTGTGGCTACTTTAGGGCAATTTGGAACTGACTTCTGAGACACAAGAAATTACATTCATAGCATGACACAAATTTGATGAGTGATACCTCTCCTAACAGGCTCCTAAAAGCTTCTTCATTTTACTTGATATTCTGGGGTTGGGGGGGTGGGGAGGAGAGCTCTTTCCCAAATACTTCATTTGCCTTATTACAGCTATAAGGTCAGCCTATAGAGTAGCCCGATAGGAGCCAACGACAGCCAGCTGTCAGCAGAATGGGACAAACAAAAGAAGGAACTCTTGTCTTTTGGCTTATAAAAGTCACATGGTGAAGCCAGGCAGGCAGAGAAACAAGAGAGGAATATGACATTTCCCTGGACTACTCGTGTTGAAAAATGACTCACAACTTAGTCAGAGACAACAGTGTCTATAAAAAGGGTTAAACAAATTGCTTAGGAAATGAACTTATCAAAAAGACAGCATCTGACACCGTGTCATACCAGACAACTGCACAAATGATTTTTTTGAGAAGGTCTTTTGTGTCAGATTGCAGTGGGAGAAGTAAAGTGCTAACTTAGATATTTTTTTTTTGAGAGAGAGAGAGAGAAAGGGGAAGAAGACAGAAAGGCATTGCGCTTCTTCAAAACAAACACCTGAGAAAGCTTTAGTCCTTTTCTTCTCTGAAGGACTGTCTGTACATATTTTCTCACAAGTACTCTTTGGCTTTCTCCCTCGCAGCAATTGGCACTGACCTATCTACTCTGTAGGTATAATTTAGATGACTGATTCACAAAACCACACATCAGCTGGATCAGGGATGAGTGTCTCCTCCAGTAGCAAGTCTACATACGTTCCATATAATTATACAAACAAATCACACATCATGAGCAAAACCAATAAAATAAAATATAAAATAGGCTAGACTTATAGAGTTGTATAATCCAAATGAAAGCCAGAAATTCAGAAACAATCAGCTTAAGAAATCAGCATTTGATGTCTAAAGACAAGTTTCTACCTGTGATAAATCCAAAAATGGTATTTTTTGGATTTAAATCCAGGCTATGGTATTTTCTGCTAAGAGCAGTTCTGGTGTACTGAGAGATTTCCATGGGTAGCTCAAAATTAAGGGGCCTAGGATGAATTCCTTAGAGAATACAGAAACAAGAAAGATTATGCACTCAAGGAAGGACTATTTTCTGAAAGTTTATCAGTTTTCTGCAAAGATTTTTAAGAAAAAAATAGGTGTGGGATTTATTAATACTCTAAAACTTTAACTTGTTCTCTTGATGCAAACTAAGGAAGGCTTGAGAAATATTTAAATATATTTTTTCTCAATAAATCAGGTAACACCATGTCAGCACTATACTGTGAGGTCCTCAGACTTGCCTGAGGTCTAGCAGAGTTTATTTCCATGTTATCAAATACAGAAATAAGTGCTGAGAGGTAGCGCTCAGAAAAAAAGTGTAAGCATTATCTCACCCCTATATTGATGTTCTTAGAGAAGCTGATCAGACACCAGGTTGGCTTAGAGGTTTTCTACTCCCTGAAAAACTAGACGTGTACAGTCTGTTTTTCAGGAAAAGGTGTTAATCCACTATTTTTGCTGTTTACTGTCTTTAAAATGACCTGTGTAAAAGCACCTTTCTGATTTACCTAATAATATTGGTTTTGGTTTAGCAGTACCTCACTCCATTTTGCCAGGTTTTTGCAGAGTGGCTTTTTTACCTCAAATTCTCATTTTCCCCCGAATCCATTTATTTTACATAGATGGTCTTCCAAGAAATTCTCCAGGGGAACAACTAGTAATGCTTAGAAAATAAAACTGATTTAGGATCAAGACAATTCTCTGGGTTCAGTTTTGACTGATGAGAGAATTTTATGCTTTCATCTGTTTCCTAATTTTCTTTAGAAAAATAACATATTTGTTTTTATGAACTCTTTCCTGTGCACTTCCATATAGCAATCCTCCATTTCCTTTCATGCTGTAAAGCCAGAGACAAGATAGTCTTGTGGTCTCCCTGCATTTCAGCTTGTGGTGTGCCTGAATTAGATGCACTTTCTATATACACAGTAATGCCTAGCAGATTTGCTCTCCATTGACTTACCCATTACCTCGAATACATATATTGTGAGAATTTATAGGCATTAGAAGTATAAAACTAATCAGCATCTGTAAACATTAGACTTCATCTGAAAACTCTACTTACTACTCAGTATTTTCCATTTTAAGACAATTGAGGTATTTGGCAAAAATACTTCTAAAATTCATACATTCATATGTGCTCCCTGTGTTGTCTGTCCATTCCACCTAGGATTTATTGATTTTTATGAGCTGTCTATATGAATACAGTACAACCATAGTCGAGATGAGAGATGATGGAGAAAGCCTTGGTTTGTGTCTGGTATGAAAATGAGAAACTTGCTTATAGGGCAAGTTAATTGCTTAATTTTTGCTGCAGCATTTGGACTTGACTCTGGATAAATATCTAATTCCCAAAACTGGAACTTAGCCAAAAATTTTTAAGATCCCTTTTGAGAACTGCCAGATCACGTTATCAGTTTTTCATCTCCTAATGTTAGTTGTGAGGTAAGTTGTTTTGCATATTCAGTTTGAAAAACGAGTCATGAATGCTGATCTCTCTCTGTTTCCTGTTAAAGTCACTTGGCTGGAGCTCTGATGGGGTAACTAGGCAGGATTATTGAGTTTGTTTACTAAGAACAAAGAAAAGAGTTTGATTTAATAAACAGATGTGTTACATGTGATGAAACTGAGTAGGTGTTTTCCATATTTCAGTATTATTACATCTAGATGCCAGGACCTTTTCTTCTTTCCGTGTCTCATTAACAAGTTGACCCAACTGTGGTTCCGTCTGTTCGCTCCAGATTCTTTATAGATATATAGATATATATACACACACATATATATATATACGTATATATATATAAAAATATAATTCTGCAGGAGAGATATTAGGAGTCTAAGGATTTCAAATATACCTAATTTAATTTAATATTCTCTATAATTAAACTAACATTTAATGCCTTTCCTCCAGAACATTTGATCTGCTGGTATGGTCTAGGTGGCTTAAATTAAATACTTTTATTTTGGAATCACTGTCTCCAAGTAGTATTAACATCCTGCAAGATACACAGTAAATTGTCTCGTGGATATCCTTTGGATTGCTCCTCTGGAGACTGAAGAGACTATTTTATGTGTTGTTTATTTTTTAAATGTTAGCAAAGGCCTACTGCTTTTGTCTTTTTCATAATAATGTTGTTTTGCAAATCTGATGATCTTTACAGCATTGTCTGGTTTTAAGAGGTCTAGTTTATTTCTCCTGTCAACCAGGCTCTGGCACAGCTCATGAGCTTTCTTTGTTGAATTATGTTCCTTTATTTTTTCTACTTCCCGTAAGAAGTACTGTGCCTAGAGGACCCTCTACTCTTACACCATGTTGGCAATGCCTACATGCTGTTTGTTTCTGTGGTTCTTAATACTTTCTGCCTCTTCTATAAGGCTTTTGCTTCCTTTTAGAAGCAATTATTTCCCTCTTTAGCTATCGAATGTCTGGTTCACTATGCTCATTCTCCTTTCAAATTCCCAAACTTCACTTGAAATCTGCAGTTTGACATTCACAGAGGTCTTTAAGAAACTCAGTTTAGATATCAAATCATAACATCCTCCGTTCAACAGAGAATCTTCTTCCCTTTTTTTCAGTCTTTACTTAGAGAATAAGCCACAGTTGTCAGGCAAGGTGCAGCAACAATCCCATAGATCTTCCTCTCCAGTTTTAATATGTCCTAATGCGTTTGTTTGGGGAAAACAATGTTTTAAAATGTCATCCTTATATTCAGTCGCCTTTTCTCAAATAAATCAACTTGGCATTACCTCAGTAGCTGGGGAAGGACAGGGGATATGATGAACAGAGATTATGCTTGTTTCACTTCAGAGCTAAAACCTCATCCAGAGTGCAAGTCTTTCACAAATACCACACAAAACCAGCAAGGATCTGTTGTATGAAAACACCTGCATTCTCAAAATTCATCTCCATCCTACATTCACACAAACACTTCATAAGCAGTATGAAGTAACTCTTGATAAGCAGTAAGTCTTCCTCTCCTCCAGACCAAGAGAGGTCCTCTTTGCTCCAACCATGACACGCACACGTGCAGAGGTAACAAGCATGACCCCACAAGGACGTGCCAGGAGAGAAAAAGTGCTGCTCTATGTCCTTCTTTGCAGGACTCAGGCAAGGTGGTGTTTAATACTCGGTAGATACGAGTTGACAGAGTAGTCAAGATGAGACAGCCTGATTATTCGACATTTAACTCTGTGCAACACAGTCTGACCCCAGGCTGAGTGGTAAACATTTCTTGTTTTAGGAAAAACAAATATAACTTTCATTTAGTGTTTCCAAAGGGTTGCCAAAGACTGCAATAAAGAAAAGAAAAAGGCATCCTCGTTTGACTGGAGAAGTAATCACAATTAAAAAATGGAGGGTCTGGACCACCTGCACAGGCTGTACATCTGCCTGCTAGACTTCAAGTGAGATCCCTCACTTCTAACATTGCTGTGGTTTTAGCCAAATCCAAAGACAGAATCACAGCAACAGCTAGGAATCATGAGTGAAGAGCTGTAGTTTAACAAGAACCAGAGAATAATACATAATACACTGTATGCAGCTAAAAGAACGGTCCATTTGATAAAACAAAACACAGACATTCTTTGTTGCATCAATCTTTCCAAATCTGAAACCTCAGGATACTCAAGCAACCACTCAGGCGAAACCCAACTGTTAGAAGAGTTTTGACTGTTAAGAAACTGCTTGACTTGATCTTCAGCAAGAACTTGTCTGGGCATTTCCCTGGGTTTCCTGAAATACCAGAAACAATACAATAATAACAAGTTTCCTTTGAGGGACAAAAAAGAAACCTGGACACACCCTTTATTCAAGCAAGATATTTATTTCTATACATAATAAGGAGAGACTGGTTTGATGAATCCCCTCAAGTCATAATGACAGGTAGGAGGCATCCAAAGGCACTTGGTTCTCCTGCACACCTGCACACACACATGTGCACACTCTCAGCAACTATTAGACACCAGTAAATGCTCAATTTGTCTAACAGCCCATAGTGGCGGGGTGTGGGGAGGAAAAAGCATTTTCAGTAATTTCACTATTTCACACTAGTTACCGGCTGTAAATTATGCAAGAACAAGTCAACTGCACTAACTCTCCAAATTATTGCTAGTCACTCAGCAGCTCTGACATCCACCCCAGAGGAACACATCAATCTCCTACTGACTGGGAGTGAATGGAGAAGTAAGTAGGCACTTATCTCTTCTTTAGTCTTTCTCTCCAGTCAGGGCTGATGATCAGCTCATAAAATTAAGGGAAAAAATACTAAGCCATTAGATGGGGAAAAAGACAGAAAAGGCAAGGAAAAAGGGTCAAAAGAGGTACAGAATTATGATAAAGACATATAAAGAAGCTGACTAAAAGCAGTTCCTGTCATACTCTTCAAACATTTATGTTCCACCTTCCTAAGTAGTGCAAATTTTGTTCTTGAGAACTACAAGGCTGACATGGTTAATCTTGTTTTCACATATCCCTTTAACTAATTAAAAAATCAGAAGCTCTACTTCAGAGCTCAGTATTTTTAATATGCTCAGATAATGCAATTAACTCGAGAAGAAAAGCATTTCGGTAAAGGCTTCACCTTGTGTACACTCTGAGATTATGCTCATTATTATTTTTATTCTAGATTCTTTTTGTGGGACAAAACCCTCCCATATTTTAATCCAGTGAAAAGCTATGCCTTTGAAACAGAACGTGATCATCTATTTATTTCTCCTAGAGACAAAACTGTGCTAATATTTAAAGGTTTGTCAGACAAAGGTGACTCAGTTCAACCAAAATGGGTGTTAGGCTCCCTTTGCTGACTGATGATTAATATTTTCACATCTAAGTTTGGATACAAAGATAACAGCTTGAAAGAAAAGGCTTGCTACAGGTTCTTTTCTATGGTGAACACTGAAAAAAATAATTTGCAGAGTAATAACCCAGAAATACAGTGTTCAGACATTTTATGTCTCCAGTTTTAGAGCTTCATTAAGAGTATTTAATTACCATCTTATAATTGCAATATTGGAGAAATCTAAATGCAATAGTTGCCTTCACAGGTCCATCAAAGGTGAGAAGAACTGTAGTGTCACATTAGTGTCTCAGTTGAGACTCAGAGAGGCTTCAGTACATCAGCATACACAACAACACGCTTTTCTAGGAATGAATTGTACTCTTCTATCAGTCTACAAAAATCAAGGAATGTCCTGAACTTATATAAAATTTGCATGCAAGTGGTCTAATCTGTAGTCACCAATTTACAAAAGTGAAGACATCCATGTTACAGCTAACATAAATCAACTAATCCATTTATTTGTATTTAACAGCTTCCCCTTATTGCACAGAATAGAAATACCCCGAACACAAATTGAGTTACTCTTTGTTGTATTGCATGAGTCGCTGCAGATGGTTATAATCATGAATGAATCACAGTTAAATGTAAAGACTGGAAGAAATCTGAAAGGAAAACAATATTTTGTCATCTGAGTCTTCTTTACCCTAATTTTATATTTACACGCATAATCTAGTGTTTTGCCTCTGACTAATTTTCTAAGCTTCAGATTCACCCCTCAGCAGATGTTTGTACTCATACTGACATTCACACTGTTGTCTTCTGTAGAGTTGAAGAGATCAGCATGATATTTAAAACATATTTCCCTTTGGACCTTATTGTCTTGTAATTGCAAACCTCCTAAATACAGAGCAAAGACTGCTTGGCTAATTTGAAACATGAACAATATTCACACTGCCAGCTTTCCTACTTTGCTTTTTAGGTTTTCTTTTTTAAACTCAGGTCAAATACAGAAAACATGCAAAGATTAGTTTTTAATTGCTCAGATGTTTCCAATGACTGCAAAATGTTTTCAATGCTCTATCTTCCTATGAAATAATTTCAATGGCAAAGATAGGTGTCTCCTTGGCCAAAGGGAAGATGTTGACCTGCCTGTAGATGTTCATGAGGAGGAGACAGTTGCAAAGAGGAGATCTGGATTCAGAAACAGCTGTCTAAAATGACACTTAACAGACTGAACGGATGTAGCAGTGTCTACTCACAGGGCTTCTTTTGCTGACATAAATGCATATTAAAAGCCAGAGCTATAGCAAAACTATTGAAAAAAATTACTTAGAGGAGCTCTAGTCTCATCTAAGAATTACTGTGTCTTTTAAAACACAGGGGACATCATGAATTTATGCCTATAGAACTATTTCCACACTGTTGTGCATGGATTGACCTGAATGTAGAGACTTTGTAGGTATGCTGGTGGGAAAGTCTACAGTGAGCTGCAGACCACAAAAAAACATTACAGAGGGTATGTCTGCTTAACCTATAAAACTGGTTTAATCAGATATAAGCAAAATCTGCTAACTGTGCAGTTCATTATGAGAATGCAAATTATAGTCCACATGCATGTAACATTACCAATCAGGTCTGAAAATGGGTGTGGGAATACTTTAAAAAAATTAATTATGTGGAATTGATTGCATAATACACAGGTATTCTGTGCTTACAGGCTGAAAAACTGCAGGATAAACTATGTGAAGATGTCTTCATGCTGATGTGTAAGGACTCAAAATTTCAATCAACATCCAAGATTCATTTTTCACTTCAGAAAACAATATATTGATTCATCCCTGTTTCCAAGATACTTTGATTAGAAATGCCAAGATAGTATAAATAAAAATTATTCAGATATGTTAATGTAATATCAACCACCTAGTTCTTACTGCCAAGTACAGGCAGACTGTGTCAGGTAAATACAACTCATTACTTACAGTTATGAAATGGATCATAGAACCATGGAATGGTTTGGGTTGTAAGGGACCTTAATCTAATTCCAGCTGCCCCCACCATGGGCAGGGATACTTTCCACTAGATCTGGTTGTTCAGGGCCCCATCCAACCTGTGTTTAAACACTTCCAGGGATGGGGCATCCACAACTTCTCTGCCCAGTCTGTTCCAGTGCCTCACCACCCTCATAGTGAAGAAAGAAATAAAAAAAATTAAAAAAAAATCCCAGCACATGTGAACAAAGATGTTCCTTATGCCTCAAATCAAGCTCTATGCAAGGCTTAGATATCAGCATGTCACTGCCCACTCTTAGTGAAGGCTGTTTCAAAATGTAATACCTCCCCCATGAGAAGAGTAATTACCTTTACCTTCCTTTGAGAGCAAGGTTTTAATACTTCACTTGATCTTCTCTTACCAGATGAGTGATAAGCCTATCATGCTGATGAATGAAAGGCAATCAACCCTCCTTACTACTAAGATATCTGTTAGATCTCATCCTTGGAGAACCACATACTTTTCTGAGCCAAGCAATAAGCTGAAAAACCTGCAGAGGCTCTGTGTAGCTCATGTCTTTGTCACATTTTCCCATTGAATCCATTCTGCTTGTTAAGTCCAGTACAGCACATTCAGCTTCAGCTGGCTGATGGGCTACAGCCCATTCCTAACAGGCAAAATCTTAGGAACTGTCAATTCTTGAGTTTACTCCTACATTGGGGATCTCCTTGCAGCCTTGGATTTAAATTAGACTTCTGAAAAAGGGCACATTGACTTGAAAATCAGTTTGACTCTTTCAGAAAGTGCAGATCAAAGTTTCAGTGACATCTGATTGGGAAAAACAACTTGAGGAAGGCCTCAGGTTCTCCCTGGGGGAGGATCCTGTTGTTATGATTGTTTAAAGTGGACAGCTATAGCAGATTATTTACTTATCTTCCTGTGCAAATCTCTTACAGCAGTGCAGTTTGGCTTCATGCATTTAACATCTACATGTATTAAAGCCTGTACATTAGCAAAGGTTATCAGTGGTAGCAATAATAAAGGTTATCTCTTCTCTGCGCCATGAACTGCCTAGAAATAGAGACACGCAGGATCATTTGGCTCCAATTGCTCATCTTTGTCTGGTTCACGAGCAAGCTCTTTCCCTATGCGAGGGAACAGGGCTGCTATAGATCCACAAACTTGCTGTACCAAAACTGTGACAGTGAAGCTCTGCAGGTCTGAAGGCAGAGCCCTTGGGGTGGATGTGGCAGAGCCAGGCATGTGCCCCTGTGTCCCTGGCAGCCCCTCTGCAGCACAGCATGGCAGCACCCTTGGCCTGGGCAGAACTACACACAGTGTGAGGGGCAATGGCCTCCCATACAGAGAAGGACACACTTGAATATGAAAAGGAGGAGGAGAGGACAGAGGCTGACATTTCTTGCATTTTGCTGAGCTGGCCTTTTACTCACGCTTTCACCATTTCATGCATTGACCATTGTCTTGTCTTTTACGTACCGTGCAATGTTGAAGAGCTCTGGATGGTAAGGTAGCTGGACTCGCATTTCTGTGATTCGATATCCAGGTCTCCAATTTTCAAGATCAGGCGTTTCCCTGGAGGCACTTGGATTTTCTTTTCACAAAGTGTGTAGTTTGGGTATGTACCGGGATAGTTCTTGGATGCCAGCGTCCCACTGTCTTGATACATCACTGTGTGCCCACACCCATCCCCTGCAACAGGAGAACAAAAAAGGAAGAGAAAAGAAATGTAATAAGAAAAATGCAAAAGAAATAAAAAACATATAAAGAAATACTGGCCACATAATCACGTCTCGTGCACCTTCCCCTTTTAAAAAAGTATTTTGAAATACTCCATTTCAGTTCTACTTCTGTTGGAACATAGGTAACTAAAATAAATCTAGTCACATTTCTCTTGTAAAGCAGTAGAAAGGGGGGTTGGAAACACTAATGAACTAAGCAGTATTTGACAGTACTGTACAGACAGTCTCTCTGGTTGTCTGCTTTACAGACAAACCCTACTGAATTCTGAAGAGAGGGTAACTGAATCATACATGAAAGCACAACAGACATGATTTAACTATGTACTATCATAGACCAAACACCTTACTTTCTTGTTGGCTTTCTTGTCTCAATTGCACAACACAAAAAAGCATGGAGGATAAGGTGAAGACACAGGAGAGGCTTCAAAAGGGGGATGTGCATTGTTAATGGTATGCAGGCTACTTCACAGTACATGCCTGGAAATACAAGTGCTGCTGCCTCCTTGCTCAAGGGATGAGGGCAGGTGCCCACAAAGCGTGTTTTCATGGCACTGTATAGAAGCCAGCTTGGCTTTGGAGCCTTTCCTTGGTGGAGAAGCATCTGAGGAACAGCTGCAGCAGAACATAGGACAACAGGAAAAGGCACATGGAAATACATGGGGGGATGTGTGGACTGACATGGAAAACAGGAAGCATCCACAGAGGGGAAGGAAGCAGGTATCAGATAAGAGACCTTGACTATTAAAGGAAGCAATTTTTACTGAACTATTTAAAAGTATACTAGTAACTTAAAATTGATATATTAAAGCCTAAGCCATTTCATTCTGCTCAATCATTCAAATAATGGAAACTTTTGCAACAGTGAAACTAGGATCATATACATGTGCATGTAGGCAGTCCTTAGCTTTAGGTCAGGTAGGGCACAGGCATTCTTTACATAGGAGTCTTGTATACTGCTTTTCTTTATCTCTGCAAAACTGAAGCTAATCCAAGAAATGTTAATAAAACAGACAGTCCTGCAGAGCTGAGAATTCACAATGTCCTCTTCACCTACCCAAAATTTTACTTTTGGGGATATTTTGGTTAAACTGTTTTGGTTTGTGCATTTTCATTACTATCTGAACTTCCTTCCACAAACACTAGGAAAAACAAACTTCAGGTTTCATAAGATTATTTAAAAATAAACAAGAAATGAAGTGTTGAAAAAGAAACATGACTTATTGGGGTTTGTTGGGCAAAGTGGCATGCTATGCAAAGATAAGCTCCAAGCTATCAGACTTTGACTTACTACCATATAATTACACTGCCATTTTATCCAAATCACTCAACTGTTTTTTCACAAGCAACCACATTTATTTTGAAGTTTTAGCATTATTACTAGCTTTGTTGCCTGCTATTTATTTTTGTTGCAGGTTCATGCTGGGAATAGAGGGGAATAGAAGATACAGATCCAAAATAAGATCACTGTAAAACATATTCAATATGTTGTTTTCAGATCTTGTTCACATTCTTTAAAAAAAATCTGTTGTTCCAGTTTTTTATCTAAGCGTTATTGATTTTAGGATGCATAGGAAAATACTCAAGATGAAAGAAAAACTAGCCTCATAAGCAAATAATCTTTTAATGGAAGCTTTCTGCAACTGGAATAAAACTATAAACAGCAATACAGTACATGAGCTATCAACTTTCTGAACAGAGAGAGGGGTCCACAGTGGTCCAGAAAATGTAAAACCAGATCACTTCTACCTGAAAACAGTACTACCTTGCTGCCTATGTAGCCAATTGCTGTGTAATAAAAAAAAAATGCCCATGGCCTTCAATTTACACTGCACGTTTCTATCTGTGAGCATTTGCTTTAGCTGGGCTGGTGAAAATAAAGTAACTACAATCTTGAGCTTAGTTTGCAACTTATCCTTATTAGGAAAGAAAAGGGAAAACAAAGGGCAAAGTTACAGGACCACATGGGGATGAACTCCTTAAAATGGAAAGTCTCATATTCACGTAGTTTTCATCTCATTGGGCTATATTCTGGCCTGTGTCACCTTGGTACACTCCTAAGGATCCTTTGTGGTATAAAATGCTCCTCAAAAAACTGTAAAGACATTGCTATCATGGTAAGACCCTGACAACTGTCCAGGTCACACAGCCTTATATTTCTGCAGAAAGTGTAGAGGCAAAACTGTGCATGAGAGACCTCAGCCTGCCTCTGTCGAGGTTATACAAGGTCTTGTTCCCAGGGAAACTCCTTCTTTTTTGTTAAATCTGTGTTTGAGTCAGAGTATTAACACCTGAACATCTTTTGAGCTAAGAATGCATAAATGCTCTTTTCTGACTTTTCACTGGTGGGTCATGGTCATTCAAACACTCAGGCTGATGAGAGGTAGGCTCAGCATCAGCCTGCACCTGTGACATCCCTTGCTGCCTCTGTTCTTGCCTGCCTCAAAGGAAAAGCTAATGATAAAAGCTTGTTTGCCACAAGAACTGAAGTAGTGTCCAAGAAGTCAGACCAAGTCCTAGTAACTATTGTTTCTTACAGAGAAGGCTGACTGCAGCTCTGAATTTTGAGTTTCTCAGCAAGATTACCAGAACAAAGAAAAATCTTACACCGAAATTTGCTGTAAAACCCATCCTAGGGAAGGAGTCAGAAGGTATAGAGGGAAGGTACAGCAAAGCTCAGGATCTTGTGGTTTAAAGAGAGATTTAATGATTAAATGTTAGTGAAAAAAATTACAAATATAACACCATTATATAACAAGGGCTCAGAAATGGAGGCAAGTTGTAAGAAATTCAAAGCATATCCCTATTTTCAAATGAAAAATGTGAACAATACTACTATTAGTTTTGTTCTTACTATTTTCCACAGAAAATTTTGATTTTCAGTAGAAATGTATTGGCCAAACATCAAAAACACTGAGTTGAAAACACAACTCCTTGTCCTTATGAAAACTATCATTTAAATTCCTGACGTCACACTCTTTTCTATAGGCACAGCTCTTCTGCCTGGAAATATGTTTATTCGACTAGTCAGTTTGACACAGAATTTCTTGCTGACACTGAATTTTAAATTAGCACTACTTCTGAGAACTGTTTTCTATCACCCCATTTGGCAAGAAGCTGGCAGCCTTGCCTCAGACATCCAAGTTTCATCACTTCTCACTGGACAGGAGCAAAGCAAATATTTGAGCACAAGGTATTCAGCAACCAGAGTCTAAACCTACTTAGATTTAATAAAATCTCCCCACAGCACTAGAAGTTATTTAAAGCACATCAAACATGCTTTATAAAACAAGTTCCCATGGGCATTTGAATCAAGACCAAGATCATAGTCTCTGGATCATGGCCCTCTTGGCCTCCAGGTTGTACCAAAGACAACACAGCACTGAAATTAGGGCTGTTTACCAGAGATGAAAATACTCTCCTAGGGCAGACAATGGAAACAGCTCCCCAAGAAGTGAGAACCACAGCTGCCACCTTCTGCCACAGCAGTGAGCACACCACTCACACCTTGCTCTGTCTCACATGGTGCTCACTGAGAGCAGTGCATCTTTTTAAAACCAAACCCGGGACCCCACCAGAAGACACCAGCACATGTCTCTGTGGTGAGAGCAAGAGGAGATACCAAGTGGCTGGCAGATAGTACCATTTCCCACCCTCAGACACACACGTGATGAATGTGTGTGGGACAAGGTGGAAAAGTATCTCCAAGCTGCTCTGTCTGGGCTGGGTCTCACCACGGCTGCTGGCTAACAGGCCGGAGGGCCCCCTATGGGATCTAACCTGCCCAGGAAGGATGTAGGTAATGAAATCAATGTTCTCAAACAAGCTCTGGCTCCACACTGTGAGCTACCCTCGGCACAGCCCCTAACAGATTCTGAGGCTTTAGCAAAATGATGGTGGTGCCAGAGGCAGCACAGCTAGAGATCTCTAAAATGATGCTGGTTCCTTCAGGCACCCTCTTATCATCCAGAATCACCTGGCTGGGATGATTCGCTCCTCCCTTCCCAAGCCCAGCACACAAGCTGAGCCCTGGTCTCTCACTCCTCTGCTCCCTGGGCTTTTCCACCCCTTACAACACATGTACATGTGCACAGTATCTTCATCCAAACAGTCATCACATCCCCTTCTCAGCTAGGGAAAAGGTTACAGTTTTTCAAATAAGTACTATAAAAAGTTTCTATGTGCTGCACCTTTCAGAAACATGTTGATACGGCCAACTACAAAACAGTTACAGAGTACGGTATCAAAGCACACTTTCAAAAGCATTGCTACAATATCCTGGCTGCAAACAGCTGCCTTTTTCATCCTGATTCACCCTCATGAAGCAATTCATAACAGATTGGACCTAATCCAGGGCTAAATACGTGTTATACCTAGGCCTGTTCATATGCTCAGCTTGTGGTTCCCTTCCCCCCTTCCATTCCATCGGACAAGCCAATTCATTCTTGGTACCAGCATTTCACTCTTGGCGCCTCTGGTTACAGACTCTTGCTACCTGCTGCCCTTTGGCTGCCCATCTCTTCCCACCAGCATGAAGCCCCACAAAGCAACTTTATCTCCCTCTCTGCCTCCTCTCCCAGTTTGACATCCTTTTGCACAGCCACCTTCATGGTGATGCCTGGGACAAGGCATGCTCTCCCCACCCTGCATGAGGCCAGGGAGCAGAGCTGTTGGGGGCTGATGGCCTATCCTTCCTTCCCATTCCTTTCTCCCTTGAGAGGAGAGAGCAGAAAACTGAGTCTGTATACCTAAATTTTTGATTCAGCCAAAAAAAAAAAATCGGCATTTTCTGAAAAGCCACAGCTGCAGATGGACAGTGTCAAGGTGGAGAGTCAACGGTACAGCTCTGAGAGCTCTGATGAGAAACCACAAAGAGAAATAAGATTTGTCTCATCTTCCACATTGCTTTCACTGAAGTAATCGCTCCAGCTTATTAAAAGCTACAATATAACTGAGCCAAGAAGGAGTTTTGCATCTGTGTTTGAAATGAGTTATGCATAAGAACATAAAAGTATCTAAAAAAGAAATCAATTCCTTCCAGTCAAACCTGTGCCATCCCTGCTCACGTGGGATAGAGAAAAAGACAGGGAAAAACCAAGTTTCTTGCTAAATGCCATATAAATCCACTGGTGTGGTCTGAAAACACTTCATGTTTTCATACAGCTACTTTAACTTCCATTACTAGTGGAATCATGCACACTGCAAACACAGATGTGTTCATGCCTTCACTGCTTTCTGAGGTGACGGAGTAAAATCTAGAGTTTAGTTCTTCATCTCTAACCTCTCTGCTGCCAAACCTGGGTCAAGAGCATCAGATCCTTATTGTGCCATTATAACAGAAGGGAGAGAGCTCCACACAGCCAAGACCTAAACCCATCACTTTTCTAGAGAATGGTGAGATGTCAGACCTTTGTGCTTTTTCTGGCAGTGACATCAAGCAGGTAACTAAAATGAAGGGCAACATCACAGTCCTGTGGCATTGCTGGGCAGGTGAGTACCCCCAGTCCTCTTTCCCAGCAGTGCTAGGGGTCAGAGCCACAGGCACCATGTGGGCAGTGGGGGGATGGCCATGCATTTGAGGATTTCACAAACCACCAGATTCAGGACAGATGCCACTTACACCAGCTAAGCAACTGGCTGAGCCCTGCTTCTAAAGTATATAAATACACAGCAGGATTTTTTCAAAAGTCCAGCTTTACATTCTTCACAATATTTTGTGGATACAGCAAAAATAATTTTCAAATAATGAAAGAAACCATTAAAAATTAAGGCAAGTCTATAATCATCTGAAAAAAACCAGTGATTGGCATCTTCCATGGCCTTTCAATTAGTATTAATATCTGTTTAAGGGAAGAAGTCTCCCACTCCACAGTATGCCATACTACAAAAGGAAAAACAAATAGTGTGTAAACATTTTCTTTGAATTGCATTTTAATTTGACTCCATTAGGTTCCCAGGAAACATTTTAACTTCTGCTGCAGCAGCTCCTGAGGACACCCATTTTGCTGCCCAAGCTAACCAAGCAGTGGCTGGCAGGAGGGCCAAGAGCAGGAAGAGAAGGTAGAGCAGCAGAAGAAACAAAGGAAGATTGTGGAGTGCTGATTTTGTTGCCCAAATTATTTACTTATGAACTTCAAAGGGATGCAAAAGAGAAGGAGGCCAAATAAACCACAGAATGTTTTCCCCTCCTCTTCACAGACGTTATTTACTGTAATGTTGCTCTTAGAGTAGAAATGAGAAAAAAGCAAATGATCTCCAGTTGGTTCCACAGTGGTTCCATAAATCACAAATTCCCACCATGCGCCCATCTGCAATCACCCCTATAGCCTTTCAGGCTCCAGCTGGGGGCTGGTTCTCCTCAGGGTGTCCTCTGCAGCCAGCCTCAGGAGATGCTCTGCCTCAAACGTATAACAAGTTATTTTGGTAACCAGTTGGATTACCATCATCCAGTACAGAAAAAAAAAAAAATCCCTGACAACCCCTCTAAATGTCTTATCTAGCAAAGTAGCTTACATCCATACTACCATTTTTCAAAGTTAAAGAGTTTTTTAGCAATTGCAGCACAGCCATCTGCCAGTAGCCAGGGAAATCTTTCCAGCTGTGCTGACCTACATGGTAGTGGACTTTGCTGGATTGCTACAACTGACCTGGGCAGCCTTTACTATCCCAGAAACCTCTCACCCTTGCAGAAATTCACAAAGGCAAAAACCTAGCAAGATCTGAGATTTTATTTATTTAGCTGCTAAAAGGTCAAAAGAAAGCAGAAGTCTCCTTATAAGCAACTTCGCCTGTCAACAGAAAGCCATATTCACTGAAGAGGGAACTTTACATTCAGCATGCAGGTTTGAAACCTGAACAAGTAGTAAAGTCTTACTTAAACTAACAAAAATGCAAACCAGAAACTCTCTCACTGAAACTCTTCCAGAATCCATAAAGACTTGATTAACTTTGCTACTTAAAATAACTTCCTGGAAAGCAACCATCTCATCTGCATATACATTTTAGGGACTTGTATCAGGATGAAGCCTAACACTACCTGGCAGGAGACCTCAGTGACAGGACAATTCAGATTACTGTAGAAATCACAGTGCAAAAGAAGAGAATAGCAGCTACAGCCTGATAGTTCCTTTCCTATGAATTATTTATGAGTACACAGGATTAAGAAGGACAAAATCCTGAAACAGAAAAGGGATAAGGTTTATACAAAATTGCAAATAGCATTGTACGGCTTTCTTACTTTGCTTTTATTATATATGCAAATAGTAGCAAATGAGGTTTGCCTTTGATTTTCAGTATCACTACCTGGTTCCATCACAATCTGTGAAAGATAGACAGTACCAGAGTACATGTCAAAAATAACCATGGTTTAGTTGCTGCTTCTAGGACTTAGGTAGTATACCCAAATGTAGTCCGCCAGAGTGGCAAGTTTCAGTATTGGAATTTGCTTTTCAGCACTCTAAATACAGCAGTCTTGTGCTTGTGGGTGTGAGAAAACTTCTATGCCTTTTTAGCTGCTGAAACAAAAGAGATTTGTAGATTATTTACTTATTTCCTGCATAGTTGCATTTAATATTTGTCAGTGCTTTTCTTTTATGAAGGTGGCATATTGCTGAGATTGACCACCTCAACATCTTACTATTCTGTGTGGTTTTGGACAGAGATAGGAGAACAGTTACATATGTATAGAAATATCAGACGAATTTTAAGTGTAGGGTCCTCTTTTTGCAAAAGGGAATTTGATTTTTTGTTTTCTAAATAAATACCTGCTTCTTTGAGATACATGCCCATAGTATGCACCTCAAGTGCAGTGAAGGCACTGAGAAGTTAATTCCCAAGCACTTGTAACTGCGTACTCGGAAAGAACTGTGAAGGATTCTAAATGAATGGGAAGATGGCCATGCTCCACCCATGGTCACCAGCCACCTCTGTACAGTAACTCAGAATCCTGTTGATGCTTCAGTGCTATGAAGGTTATGGGGAACAAATATCTCACAGACAGAGGTTTATTCCCTTGCCCCTCTGCCTACAGCATCCTAGCAAGGTGTCGACGACAGGGCTGCAGCAGGAGATGGAGTTCTCTCCGGCTGTGTGCTGGGCTGCCCCTGCATTGGAGGGACATTTTGCCATTAGGGCATCTCCTCTGATTCTGCTGATTTGTGGTAAACATACAGTTGAATTTTTATTAAGGGTTTTTTCAGGCAAAGTAGGAAATGCTAATCTTAACTGAAAGTCATATCATATATATGCAAATTGTTTGCTCTACTTTCTCCATCTGTTTTCTTCTCAGGTTTTTCTCTTCACTATGCTTTACTGGAGATTAACTTACAGTATATTGCACCAAATTTGGACTGTGTGGGAAACATATGCTGCAATCTCAGGGCCAGACTCGAATATTGGGTTTCACAGGAATATTCACAGCAGTGCTAAGGACTGACAAACCCACAGGGACAGGAAATTTAGAGACACCACAGTAAGGAGAGGCTGAAGCAGAGCTGTTCCAGTTACAGTAGCAGGTGGGAAGGCAAGATTTCAAAACAGTTTTAATTTGGGCAAGAGGAAATGGTTGAACATGACAGAATGAAACTACACACTCCCCTTATTTTAATATGTAATTCCCTTGTTAGTGTGATACAAGTCAAACAAGATATAAAGTTAGCAATGATGCAAGGTAGTCTTTTTCTTGAAATCAAACCTATCCTGGCTTACTTGACAAATCATGCATTCACCTTTTATGCCTGTATTTCTAGGTGGAATATGTGATTTGTTAGTAAGAAGGGACAACAGAAAGCATGCCACTTTTCTGCGACCAAATTATGCAGACACTCCATTATCCCCAAGGTATAAATTAACAAATATCTCTTTAAAAAAGTAATTGGTTTCTGATGGAAACAATAATCACCTTTTATTAGCAAGATATATTTTTTTTCTTTTGTCTTTTTACTCAGTGAACCCAACATCTGGGAAACTAGCTATTTCCTCCTTGGTTATTGCAAATTAACAAGAAGTGGTTTCTTGCAACTCCAGTAGGAATGGAAGCAAAAATTAACTGAATTAAGATTAACTTACTATTCTGACCTGAAACACTGAAAGCAAGAAAAGCCTTCTACCAGTATTGTCACATTACCAGCCTGCCTGATGCTTGTCATCAAGGTATTAACCACAATGGTGCATGCAGAAGCTCCATACACCAGGAAACTTTGTTACCTCTCTGGCTAATTGTGGTTACAGATAGTCGCTGTGAAAAATATTTTAAATTAAAAAATAGAGAGGAAAGCAGCTACAGCATTACTTAAGTACTGTAGTCTTGGTTGTGGTACCATATATGGCCCACACCATCATTTCTGTGACATGTTAATATGAGACTGCACAAAAGGTATTTGCTAATGGATGTAGAAAATAGCACAGAAGAGTGTATTTTATGCCCCTCTGTGTACATCACGTACACTGAAACTCCATAATTTCATTTTGACTGGAATTTTTTGATTAGCAGTACTATCAAACAGTCATGTTTTCCAGTTTTGAGACAGGATACAGCAGAAAGATCTGAACAGTTTTTCACTCATTTCAAGAGTGAATACCTCAGTGTAACTGCTCAATTTATTTTGATACAGTTTTATTTTGCTTTCCACCTCCAGAATACAGGGACCGAAATTCATCTAAAAACAAAATAGCGATTAATTTTCAAAACACAAGCACTAGCAAGGACCATGAGTTTAACCACACCTCTTCTGTCTGTGCTAAAATACCAATAGAGCATTAAGTGCTGACTCTTCGGGTTTGAAAATGTTAACACTTACGACCACTCAAAAAACCTCCAGTTCTGTAGCTCACAGGCATTTCAACTTCAATTCCCTTGTAGCATACTGACATAAGAAACATGGGATAATATAAACTTCTGTCTTTGGGAGAAAACTGAAACAGGGAATGCAATAGCTCTAATGTGAGCCATGGACCTTGCTGCTGAAGTCTCCCAGTGGAGGGGGACCCACAGGATACTTGAATTTATTTTACAGGTTAAAATATGTATTTTCATAGCTGGAGGACAAAGTGGATTTTTTTATTTTTTTTTAGTGTGTGTGTGTGTCATGAGTTCATTTTACAGATGAAGCATAGCTGACATTAAGTCAAAGCAACACGCCAACACAGAACTGGTGTGGTACCAGAGCAAAACACAAGTAGTTTCAGACAGAAGCTGCACATTTCCCTTCTGCACAGTTACCACAGCTGCAACAACAAGGCTCAGGCATGTAACAAAAGCCATTCTGTTTGGGTGGGTGAAGAAATCCACCTATGCCTTCAGCTTTTTGAGGTCTCCCCTGCTACTCCATGAAGAAAAGTTTTGTTTGATTTCTGACAGGCCTTTGTATAGCATGAGGGATCACATCCAGAATTCCCCATGTGTTTTTGTAATTCGAAATAAAACAAATAAACACAATTTTATTCAGTAGACATGAACATCTGGAAGATGACATCAACATGACTTCAACTTTAATGTCAAAGCAATAGACTGAAATCCAATATTGTTGAACAATTTGTGGTGGAAGTGCCAGAAACCTGAACATCATGGAATAAAATTGTGATGGATACAAAGTTTCTGCCACAGCTGAGGGAAGAAACAATGTTTTAGAGCTTTACTAAATGACTCACCAACACTAAGGTAATTACAGAAGCAACTTGGGCATAAATGTGTAATACTAAATATAAAACTGAAGAAGATACTGGTTCTGTAAGAGGACTGGGGACAGGATTTCTGGTCTTGCCTTGCTCTCTTTTCCCCATTTATTCTTCTGTCCCTCATCATGGCACTTGAAACACCTTTAGTGAAGCTCTTTAGAGATGGGTAAAGACTGCAAAGCATGGGCACACTTGTCCTTCCCTCTGCCCATGTGGGAGAGGGAAGAATGGAGCAGCCACCCAGGAAGCTGCTACCACCAGACAGTAATCCTGTCCCATCAGGGGGATGGAAATAACGAGTAAGGTCACACTGGGACTGGAAATCCTGCTCAGGGAGGATGAGAAAGTCCCATCACCACCAAAATAAGCCTTCACATCTTGGAAGGAAACTCCCAAGAAGCAAGTCTTGTCTCTGTCAAAAGAAGAGACAGGGAGAGAGGGAATGAAAAGACCAAAATATTTCCTCCTCATAACACTCAACTCCCAGGCTTAATTATACAGGATCAACAATCCTAACCATAACTACTGGCAGGCTCTCTACATAAAAGAGCCAACCTCAAAAATGTGGTTTTAGCACTCACACAATTTTTACAGACAAAAATCAGTTTAATTAGATAGTTTGTAATTTCTTTTGAAAGCAAAAATGAAAATCTCTGTATACTCTTAAAACTAGTCAAACCACTCTCCTTTTTTATTTAAACATCACTATTAGCTTGTCCCAGTTTGAAGTTTCCCACTCACAGTTGTAACACTAATTAAACCTTTTGGGGAAGTTGTGTGCTCGTTCTTATGCATTGCTATTAATATTTTTTATTGCAGTTAGCTGGGATCCAACACCATTCCAGTCAGAAGGATTTTATTTGGATTTTGTCTGGCTTATTTTATTCTTACCAGATGGTGCAAACCCATGTGTTGATGAGTACATGCCACAGGAGAGCATCTGATACGATACAGCCAGCCCCAAATTACAGTGATGTCTATGCTGAGGACTTCATTGCCTGCCACCACGTAGGACCACACTTCTTGGCACGGTGTGTTAGCTCAGATGGGCTTTCAAAACTATACTACTGGTACCTAAGATGGGTTTGAGAAGGTATCTTAGGCATCTATATACAGTAGTGTGAGCATCCTCAAAGCTGGTTTTTTCAAACTAATTTTTACTGTGCTACACATGTAACTCAAGTGGACCAAAGGTGACATAGTTTTAATAAACAGAAATGAATGTATTTTTGCATGTCCAAATCAACAAATAATTTTCATGAAATATCATTCAGTAGCCGTGTAGGTAACAACTTTCCCAAAGCATCTTCTCCTTGCATTGTCAGCAAGACTCTTGGTAGCCTACCTGTCTCTGATTTTGTTTGAAATATATCCCCTGATAAACTAAAGAGAAGTACATATAAAGAGCTTAGCGCTATTTATAGCAAAGTCTGTGTGACTGAAAACATAGCAGTTTTCTTGTGGTGGGTACATGTATTGCTTATGAACTGCAACTGGAAAACTGTTGCCTCCCTCTTTAGCAATTCTAGTCAGCATTCCCAAGGCAAGAGAGAGAGCCAAGGAAGGAAACAAGACATAAGGACAAAACACAAACAAACTGAAAATTTACCAATGACTTATATTCAAAAACTGGAGGGGGGGGGTGTACAAGAAAAATTCATCTCAATCTGCATTTCAAACTGCTGGAAATGGGCATACAAAGTGGATTAGCAGGATCATATCAGTATTCTTCAGGTAAGGGTTTTGTGAAAGCCTCTGAGAACAGGCATAATCATTCATAATTACTGGATACACTGTTGTCACATTAAATAACAGCCTTTCCTCAAAACATTTAAAAGTCTACTGCCCATCAATTCTTGCAACTGGGCATTGGGTGCAACTGGCAACAGATCCAGGAATACTGCAAGCACAGCTCACTCCGGGATGCTGATCTGCAAATCCCACGTGAACTAGTTTCATAGCTGTGCTTTATTTGAAGTGAAAATAAATGAGGTACAGCAAGAGCAGTGGCTTAAATCTTGTTCTTAATAGATTAAAATCCCCATTCCTCTTATGCTTTCCTACAGACAAACAACTCTCAGGTCATTTTAAAGTCCTATTGGCCAGAAATGTGACAGAAAATGAATGAAAGCTCTGAAAGACTAAGATCCAACTCTCATTTCTGATACCCACAATTACATGGTTCAAGGTCTTTTAAACGACTCCAGAAGAAAAAACAGGGAATGGTGAAAGGCTTTGCCTCCATTCTGCCTTGGGTCCTAAATGCTGGAGGAGACTTTTAGAAGAGGTACCAGGTCAGGCACGGCTGTGTGAGGTTGGCAGGCAGGCAGTATGTTTTGTAGTCATCAGCAAAGAACTGAAACCCCAAGAGAAGATCAGTGTACAGCAGAGTAAAAAGAGAAAAGAACCACCTTTTATTAGAAATCCCAAAGCTATTTATCACTCATGGGCAGTCACAGATGCACTATTTGTGCCCAGATGAGACCTACTAAGCCTAAAAATATTTTTAGTTAAAATCAGCTCCCTAAGTGCTCAGCCTTTATTATCATTATTTTATGGACAACAAAATTCTACATTCATAGTTGTCCTGGGACAACACATACAGTTAACATATTTTCAAGAACAGAAAGAGAGTTGACACCTGGACTCTGATATGAGCCATTCTCTGAAGTAACCAAGCCATAGTGAAAAAAGGGCACTTTCCTTAATTTGAAACTTACTTAAGTAAAAGAACATAAGCTGTAACAGCTACTTCATCCTTGTTCTGTATCACCCCCCAAGAAAAAAACTAAGGGAAATGTGAAGGCTGCAGGTTGTGCAGCCAGCTCATGACAGGTCAGAAAAATGTATTGCTTTATTTTTAAAAATGGGTATTTTAAAATCAATATACTTACACCAGCACATCTTTGAACCAGCTAGTGGGAGATACCAGTGGTGAGGAGATATAGAATTATCTGAAACTCAAGCCTGATTCACTCTGGCACTTCTCCTGCTCCATTACAACTTTTAAATCAAGTCAAGAAGCTTGTGTAACAGGAAGTTTGTGTCCACTTATCTCCTTTCTCCACTGGTGTGACTTTAGAACACTTAGCCCCTAATTTATAGGGTAATAGTAATAAACAAACACATAGAAAAACTGCCCTCTGAGAAGAAAGGAAAGGGGGGACAGAGAATCAACATCTTTTCTGCTTTCTAGACACTGGACAGACTTGTACATTTGAGTTTGATCCAAAAAGAACCAGGCAAAATATTACTTGTGTTTCCATGCTGTTGGTTTGATATCATGAATACAACATAAATGCTTTTACCAGTTAATGTGGGAATACAAACAAGGAGGGACATTCATACTTACTGCTCTGTGTTACTGTATGCACAAAAACCCCCAGAAATCCCAACAAATTTACTATTTCTCACTCCTCGAATGACTTTCTTCTCCTTGAGGTCATTGTGTGAGAAACAAACATTGGTGAAAGAGGAAACAAACAAAAAAACCCCACGAAACACTGACAAAAAGAAGAGATTAAAGGAATATTTTTTGTTTGCTACATATGTTTCCTGAAACATATCAAATTGGAGTCCCAACACACTGGGGACAGAATAGCAAAGCTGCCATGAAGCTGGTAGGTGGAAAGGCAACACGACTCACACCAAACTCTCCCTTCTGTGGAGATCCATACCAGAAATCTCTGTTAAAAGAAGGTTTTAGGAAAAATAGGTATAAATCAGCCGAAGTACTTTGTGTCATTGCCTGCATGCAACGCTAATTCACAGCACTAATTATGAAATTTGCAGCCAAGTTGGAACATTGATAGGGGAGCTTCTAATTTATCTGAATGCATTGTCAAGCTCATTATGACGCTTAGCTTCCAGTATTAACTATTTTATCGGTGGCTGTTAGTGAACTCTTCTAAGACGGGTGCATCAGGCCATGCAATGCCACTGCCAGAAGGTTGCAACTCCTCGGTAGGAGATGTCATGTGTACTTGTAATTTACACAGGAAGCTTAACTGTGAGCCGCATAAAAACAGATGCTGAAAAGAACAGTACCTGCGCCCTAATTGCAACAAACTGCACTATCACAAAAGGGCTCGTAAAATCCCCTCGAGATTCCGACGGAACTTTGTCCCGGCACGAGTATGGGCATTTCCCGTTTTCAGCGAGACAGTGGGAGAGCAGAGCTGCCTACAGGCAGTCTCAGCTGTGGGACAGGGGCTGCCGGCCCCGGTCGGAGCAGACGCGGTACTGCCGGTGTCCGAGCGTCTCCCGCCGCGCCCCGGGGCTCCCGCCAGGGCTGACGAGGCGCGGCCAAAGACGGGCGCCCAGGTGGCCGCTCCCTGCCTCCTGCGCGCAACTTGCTGGGGACTTTTTCGCCACTTACTCGACTTATTAAAAAGCAAAACAAAACAAAATCCTAATTAACAAAGATCAAGAAAGACGTAGTATACATTTACCATAAGGCCGGTTACCACTTTAATCTCGCAGCTACTCAGACACGGGGATAAACCCGGCGAGGATTAACGAGGTCAACTATATACAGCCCTGAGAGCAGCTCAGGCTACGCTCATGCCGAGCAGCGAGGCGAGGACGGTGGGGATCTCCCCCAGCAGCCACCGCTCGCCCCCGGCGCAGGGAGCCCCTCGGGGGCCGTGCACGCCGCCGATCTCCCCCCCACCCCGCTCCTGGACTCACCCAGCGTCTCCGCCCGCAGCCAGAGCGGGGCCGAGGCTCCGAGCAGCAGCGAGAGCAGCAGCGAGGGGGCGGCCCGCGCCCCCCCGGCGGGGCCCATGGCTCCGGCTCTCGGCGGGCCGGGCAAGGCACAACTTCCCCACTTCCCTCCTGCTCCTTTCTCTTCCTCTCCTCTTCCTCCTCCTCGTCGTTGGGGCGGCTCCGGGGCCAGCCAGCCCTCCCGCGGAGGGGGGCGATCAACTCCCGGCATCCTTCCCCCCCGCAGGTGTTCCTGCGGAGGCGGAGAAGGGGCCGTGCACGGCTGCCTCTGGCCCCGTGCCCCGCCGGTGGCCGGGCTGCAGCGCTGCTGCCTCCTGCCTCCCTCCTCCCCGGCCTGGGGCTGGGGGTGGAGAGAGGAAACGGGAGAAGGGGAAGCGCCACTATTCCCATTGGGCTGCCGCGCGGGGTATCTCCTCCTCCTGCCGTGGACCGAGGGGCCGGCGGTTCCCGGCGCCCCGTCCCCTCCCCGAGTGCTGTTTCTCCCACCCACCGGCGCTCTGGGGTGCTGCACCGGGATCGTGGGTCTCCCAGCGGTTGGGAGGCTCCCCCAAAACCATGCAGCCCCCAGCATTGCCTGAGAAATCCCGAAGTTGGCAGGCCATGTGCATGCCCACGTATATACACGCACAGTCGTATATACATGTATGTTTATAAGGAAGCAGGATTATTTTGCCTTTGCAGGCTAATTCCCAGGAGTCGCTCCCGCTGCCATAGCGGGAAGGGTCGCGGGGGTGCCTACGCAGTGGGGGGACACGAGTGGGGCCGGTGGGCAGCGGAGCCGACGGGGCAAGGGGGAGCGTCCGACCCCTTCAACATAGCCGGGGTCGTGATGGGGCTTCTCTCCTGTAACCTGCTCCTTGGAGGGCATCTCCATGCAGGGCTGCAAACGCAAGGTTAACCTATGCGAGCTTTTGTGCGTTACCATTATGGGCTGAATTAAACACAGCCTTTGTAACGATGCTGTGTGCATCTTTCTGTCTGGGTGGGATGACCTCGGCTCTGGAGAAGACCTGTGGCACAGAGAGGGACACAGGTGCGTGGTAGGGAAGCAGTGCCAGTGACCACAGGAGACCCCCATATTAAGCAAGCCCCAGCGGTTGGCCTTTTAAAAGTATTCTGGAGTGTTGAAGGTAGCCTGTCTGACTCTATACAGGCTTTTCAGGGGTGAGTTGCTGTGAGGCAGGTGGATTCACACTGCTGGCAGGTCAGAAACACTGTACTGCTATGCTAAAATGAAGTACAGAATTAACTTGTATGTCATAGAGATAAAATGATTAGGTTTTATATTATGTTAGAAAAAAGTGAAGTTTAGTAAACCTTTATTTTAATTGAGTTCTTGTTTTATAAGCGTTAATGTCTGTTTTTTAACTTTTCAGACACCATATGTGATCAGGCATATTTTTTACCACGTACTCAGTACATTATATTCTTGGTATATGTATTTAACACACGTTGTTAGTATTTGAGACTTACCCTTCTTTACAAAGGAGAGTTTGAAATCTAGACTAAAATGCTCTAAGATGTAAGGCAGAAAGAATGTTTGTTAATGCAGGAGTTTGGTGGTCAGACTAAGCCTTGCTGGATTTTGCCAACAAATGGCAGCATCCTTCTGGTTGAAGGAGGCTGGGATGGGCTACTTGCTTCAAGATTCTGAAGGCTGAGAGGCTTTTAAAGAGGAGTGTGTCCATGTGAATAAAAGTGTCTTGTACTTGTACTCGTCTCGCAGATTGTCAGGAACAAATCCATACAAATGAAGGTGATTATGAAGAGGAAGGGACCAAAAAGTAAAATTCTGCGACATCCTCAAGATTGGATTTGAAAACCTCACAGAATTGATGAAAATACTGTAGTCATAGAAAATAGTTTTTCCAATACCAAATACTGGTTCAGAATGTACAAATGAGACCCAATATAAATGAAAACACGAGGGAGATAAATGAACAGGACAATATATATGTTGCAAAACATATATCATCCTTGAAAGAGTTGCAGTTATTTAAAAGCAATATAACAACACAAGAGAGTGCATTGTTTTGTGTCAATCTGAGCAGGCAATCAAAAACAGTCAGTCACACACGGGTTGGTACTGGGAATTGTACTGATTTGTATTCCATCAACTGAGATCTAAAATATGTTCTCTAAAAACAGATTCAGGTTCTAGTTGTATTTGTTAAGGGTTATTGTAAATATTGAGAGAACAGTCCTGTGGGTCGATCCCAAGTAATCTTGGCCAAGCAGTGATGCAATAAACTGATTCTGGTGAGCTTGAGCAATTTAATGTGCAAAACATTAAATTTGCCATGGAGCTTGCAGATAATGTCACTAATGTTGAGCTCTCCACAGAACTTGGGTGGCTGGTAATTGTTAGAGGCAAGTTAGCAGCTTTGGAAATCCAAAATGGTTTTTGCCTGTCACACATGTTTAGGAGGCTCAGAGCGAGGAGGAAGCTTTCTCCTTCTGCTGGGTGCTGGAGGCTTGGCAGTGCCCTCTGGAACAGATATACAGAGAATAATTTCATTCACAGTTATTTTTATTTCAATGATTTGTAGTAAAATGGTAAGTTGTGCCCTTGAGACTGGTGATGTAAAATGTCTGGGAGTGGTATTTGTTTTTTGTTCATGGTTGGTACAGGAGAGCACTGGTCGAAGGAAGGGCATGCAGGTTGCCTTTTCAAACTTCTCACCACCCAGGGCTCATCCGGAGCTGATTGCTTGCCCAAGGCTACATGTTTCCTACTGCAAATGTATATAATGCTCCCGTGGAAACTCTATACCTCTTGCAGGTGTTGGAAGCACAGCTTTCGTATTGACTTCAGTAGGATAATAATAACAATGTAATCAGTGCAGTAGCTTCTGTATTATTTATTTTGCTATTAAATTCACATTACCATACCATCTCCCTGTCAGTTTTCAATATGCTGTAGGCAAAGAACTTACTGTCATCTTCCAAGATTAAATAATCATTAAGACAAATGAAGTAGTCTATAGCTCTCAAAGCTCTTATTCAAGGACTTGTGTAACCCATCACATTGCTACATTGGTTCATATGTACTTTTCCCAATTTCTTTTTGTAAGGAGGAGAGTTAAAATGAGCTTTTAAATAAATACAGTTTTAAAGGCAAGGACTTGGAGTCAAGGCAAAAGATTAGTTTGGAAAGAAGGCATACATGGAGCCTGACTAATTAAAGTTTTCACACAATGGGAGCTTCACAATATAAAAGTTCCCTGGCAGACCACTTCTGGCAGCTTAATGAAGCTTATTTTGGTCACTAAAACTGACTTAATTTGGAAGAGCAATAATTCACCCAAGGACATGGATGGGCTACTTTTTAGCATGAGCATGTGCCCTTCATTTACAGGTAGGTAGTTTTCCAAACATACGATTTAGGAGTATTTTGTGTGTTTGATGAAATTGGTATTAACTGAGTCACCTGCAACTAGATAATATGTATCATCTCGTATTCATTATATGGATACTTTTACTGTGCAGCCACCTGCAAACGAGAAATTCAGTTTTTACTTCACAGCTCTCTGGCCTCGGGGTGAAGAGCAAGAGAAGAGACTTCAGGACAAAATCAGCTCAGAACACTTTAGAAGGTGGTTGGTCAGTATGGCAGGGACATACGCAGGTTTCATTTATAGACTTATACAGTTTCTAGCTTCACAGATTTACCTTCTTAACCTATACTTTTTATATACTGTTGCATACTTGTATGTAGCATGCGTTGAAAAGCTGCTTCTAAACAGACGTAAATAATCCGATGAGTCCTTGAGTGCCTCGTGTGATGTTAAACTGGTAGTTTGTCTGGGGCAAGGGGCAGGGGAGGAAGAAAAAACACACTGGAAAGTTCACCTAAGCTTATCTTGCAAACATGACACTTTCTTTCAAACATGCTTTCTTTCAAAAGCATCTTGTTCTGTACATGTTCTGGGAAAAAAAAATAGAAGCCAAAAACATAATACACACAAAGACATTCAAGTTTAACCTTCTTGGAGCAGCCTTGCTTTTGTGTGGCTAACAGGAAAGTTCCTGTTAGTAAGTGGAAAGCGTTTTCTTTGCTGACTTTATAAAAGAAGGGGGAGGAATGGAAAGCACAATGAGATGGAAAGGACCCGAGGTTACAAATTGCAAAGCACAAGAGCAATTCTAGACATTGAGAGGTATGCTAATCTCTTCATTAGCAGAAGGATAGCTTGCAGATTGAGAGGTCTTATAGCAGTCTTTATACATGGGCCAGGTTTTGCATTTTCACTGGGGCAAAACAAATGATATAATGAATTTACAGGATAAAGCTGAGATCAAAGTGCTCTGGTTGCTGATCTCTGTGTATTCAGATACTGTGTTCTGCCAGAAGTGTATGTGGTGGTTGTATAAAAAAGCCAGAAAATAAAACATGTAAAGTAGCAGCCTGAGATGTGTCTAGATTCAACATTTGTATATCATATGCAAGGAGCCCTCTCTGTTAAAAATGGTTAGGCTACAGCAAAGTCAGAGCTGATGCTAGGCTGTGGCATGGCTTAGAAAGTTTGACAAGTTCCTTAAGACACACATGAATTATTCTGTATATTTAGAGTATTTAATGGACACAGTGCACTGTGCTGCGTTTTTTCCATAGAAAGGCTTCATGCCATGCCCATGAAGCAGCAAGAACATTTCAACCTGTATAACATCACCCTCTATTAAGGTCTGCATACCATTAAACCAGCAGGAGATGGACTGACCTCCAGGACTCCTCTGGGCTTCTGGATATTTATCTAACTACAGTTGCAAAAAAGGTCTTACCCATTTGTAGTAAACTGTGGGACTGAGTTCTCCTTCTCAGAGCCAGCCTTGGTTCTGGTGACATTCATGTTAGCAACTTCCATCCTTGCTTAATGTAAGCATCCCCCTCCAGGTGTGAAAATGCACAGGAGTGACGGAGTTAGTAAAATAACCTTTCCACTTTTTAAGTGGTTCTGAGCAAGTAGCTAAGAGGATATCCTGACCAAGTGCTTCATTAGTACTTTAAGGCAAACACGAGGTAAGAATCAGACAGAAAAAAAAAATCCTGATAGAAGAAACAGTTTGACTTGCACTAGCATAGGTCACTGCCCACACCCATATGGATGAGTTAGAACCATAGAGTGGCATTATGCAATTACACTGGTAACAGAAATCCCCAGGGGGTAGAGACCATAAGTATTCTTAGACCTTAAGAATATGGAAGAAGAAATTACAGGCAATAAATACTAGGAGAGAAAACTAAAATGCACTAGGCTTGAAGACTTTGTCTTTTCAGGACACAAGAACTATAGGTCTTGTCTGGGTGGGAGTGATAGCAGGGCTCTTACCATCACTGGCAGGAAATGTCCATGGGATAATTGGATGCTAAGAGATAGGCAGTCTCATTCACTACAACAGCAGCAGTTGGGTGTAACTCTAATGAGAGTCATAAAGGGGATGAATGTGCACTTTTCATCACTTTAATTGCTGTAACCTATCCAATCATGTCACCTATTATGATGTAATTATGAGATCAAGTTGAAGACTAATCGTTTGTCCCACTGCCACATATTTTGCAGTTTCTCACAACTGCTCAGTAGTCTTAGGTCATAATTTTTCTTAGTTTCAAGCAAGAAGAAAAAGTTGCTAATCATCTGGATTTTGAAGATAATCAACAAAACATGCTCTGCTGCTGTCAAGAAATATGGGGCAGAATGTTCCTTTTCATTTAAACATATTGTTTTAGTGTTGCCTTGAAAAATATTATGATCTAGAGATTCATGACACTCTTTGTCAAAACAGAGCCTACTATTTTATAACTTACTAGTTGGCAGCATCCTTGATCAATTTGTCAGTGACAAAGCTCTCATTGTTTTTTATAGGTGTTTTAAAGAGTTCTCCTGTTTTTGTAAGGTATTAGTCCGCATACTTTTTAAAAATATCAAATTTTGTCCCTTAATGCATAGATAGTATATGATTTTTAACTGTAGCATGTTTGGGATTTTCAAGAGGGAGTTCACAGCTGAATTTGCATAGTCTGCATTTTTTTCTGTGAGAAACAAGTGGTCTTAATCATTACTCATGTTTATGAGTCTGCATCCAAGTAGGAGCTAAAAAATAACTTGTGCAAACTGTGAAGCAATCCCCTGGTCACTTGCAGGAATAACCAACTGTGTTTGCATCATGACTTAAATAAAGAGCAATTGGTCTAATTATATTCTTCCTCCAAAAGGTGTGGAGTAATGGAAAGTGAATGAAATTAAGTAGTTTGACCATTTCTGATATAAAGACTGTAGCACTTTTTTATACTGGAGAGGGCAGTTTACATGTTGTTTTATTGATCATTATACACCTGGCTATTTAAGTAAGAGCTTAAAAGCTGAAAGCAAGTACGAGCTGAGTGACTGCTTGATTTAATAGAAATCATCCTGTTTACACCAGATCTAACTCTTCCTAATTTCGAGTGTTCATGCCATGCTGCAGTTTTTTTGCGTGGTGTGATATGAACTTAGGCTGAAAGCCTCAGGAGTTGAAAAGTAAGACCAGAGATGGCCTTCTTTCCCTTCAGTTGATTTGTTTCAAGAGAGAGGGTTGGGAATCATGCTTATTCATTTAGTAATTAGTGGTGTGCTCCATCCCTTCTCCCTGTGCTCTGTTCAGGCCCTGTGGAAGTCTGCAGTCCTCACGAGCTTCACGGAAGTAAGCCAGTTATGCGTAGTGGAAGCATAGCTCATAAATCTGCAATAATCATTATGTATGGAGAAAAAGATTCTTGTGCAGCTTTTCTACATAGCATTGCGTCATCACACCATGGAATCACAAGGTCAAATTCTTGTAATTCATAACTATCACAGCTGTGGGTTACAACTGTATATACAGTTTAAGGGTTCACTGTCAATAGCTTTTAAGGCCAGGCTATTTGTCAAATGTAAAAACCTGGTCTAATGTTATCTGTTTTATAAAGACCTTTTTGCCTTTTTTGAAAATAATTTAAAAAAAAATGTGGGCTTGAGTGAATATTTTCTCATGTTTACTTACAGTATTCAATGTATTTTTGTGGCTGTTTACAAAATACAAAAGGTTAGAGCCTGCCTTAGGTTCCTTGTCAAAGATAACTGCTCAACAGAAGGTAAATATAGTATGTTGGTGAACATCCAAATCAATTTTAAACTTTCATTCCTCATAAGATAATAAATGACCAATAATCGAAATTTTTATCCCTGAAAGTCAGGTTTATTTGGACAGTATAATTTCTCAAATATTCCGTTTGGCATCCTTCTGTCTACTTCTTTTCATTAAAGATATTGTATACTTAGTTATGCTAGACATGCATAGTGGTCGTTGTTCTTGGCCAGGGTTCACAAATGGTCCTAAAGGCCTTTTTCAAAATATGCTATATGTAGTTTAGCCCCAGTTAGATCTACCTCTTAGACTTAAATTGAGCCTGTATTTAAATTTTTTCCCCTATATCCAGTATGGCATTTGTCCACCGAAATCAGATGTTCTTTATCCTCTTTCCCTTGAGCATGATGGTGGTTTTGGTGTAGAATGGCGGGGTTGGGCTGATTGCCCATGTGGATTCAGCCCACAAATTCATCTCCTGTGGGCTGCTTGCCTGCACAGATGACAGATGTTAGGGCCAGGGCCAGGAATTCACCGTGTGAGTAGCTCTGCTGCCTAATCTAAATTTCTAGCTCCTGCTGCCTGGGCATGCTGAGTTCCCACTCTAAAGGCTCTGCAGTAGATGTGTTTTCTTATCTGTTTCATGCACGTTTGCCCACACCTTAAAATGTTTGAGTGAACCCTTCGTGGCTTCATGTGAAGACATTCCTCCAGTGAGTCAACAGCTCTGAGCATCTAGGTATAAGGAAACCTTCAGCTGGCATGACCAAGCCTGGCAGACGGAGTCAGAGCTGCTGACAGAGCAGCAGCTCTGTTTGGCCACAAACAGAGCTGCTGTTTGTGGCCAAAGTCCCTGCAACAGTCCCCACTATCCAGCCACAGTTCCTGATGCGTCAAGAGAAACAGGCAGCTTCACTGAAGAGATGCCAAATGTTGAGCACAGTGTTGGTGCAGCTAACCACAGCTAAGGCTGTGTTATTGACTGCTCCAAGCAGGGCAAAACTAACCCTTATAGTAATTACCAGGCCTAGTCTTGCAGTGGAAACATATACTTTTTTTTCTCAAAAGAAGACCCAAGTCCCTGTGGTTTCTGACTTTCTCATGCACCACCCTGCTCATCAGGTAACTACCAGGACTCAGCACCACTTCAAGGGTCACCATAATCTTTTAGGCTCAGACTTCTGCTGTCTACATTTGAATACAGTACCATTTAGACATTTACAGGTATTTGACCTACTGTTTCAATAAAGATGGGCATGTTATAATAATCAATCACCAGGATTCATGTTGGCACTGTTGAACTGTCTTCTAGCTGACTTCATGGCTTTTACTTGGAAAAGAGAGAGATCAAATGGATTTTGATTCATTCTCATTATGTGATTCTTCTCCCACACTCCCACCAACGTGCCCTCATTACTAGGGATCTAGAGAGGCAAATCCTATCCTCTAAATGAGCAGGAGCAGGAAGCTTGGCTGCTCTTCAGCCTTCTATCAGTTACAAACCACTGTTGGAGCACATGTAGGCAATTTTATGTTGGTTTCTGCTGGTTACAGAGTTTGGATTTGGTGGACCATGAACCTTTACTTACTTCCTTGCATCTTAAAACTTAAAATCAGTATTTTTTTTCTTGATGTTCCTTGTTCTGTGTTAGTGTCCCAGGAATTTTGTTGTTGTTTCAATTGGTGGAATTACACTAATGTGATACAATAGCAAACACTGAAGCAAAGGAAACAAAACCAGCATGACAGAGATACCACGGTCAGAAAATAATGATAACATTTGCAGACAGCTGTTCTACCAAGTGAAGGCTAACTTTTTGCTACACAAAGGAAATATTTATAGCTGTTCTATTTTACTAGTCTTATAAAAATACACTTACAGACAATTTCTCATATGTATTATATTTATCTGAAAAACTTGTGTGAAAAAGCAGTGAACTATTTTGATTGGTATACAGATATTGTATATGTACCTGGGCACCTGGAACTTTGTGCACCTGGAAACTCTACTAAAGGAAACATTACTGCTTAGTAGTCCTGCTTGTGCAGAGTCTCTTCCTTCAGATTAGTTCTTGGACCTAATCTAAAGCACACTGAAGTGACCGGTGGAGCTTGTGTTGACAGCGGTGCCCCAAGTGCTCCTTTGAGCCCATGCTTTCTAGATGCTGATGCTGTAGTGTTTCAAGATATTGCTGTATCCACAGCTCTTCATTCTGCTCAACTTCTGCAGTTTGCAAAGCAATGGAAGAAAGCATTTGTCTGCAGCTCTGCTGTTCAGCCTTCACTTAAATTCTATTAGGATGGACATCCACCAGTACACTGGACAGTGAACACAAATGCCCGGCAAAGCTGAAGGGTATGGTCTCTACTGTAGTTGCTGCTGTGGATTACTGCCAAAGGGCACATTACCCTTTTTTCAGAGTAGTCTTTCTCTGGTTTATAATTTAGTACAAATTCCAAACTTCACTCTAAAATAAATTAAAAAAACCCTCAAAACAAAAACCCCTAACCAAATTAGAAGAATTTTCTCAGAAATAATTATTGCAGTTGTTGTTTTAAAATAAGTAATAAGTTCTATATAGAGGTTTACTCTTTATAATGTATTCCTTTCTTCTTTGAACTCCACTGAGTCCTTTCAGCCTTAGAAGAGGCATATGTGTGCTTATGTTTGTGCATGTAAGTAAAACTGGAAAAATAATGTACTTTTCATAAACCAATTTATATCTTTAATCTTGGGAGCATAAACATATGAATCAATATGACATCCCTTTTTTAATGTTTCTCCAGTCTTAGCCTGCTTTACCTTGAGGTTGTGTTTGTCTTTACAGCTTAAGCATGTTATTGTTTTGCAAATCTTTTAGGAGTCCAGATGTACTCACAATTAAGGGCCAACTCTTACTATTTGTGTTATCATAATGCAGAAAGAGGTCACAGCTCTGTTGTGCAAGATCACATTCAAACATGTCACAAGCGGCAGACCCTGCACCCCAGGCTTCTCTCTGTTAAGGGACAATGATGCATCAGACCTAAATTTAGTTAACAATAGCAGCTGTTAGAGTGAAGGTTCAAACCAGCTGGGTCAAAGGGTTCCTTTCTTGGCCTTACTTCCCTGCTTCCTGGTGTTCACCTGATGTTGTGTTGAGCTAATTCAGTTTGCTGAGCTAGCAGAACATTTTCTTGACAACAAGGTGAATGGCCTTCTGCTGTGTTGGGGACCTGAATTAACTCAGTAGAGGATCAAAACAGCACAGGAGCTGGTGCACCAGGAAGCGACCACTCTGCTAGGGCAGAACAGGGAAACTGAGGTCTGGGAACATGGTAGGGAATGCCAGGTCTAATGTCTTTCACAGAGTGATAACTCCTCTCAGCATTGGTGTGCACCCTCACTGGCAGTGTGCAGGTGTAGCTCTGTGTATCTGCCCCCTTCTTGCTCTGGCAAGTCTGCTTGACTTCTCAGTGAAGAAAGCTTCCTCAGCTGGAGGGAAGTTTCCTCAGCAAAAGAAAATAAAAAACTTGTTCAGCACCCAAACCACCACCTTTTTGTGAGTCTGACAACATGTCAGTCCAGCTCTAGGGGCAGCACACATGGCTGTGGGCAGATAATACTTAGGATGTTTAAAAGCATTGTAATTAATTTAAAATCAATACATCTAAATTCAAATGACTGCTGCTGCAGTCGATGGAGATGGCAGGCTCAATTCAGTGGCCTTTTGAGGTTTTTGGATGATCCCTCTGGCTCTCAGCTACTGGTTCAGAAGGGCAGGGGCTCCATTGCTCTGGGTGACATCTGCCAGCCTGGGGCCTGAGGGTACCCCTGGGATCAGCATTCCCTGCCCCACTCCACAAGGTTTCCTCCACCCCCCACCTCTGCTCTACCCAGGGACCAGGACCCCATGTCAGCTCCTGAGGCCATCAGCTTCTGCCCCAGTGATGCCACAGGCAGGGCCAGTCTCCAGCCCTTTGCCCTGCCCAGCCATGGGCCCACATCCCAGTCTGGCCTTGGCCTGTCTCTGTCCCCAGGGAAGTGCCTGATGGTCACCCTGACTGCCCTGCTCCTGGGTAGGAATGGGATTAGATGCTGCCCTGGGAGGCCCCTGCCAGGGTGCCTAGACATTGACAGCCCTGGAGTAGTATCTGGGGTACCCTGAAATAGTGACCTGTATTTAGGGACTGGGACCAATCCTTGTGTTCCCTAGAGCAGAGGAGCAGGTGCATAGTTGAGGAGCTCAGCATGGGCTGCCCCTCAGCAGGTTGATTTGAATATGGGGCCTGTGGAGGTGTGCTCAGGCCTTCCCCCCCATCCAGAGGGGCAAGGAATGGCCGTGTCTGAAATTGTGGCTGCTGGTGGTATTCCAGAAGGGTTTAAAACCCTCAGAGGATGAAACCTGAGTTTGACTGGACTGCCTGAGGTGTTGGCACATGTTAGTGAGTGAAGACAAAATTTATCTCTTTGCCTGTTAATGCAGGTGGAAATGATGTGCTGGACTGCCATCCCCAGGATTTCTCATGATGGTCCCAGCTAACCATGGTTTTCCCAGGGGATTTTTCCTTGTCCCTCAAACAAGAAGAGATCAGACATATCTTCACCTGTTTGTTACAAGTTTGTGTTTGTTTGTTTGAGGCTCAAAAACATTTTAGAGAATTGTTTAATTTTTTCCCCTACTACGAGGAACTTTGCTTTTGCTTGTGTAGATAAAGGGATCTACTCGTTCCTGTGGACTAGTGTCAGTGCCTGTACCCAGGGGTATTCCTCAACGAAGGAGAGGAGGACAGGAAGTTTTGGAGAGAAAGGCCGAAACTCTAGATATATACCAGAAGGTTATTAAGCAGTACATCCAAACACTCCAGCAACACACACAGGCAGGTGACTGAAATGGTCAAAACAGCCCCTGTTAAATCCCATCTCCTTAGTGGACACTGTTGCTTCTTTATCTGTTAGAAACTCTATGCAGGTGGGCTCTCTTTTGGATTGCTGCATAAGCAATTTCTTTTTATGGAACTACTGGGAGATAAAATGTTCAGGTATTTGGGAATGCCATGGAAACCGGGAGGTGTTAGAGATAAAGACTTCTGTGGGAGATGTTTATGCAAGCTGAACATCTGATTGTTCTGAAGATCTCTACAAAGATCCTGTAATCTACACTATTACTTCTGCAGCTTTTGTCTTTTTCTCCTAATCTCGGCTTTATATCTGCTTATACACTGATCTACATGCTCAGAGTAATAAGTCACTTGCTCTGTAGTATGCAATCTTCTTTCCTTCTGTTCCTCTCTAAAAATCTTTGCATGCCTTTTCCATGCAATCCTCTTCAGAAATGCTGCAACAGGCCATTTTACACTTACACTGTTGCACTGCCTGATACCTGTGTATGTTGAAATCTAGTTTTCTTCAAATTTCAGACTGCACATTTGATTAGTAAAAATCTGGATATATCTAATAGACAATACGGTTGAACAAATCACTAAAAAGCTTTGCAAATACTGTGCTAACCTATCCTCTTTAAAGCAATACAAAAAGCAGTGCAAGCTTTACCTACTTAACAGCAAGGCTTTTGTTATCAATTTGTGCTTGCTCTCTTTCTCCCCTGGTGTCATGTAGGATGATTACACAAACATAATTTAGTAAGCCTTAATATATTCTTTTCCTTTCAGATTTGAATCTTTCAGCGACATACATATAGATCCATGTTACCCTTTAGCACTCCATGTATTTTCTATCCTGGTCTAGCTTTCACATCTCTTAGTATTGTTAATCTCCACAGCTCAAATTTGCCTAGTCTGAAATCCATCATTGTACATCCATCATTTCATGAGGCATTTCTCCAGTCGTCATTACTGCAGATCGATAGAAACAAATCCCTGTCTCCTGACTGGTTTAGCTAAGTATCTCATGCATGACTGTCTTTCCAATTTGATCCAGTTTAACAGTCTGCTTCTCCCTCCCCCCCAACCCCACTTCTCTAATCTGCACAGATAGATATAAATCTTCAGCCAGACTCCAGGGGGTTTCTCTTGTATGGTCTTCCCTCTGTTTGTGCACAACACTCCCTGACTGACTGGCTGCTATTGCCAGACAAACAGCTGTCTTAGCAGTTGCGCTAACAAATAAAAGGGGCAGGAGGAAGGCCTGGGCAGTGAAGGGAAGGTTTTTGCCCTTGGGGTCCTTGTTCACTTACTTTAGTGATAAATTCAGAATATAATGGGGGCCCATTGCTGAAGGGAAAACAAGAATAATCTGTGATCTTTGGAAAAGAGTAAAAATCCATCACCTCTAGTGAGTGCTTCACATCAGCATATTTTTTCAAGATGACCTCCCCAAGACAAAGGAGTTAGAAACTGATAAGTAAAAGCTGAGATTTTTCTTTTCATTGCTCTGCCCTATAGGCTGGCTGAGGGATTGATAGTCTCTCCTGTCTCACCTCTCCCAACTTTCATCCCCATCAAGGACTCACGAGTGTGGTCCATCTTCAAGATGTTTTTAGTGCTATGTAACTGGACAAAACCAGCCCAGATTAGACACGGACATCTGTGGGCTTTGGGTGTCCCCCTCCTTACCTCCTCAGCCATTCCCTCTTCCATTTTTGTTCTTCCAATTGCTGCTGTGTGCTGCTGAAACTCTGTACAGACATGTTTAAGTGGCAGCACATAGACAAGGGTTTCATTAGAAGAGATTTTAGATGCTGGACTCACATGTGGGAGCAGATCAAAATTAAATTGCTGGAGTGGGTATTGCCTTGAGCTGCTTGGACTACCTTTATGATGGAGTTTGCTGCCACAGGGGCAGGGATGATGACCTGGCTCCAGGACTGGGTCAGCTAGGAGCTGCCCTGAAATTTGAGAACTTTTGTCCTGTAGTATTAAAAAAAAGTTGCCATCAGTTGGTGTTAATGCACTGCGCTATAACCTTTGGCAGCCCAGAAGATGTTTCCCAGCTGATCTTTCTGGCTGTAAGTGCAACAACCTGTGTCTGTGCACTGGGGTGTGTGGTAGAGGAGGCTGCCAACTCACTTTGAACTGATAATTCAGTGCAGCAAGGCCCTAAAGCTCTGTGTCTTAGATCATTAGTCTGCTTATATTGTACCATTCATGTATACATATACACAGCCGTGTGCATGTTCACACAGAGGAAAGGTTTGTCTTTGTGGATAATGAAAATTTCATGTATAAAGAAAATAAGAGTTACTTGTTTTACTGGCAGTAATAATGTGCATGTTTCTCCTCAAGATATGAGGGCTGATTATTTGTCTGTACATAGTTCTATTTATCTCAAAAGGGTTTGAAAGATGAGTCCATAGTTTGCAAAGTGCTCTGATATATGCTGCTGTTCAGGTAGGGAACTGTAATGGAGTTTTCTCAATTTTTGTCCTCGTTCAGAGTCTTCTCCCTTGCATATCCTCTCCTTGTGCTGGTCTTTGGAATGAAGGAAATGATGTTTTGTAAGCAGATCTATAATATAAAGGACAAGGTTATTAATGATATATCATAAAATTTGGATCCACAACTCCATGTCAGGATGCAGTGTTACAACAGGGATGCATTTAAAAATTACACTTAATGCTCGATCATTTACAGATGTTGCAAACCCTCCTTTTAAAGTTTGGCTTCTAAAGCCCATAAGTATTCTATTTATGAAGAATTTCTGAAATTCAGGTGAAAAATCCCAAGACACAGTTGACTGTTAGTGTTTGTTCGATCAGCGTATTCAAAGGAATATAAAAAAGAAAGGAGATATTTCAGTGGTTTTTTTTTCTTTGAAAGTCGTGGTTTATGGGATGTTACAGTGACACCTGGTGGAAAACAGTGTTGAAAGTCTAAGAAAAAATTCTACATCATTCGACTAGTTGTTCATTTGAATAGTGTCTTTAATGTTATTATTTTATTAACTATCGATAATGTTTAGAACCCATTTCTGCAAAGTATGCATGTACTACCCATATATGAGTGTGCAAATGCTCACTGACAAGAATTGTTGGCATCAGTAATAGCCAAGCTTTCCAGTGATACAGAAAGGGTTAGTTATGTGTATTTCATAGTAACCAAATTTCCTTGTCCTAAAAGCCAAATGCCAACATTTTTATGGTACTGTGGACTTTTTCTTCAGACTTTAAGATGCACCTTGATTGTAGAGTCACCATCCCTGAAAATATTCAAGAAACCACCGGACATGGCACTCAGTGCTATGGTTTAGTTGGCATGGTGGTGTTCAGTCCAAGGTTGGACTCAATGATCTTGGAAGTCTTTTCTAACTATAATGATTCTATGATTCTGTGTTTCTCATCTCCTACTGCTCCTCCCTATACATCGCAAAAAAAGACCCAAGACATCCTAACAATCAACCAATTTCTAAAAAAAACCAAACCAACAAACCAAAATAAAAAAGTGCTGAATAATTAAATGCAATTAAAAGATTTTTAAAAAAAGTTTGAACTTAGACATATTTGTTTACCTGCGCTACATGTAAGATAGTAACTTAAATCCATACCAGCCAGCATTCTTAATCCTAAGTGACCACATAGATCAATCATTGAACTCTGTCTGATTTTGATTCACATCAGCACTAGCCCAACCAGAAACAGTCTGGCATATAGTAAAAGCTAAGAGCCATAACCCATGGGTATTTCAGTTGCATCTATCCTCCTTTGGGGTATGACTGGTTTTTAAAACGTGGATGTGGGTTATCCTGTGCCACTTGCTAGGGCATGGGTGTCGGTACATTTATTTATTAGTATAGACCTGCTAGTCCTGGAAACCAAATACTCAGGGTCCTAAATGTCCTAACTATCCAAAGCAGCCTACATCTGCCTGTCACCAGCTTCCTCTTCAGTTTTGCTGATTACATGAGCTCTGATGAAGGTTCTTCAACCAAGATGAGCTGGGTTAGCAGAGAGCTACTGTTTAGGCAGTAAGACTAAACTGACTTATTTTGGCTGGAACTAAGGAGTTCCCCCTTCAGCAGTTTTGTTCATGGGCTGGGGCGGGGGTAGCATCTTTTGGAGTGGAGAAGTGACAAGCAAATGGGGCAGTAATTCCCCCTCACCTGTGTAGCTGGAAGCCCTTAGCTGAAAGCTAAGCTCACCCTAGATAAGTCTCACTCTCATCTAGGAGTTCCCGTGAGTAGTGGTGAGGACACTGAGATAATGCAAAAGGAACCCCCCAAATGCTTCTGAGAGCAACTGGCAGAAAACGAAGGAACCCTCTCCACAAAGTCTTTCCTTCCTCTGGCCACCTTTGAGCCCCGTGTTTCGCAGTGTTCATTGACTGTCTCCAGCCTGGCTTACCCTTTCCTCCTGCCTTGGTTGCTTTTACTTCTTTCACTGCAAGGACAGAGCAGCACAGAGGATTGTTCTAGAACCTGAACCAGAGAAAACAGCATCAGGTTCATGCTGAGCAGTTCACTCCTTCAGTTGCTGGGTTAGTGTTAACCAGATTCTTAGCCTATTTTATTACATGACTGTAGAAACACTTGCTTGGTAAGTGAAAGGGGCTTGGAAAGATATGGTGGAAAAGCAGGTACCCTCTTTAAGCAGCAATGACAGGATGTGCCAGCTTCAACTGATCATCAAAATGCTATATTATTTATAAAATAGCAAATTTTATTTCTAATGAGTAATATACATACACAAAATGTTATAGCATTTGTTTTTGTATATATATATATGTAAGCTGGATTGATTTTCTGCTGCAGAATGACTCTGTGAATAGCTCTGCCAACACAGCACAGATATGCCATGGACCAGGACTGGATGTGTCTTAAGCTTGAATTTCCACTGACCTCTTTAATGTGAGTCTCCAACTCTTCACCACTCTTTAAATCAGGTACATGATTTATTTATCAGCTTCAATTTTCTTCCATGATTTGGGTACACATTTACTACCACAATTGTGCCTACTCATGTAGAAAGCCCCTAGCAGTTTGGTTCTGCTTATTTTGTTTGTGTCTAGATTGCATCAGAGGGCAGACGGGAGGCTGTTTTGAGTGGTATTTTGGTGTGGAAATGGAACATTTGGAAACAGTCATTAAAACAGAAAATTAATTAAAATTTTTGTCATGCCTGATATGGCCAGGTGAGTTTTAATAAGGTTGTTCATCATCACAAGCAGATTTTCTTAGTTGCATTCACTTGAAAATATTTAGAAGTAGCCTAATCACTGTAAAAATTAACTTTAGGCCTTTATTTCCCATTCTTTCCCTGTTTCCGTGTTGCTTGGAGCACCTGATTAAAAATATTGCACTTAGTTTCCGTTTTACGTTAATGATATTTGTGTAAGTAGATACACTGACTTTCATTGGTCTACTCTTTTGTTTCAGTGGTTTAATAAGAAACTATGAAAGAGATGTTGCGTAAGTTTGAGACAAGTGCTCCAGGAAGCTGAGAAGCTGTTGAAGGAACAGAGTGCAAACAAGGATTTTAAGAATATTCTAATAACCTGACATGCAGAAATTTCACAGTTGTGTCTCTGTCACCCAGACTAAAAGGAGTTTGTATGGCCAAGTGGAGGAAAGAATCAGGCTGACAGACAAAATTAAGTTTGAGTTATGAGAAACGCTTGCCTGTGGGTTTTCCCGCTAAACAGACTTTTCTTTTTTTACAGTCTATGGATTTCTGCAGTGTACTGTACTTTCTCGAGGAATTGCCAAAACTTATGTACAAGTAACCTGGTAAGTTTTCAAAAACTGCACCTAATCTTTTGAAACACAGATGGTTTTTATCACTTTATACTACATATCAGCTCTTCCAAAATGATTTTAAAGAATGTATTCTAGTAAAAGCAGAGTTTGAGAGCCAATGTTTGACATTTGAATTTTTGGAAACTGATAAAGAAGAAATCCTACTGATTAGATTGAATGAAATTACTATGAATGCTAAAGACCCTGGAAGGTGGGGGAGATAAACATTTTTTCTTTATTTATTCACTTTATTAAGTAGCTTCTGTCTAATGCAGGACTTTTTTTTATAAACCTAGGAAAACTGTAAATTCACAAGAAATGGTCTGGGAATCTGTGGCTTGCACAACTATACTGAATTGGTTGCAGCTTAATTTTCAAGTTAACTGGCTTAAATTGTAGGTGTTTCTATAAATATTAAAATTAGTGGTCAGATCCTTAGTCTTATGCTTTCTTAATGTTCCTTTGAATAGTGGTGTGGAATTCAATACATTTCCTTCTACAAATGCAGAACAAAGATTAGCAAAACCTCTCAAATCCAAACAATTATTCTGCTTTCAGGAATTGCCTCCTTGCTTCTATTTACCTGAAATGTTGATGTGATTTAGAGGACCATGTATCTTTGCTTTGTAAAAAAGACATTTTGTGCCTTGGTGCTAACTAACTGTGGAAACCTGCTGCAGAGGACTATCACTATCATCTGCTCCATTTTATTTCATACATTTCCTGACAGTTCCTTTAAAACTAGTTCTAACTCTTGCATCAGTGAAAGAGTTAATTATCTTCCCTGATGGAAGCCTATCGTGCAATGATAACTTTAATGAGGATCCTTTGATTTAAGCTTAAATTAATTCAGAATAAGAAGTAAGTTGCTCTTCCTTTCAGCTTTGAAAGACAGGAAAATCACGTTCATGTTCAGTGAATGTATTGTGTAAGGCATTCAGATGAGGAAAATGTAATTTTAGAGTCTGAGAGATGTAAATCTTATTTTACTCCTCCAGTCTACTTGTTGTGTTCAAATTTGCTTTGTGAAACTTTGATTCTCACTATTGTCACAATGTGTCTAGTTTTGCAGAAAATTTCTTTCTGACAGTTGTTTTACTAAGGCTGGCCCTACCCGTTTTCAGGTCAAAACTTAAGAGCTAAGCTTCTCTAAGGTTGTTGCATACATCCTCAAATCATTTACATTTCACAGACAGTGATTGGTTTTGCACACTTTGAATTGCATAAAAAACCCAGGCACAGTAGCTGGAGAGCACTTTTGGCAGGAGAGGAAGGATGGTGGAGGTCACCATATGGCTGGGTAAAACCCTTCAACAGGCGGCCAGACAAAAGGCATTTAGCTTGAAGGAAGGTCTTTCTGCTCACAGAGGTCAAAGCCACTTGGCCCAACATATTTGTGAAGCATTTGTTATTGACTCAGTGAACCAGAATCAGGAGATAAGAGCCAAACTCCTACCTGAGATAATTTAATTAACACCAACCGATTCTTCCAGTGTCTCTGATGGTACTCTGACATTAGTCTGAGTGAGAAGCTACTGGTGTGTCAACAATAAATTTCTCCAGGTGAGGAAACATTGGTCAAAGAAAATTTGTTTTACAAGGAACCAATGCTTTATTACATCTTAATCAAAGAATTTTGGGGAAATATTCTGGCTCTTTTTAAAAATGTCTGTATTTCTCTTACAGGAAGGAGAACTTGGAATTACTAACCTTTGTTATGTTAGTGACATCACTGGAGCAGTGAGTAATGATTCACTTTGTTGTTTAAAGGCATTTTATATTACTGCTGTTTGAGTATAACGGGTACAATGATCATATTGTCAAAGTAAATGTGCACAGTTGCTTGTCTAGCAAAAGTCTCTAGGTTGTGTGGTTAGACTTGGCTCGCATTCCTAGAGACATGGCTATCTTTTTTGTTTAAAGAAAATGTGTAAAGGGTATGGATCTCTAATGTGAGTCATGTTCACATTTGTGATCTACAAAGTTCATAGTCTCTCATTTTTGAGACAAGAAGTCAAAATGAGTGTTACCTGCAAAATGCATATCAGTAAGACTGTCTTATTAATTTTCCATTGTACAGTTAAGTATTTTGCTTTCTCAATGATTCAATGGTAGAAAACTTATAATTACGATTATTGAACATTTATAGTTTCTAGGACTTCAAATGGTTGTCTCTATCATGAGAAAACTTCAGCTTAACATGAGCTTTCCATAGGAGCATTCTTGGAGGACTTCAGCTGATGTTTTCTTAGTTCAGATTTCAAATGCAATTCAAGCTGGTGGTTACACATATTCCTTGAAGAGTGCTGGAGAACTCAGTCATCAATATTTTCTGCAGAGACTGGTGGGAAGCAGCCTCTCAGCACCTGATATCTAGTGAGGCTGGGTCATTTATGATGCTGGGACCATAAAAGTCTGGGTTGTCATGACAATACATAGCAAGGTTGACTCTCCTGTTTAGATTACAATTATCTTTGCTCAGTGTTATCAAATCTTAATTTGTTTTTTCATGTGGCTTTGCAATACTCAATATCAGAGTCTTCTGCTTCTAAAGTTGTTCCAGCTTCCCTTTTAAGAGAAAAACCTTCATGATCATTAAGAAGTGGGACGGTAGAAACAAGAAAGGTCCAACATAAAAACTGAACTATATAATATTTATTACATCTTTGAAAACTCAGGGTTTTAAAGCTGGTGGCTTGCCTATTGGAGGGGGGGGAGCACTCGTGTTGAACAGCTTTCCACTGTGCTTGGCTGTGCTGCATACTGCATATCTGTTACTTCTCCACAGAGAACAGATGCTAAAATAAAGCTGGGATGGTTGGAGCACTGGCCACACACATCATAGCTGGCTGAATAAACTCATTCCCAGAGCAATACTGAATGTGGACTGTCTTGGCCAGGGCTCCTTCTGCCCCTGGAGCTGCATATCAGCCCTTTCCCAAGGCCTATGTAAAGCTGAGCACCCTCCTGAAGTGATAGTCACAGTCTACTCAAGTGTCCTGCTATCCTTTAAGTGCTCTCAATACAAGCGACAGTGTCACAGTCTTTACCAGAGCTGAACAGGCAATTGAACATCTCCAGTTTTTCATAAACCAATCTCTAAGAATGATTTCTTTTTCCTTTTCACTGTATTTGGTTTTACATTGAGAAGGGCACTATACAACATAATTCTCTTACTGTAAGATCTGAGTACCTATAATGTTTGGTATATTTAATATATTTTTTACAGAGTCTAAGTGCTATAAATATCTATTTTATTGCTAAAGAACCAGATCATAAAGGAGATAAGTGACTTGGTCACGCAGAATGTTGTACTACAGCTGAAAATTGAACCAATGTCCTTACCATTAGAGCTGAAGTATCTCTTCTCTTAAAAAATGTACTTTCAAAGTCATTTTTAAAGCCACTCTCTGTCTTTGCAGTGCATACAGGGATGTCAGTTTTGGAATGAAACGGTGCAAATCAATTGTCCATTGAAATGTGTGAGTATTGCCTTAGCCTTAGCTCTATAGCACTTGTCTCCAGTCCATCAGATGGCTTATCCAATGACAGACATTTGAAATCTACTCAGTAGTGTTTCTATGAAAAGATGTAATGTCCATATCTTTTCTCAGTTTGTTTTATAAATTTATTTATAAATTCTGTTTTGGGAAGCTACTAATTCTTGCTATGCAAGTTGCCTGTAATATCAGAAGTTTTCATTATGTTTGACAAAATGCGTGGGCATTCATTAAGCTCAACCGCTCAACCACTCAGATTTTCAAACAGTGAGAAAGAACAAGTGCTTTTCAGGATTTTACTCTACTAGGGACTGTCTCAGAGTTGCATGTAGATGTAAATGAAGCACATGGTCTTTATTAGATTGATTTCTTGATTTTACTAAAATAGATGGATGAGAACTAGCACTGCTCTGGGACAACTGCCTTGATAATTTTTAAAATGCTCTTTTTCTTCTGGACCTCTGGAACACCTAAATCTCATTCATCCTTAGCATCGTTATAGTGTTGACTTTCTGTTTTTTCAAGTGTGTGTTTTTCGTCTTTCATTATTTGCCAAAGGTTTTGTAGTGTACTTTCACTGCAAGAAACTTCTTATTAATAGGCATTATCTGTTTGAAATACTCTGTGATTATATTTATACTAATCCCATATTTTATTAATTTGTTTCTCGGCAGAATGAGACATACACCAAAGCGTGTGAGGTAAGTTAAATGCTATCAGAGCAGTAAAAAAAAAATAAAAAAATAAATCACAATTTCAGTGATTACTGTGTCCACATAGTGCTAAGAAAAAAAAATGTAGACACACAAACTTGTCAATTCAGGTCTAATTTTTTTATACTTCTGAAGATGAGTTAAGTACCTGAATCCTTTCTTTTCAGCATGGTGGCTAAGGTCATGTTTGTGTTAAACACTGCTCTATGGCAAAGAGCATTGCTGTAATGAAAGCACACTAATCTCAGACCTATTTAAACTATGTTCTAGGCTCTCACCAGAGTCTTGTTCATCCAGTTTTTCATTAATGACATCAAAGACTATCCAGAGAGAATGCTTGTTAAGGTTGGTCTAATACTAGCTTGGTAAGAAGTGGAAACAAGGAGTGAGAGCTAGAAGACAAAAGATAAGTGGGTCAACAAAGTGCTTTTAAAGAGACAATGCCTTTCTGGGGCCCTTTTATCCTGAACACAGAGTGTAAGATGGGATAGGATAAGGATGAGATGATAAGGATGAAGGTTGTTCTCAGCTGGGGGCAACACACTTCAAGCAGGTGATGGAGGAGTTGGAGAGAGTCCTGAGTAGAATACAAACCCATTGACAACCTGGAAATTTGATTGAAAGGATCATTTTTATTTTTTTAAATACTTTTTAATCTATCAAATTCTTACTATAAGAAAGTTTTACTAATGCACTAAACAGTGGTTTTTGAATTTAGGAACTGTCCAAGAAGTAACCAAGTTACTTTGGTAAAAACACAAGATTAGTGCGGGGGTTTTGTTGCTTTTGGTTTTGAGGTTTGGTTTGTTTGTTTGTTTGTTTGTTTTGTTTTGTTTTGTTTTTTTGTTGTTGGGGGTTTTTTTGTTTTTGTTTTTTTTTTTTGTTTTTTTTTTGTTTTGGTTTGGTTTTTTTGGGTTTTTTTTGCTTATCTGGTTATGCAATATGCCACTTAAATTCACTGTCACTGCAAGGGCTTTTTTTTGGGATTATCTTTCCACTGGATTGGTTGACTGACTTCACTACCCACCTGGTCAGGTGTGCATCATGTCACTGCACAAAGAGGATCAGGTCATTGCAGTCTCCAGAGCAAAGGAGTGGGAGTAAGAGTAAGACTTTTCTTTTGACATTAGCTCAGTTCTGTTGTGTGACTACACCTTGGGACTGAAATCTGGTAGTATTTCTCCTTTCACCTGGGAGCAGGGGAATGCCACTGAATTTGGTGGGAATATTCACAAGAAAGGACAGCATACTCTGGCTCATACAAGGGCATTTCTGATGGATGGAGAATATATGAAGATTTATTGTTTTCAGGTAGAACACATGACAAATTTTCCTCTAAATTTGTAAGGCTAGGAACTTTTGCAATCCTCAAGCAAAAATTTGGTTTATGATTCAGGTTCAGACAAAAATCAGAAGAAGAAAGAATAACACAACAAAAAACAAATGCTCAGAAATGTCTGTGTTAAATGAAGCAGAAGGAACTATGAATCAGTATGTAATCTGGGGACACTATCCTCTAAAACTAAACAAATATTGGCTGTAAATCAAAGCTCCAGTGTAGAGCTGATAACTGATATCTGCTAATACCCAGTTCTTTGCCCACTAACAGTCATGATGACTCACTTGGAAGTATTTCATTTCTCTGAATATGAAAACATTGGATAAAATTTTTTAAGTGCTTGCACTCAGCATTGAATGTCTACATGTGAGATACTGTATATAGGAGGATACTGCTAGGCAAGTTTTCAAATCTGTCTCAGCTGCAACTGTGTTGTCTGGAATAATATGTCTTATCAGTTTCCAGAGGGTGCCAGAAGTGTGTATCCACAAATCATAGGAAGAGCAGTTAAAAAAATTTCCTCACTTACCATAATGAATTGCTTCTTAGTGATCTAAAGGTTAATTATCACTTGAAAGGTGGCTGCTGTATGAAGGAAACGTCAAGATTTTATAGGCCAAGTGAACTTGAAGAATAAAATTAGCCCAAATGAAACACCTGTCTAGCAAAGGTCAAACCACCACTTCTCAAAAGTTTTCGATTTTCAGGAGACTCTAGAATGTCATTTTAAAGCTACTGAAACCCACCTGGAACATGTTTCAACCTGTTCTCTACCTATAATGCATGGTAATACTATATCTATGTTTCCTACCTAAACTGAAAAGTCAGGAATTTTCTGTTCTTAGGACATGAATGTGGAGCTCACTGCCCTGGGATATTTGTTATGTTTGTAGCTTGTAGACACAACTGTACCAGAAGGAGTAACTACTGAAAAGGAAGTGTGAATTAGGCGTGACTGCTCTTACAAATTGCTGATTTCAGACTGTTTTGAAAATTCACTGGAAGTACATCTGTAAGAATGCGCCTCATTCATAAGGAATACTTGAAGTGGGAAAGGGTGAAATCCAACATGTGGAATACATCACTAACAAGTCAAAAACCTTGGTTAAACTCCATAGTTATCTCTGAAGTCTATTTCCAACTTTAATATAGCTCCATATTCGTGCTTTCCACAAAGGGACAATGTGTAAGTAGGTAACCCTTAATTCAGTGCCCAGTGAATTGACAAAAAGGCTCTCAGTAAAATCACTAGAGTGAGTTTATGATACTGATATCTTTCAAAATGAATATGATTATTTTCACAGGGTTTATGTATATGCAAAATGTCCACAGAATTTGTATGTATTTAAAACGTGTCTGTATGGTTCTGGAAGGAATTTTGCCTCTACACAAAGCTAACCAGTGACTTCTGTACCCTACACAGACAGTTTCCTGTAAGTTTGGCTGTAGCCGTGCAGAGGATGCATATGGAGCTGAAGCACAAAGTAAGTCTGAATAGAGTCCTGTGTCTAATTGACAGTGATAAATTAATTTTTAAGATTATAGTCTTGTTCTATGATCTGGATTTCTTTAAAAAATAGGAATGACTTGAGTATTTTCATTAATCATTACCACTCATTATCACTCATTACCAATATTACCACTCTTCTTTTTTTCTTTAACAGATACACTGAAGTTTATCTTAGAGTAAAACTTCTTTCCCTCCCTTTCATGGACATGAGATTTTTGAATCCAGTCTCAACTCTTTAAGATGATACCTTGGGCTGATGTAGGGCTAATGAAATAATTCCCTTGAAAATCTCTTCAGAGGCCTCCTACACCTTCTCTAGGTTTCTATTCAGTAAAATTTTACTAAGCACCTGTAACTGAAAGTGCATTTATAAAAGTGCAGAGTTGTAGTCACATTTGTTCATATTGAACTTGGCCCATTTCAGGCTTACTTATCAAACTGTCTTTGAAATGTTATGGGATTTATTCAGCAACATTTTCAATATATTCTTTTGTGTGTTTTTATTGGCTTCACCACTTTCAGGTGTATGGGGTAATAGGCTTTTACCTTTGAGACACAGAGATTGCCTTGAAAGATTTTTTCCTTACAGTTGCATTTTATTTTCCCCTCAGACTACTTGAACAAGCCTAGAGCACCATTTGCATCTGCCATTGGAAGCCATAGTGTCACATTAGGGTGGAAGCCAGCTAATATCTCTGGGGTGAAATATATTATCCAGTGGAAGTACAATCAGCTCCCTGGAGACTGGAGGTACACAGAGGTAAAGGACACTTCCTTTTACTTTGCAAGGAAATAGGCTTTTTTCTGTCCTTTTTTAAAAAAATATTGTTAGGTACATAAAAGAGGTTAGCAAAATCATGAGTAGCATGGAGAAGCTGAGGAGTGGTCGATTATTGCCCATTTCCTTCAACATAGGAACTAGGGAATTTGACATAAACTAGCAGGTAGCAGGTTCAAAACTATCAAATGAAGGTATCTCCTCACAGAATGTGTAGCTAAAATGTTCAGCTGATTCATAGCCTACCTGGATGTTAAATTACTATAAACTCCTTAATATTAAAATTGCTAAAATTACTAAATAGGGTTGGAAAAGTGACTGGAAAAATTAAGGACAAAAATATTGAGTTCTACTAAATGTAAACATTCCCATAGTTTCGTGTTGAGCCACACTTATGAAATGCCAAGACTGAGAGTATTCAAGAGAAATACGGCTGTTTGCTTTCTTTCTTTTTTTTTAAATGCCTTTCCCTAGGGAAATTTATTTGGTTCTTGTCAAAACACAATACTTGGCTAGAAAGAGCTTTTTGCTGACTCATTACAGTTATTCTCATACTATGTTCTTTTGCGTCAACTATACACTTGTTATCTTGCCATCATCTCTATTGGACCAATTTACAGAATATGACAAGTTGCTGCTGCAAATCAAAGGTAAAGGTAATTGGCTAAGCAGGAAGTTCTTCTGAATGAATCATTCATGAAATAATAGGGAACAATTACTTCAGACAATAAATATTTCAGTGTAGCTAGGAGCCTTTGGATCTTACAACTGTAGTGTATGCATCAGCAGTTTAAAATACATGGCTCATAATAAGTTATTATTTTAGTTTTTTTTTTAGCTACCTTCTTAAAATTTACTATTATATTGCATCCATCCTTCCCTCCATCCGCTCATTATTTAGGTTTGGTCACATGTTCTAAGGAAAAGAGAAAAAGTTCTGAAAAGATGGAAAATTAAAGTTTATGAGGAAAATAATTCCCAGAATTTCCTCTTATTTAAACTTTGGATGCTGAACTTTTTTATCCTGAAATATGTACGTTGTTGTATGAGACCTCTTTTGCCCTGATACCATCCTACATATTAGCTGCAGATGGAGGAAGGCAAAAAACCCACTTGTGTCTGTGCATTAATCTAGGTAATATCTGAAACTTCATATACAGTCAAAGACCTTCAAGCCTACACAGAATATATGTTTCGAGTAGTTTGGATCATTACGTCTCAGCTGCAGCTCCATTCTCCATCTAGTCCCAGCTACCGGACACATGCTTTTGGAGGTAATGAATTGTGCTGTTAATTACATCTTTCAGGACTTTAACAGAAACATTTAGGTTTCATTGCTGTTTCTTTTACAGAAAACATTGATGTCTAATCTTCAAAATGATGTGTGTGTTGTCTGTTGGGTAGCTGCAGAAGACCAAACTAAAATATCACAGGTTCTTTTTTTTGAAGTAGGGCTCCTTCCTCCTTTTGGTTTTAAAAGCAAGCACAGAAAATTACATGGTCAAAATTGTGAGGACACACTGGACACTTCTGTGTATAATTATGCATGCTAAATTCTTGACTGAAACACACACCTGTTTTCCTGGACATTAAAAAAGTTAACTGTTGTTGAAATTTTATGCTGTCCCTAATAATGTTTATTGGTGTATAAATGGATTAAGAGGTATGAAACCTAAAAATGTACTTAAAAAAAGAAAAACCATTAATGTCTTTAACACCATACCAGAGTCAGATATTTCTGTCTCTTGCAGCTCCTGCAACAGCTCCTGTCATTAAAGATATTCAAAGTTCAAGTCCAAACACTGTTGAAGTTAGTTGGTCTCCACCACTTTTCCCAAATGGATTGATTATTGGATACAACTTGCTCCTGACCAGTGCAAATCATGAATTGTTGAGAGCCTCAAGGGGCCATAGCTTTCAGTTCTACTCCACCTTCCCAAACACCACTTACAGGTACAAAAATAAAAGATAAATGACGTGGCCAAGTGTGCTGTCACACTTCTTACTCCCATAGCCCAGAGTATGCCTTAATACCACTTCTGCACAATTATGCTATTTACTTATGTTCTTGCCAAAATGAGGGGTGCTTTCCTTGAGGTAACAGAGTTATTCCAGGTACGTTGGCTGCTTATGCAAAAGTCAGATGGGTAGGAAGGAAAAGCAACTTGATATAGCACCGGGAGGCTGCATTGTCTTAGCTGTTGTTTTTAATTTTTTTACGTTTGTGTGACATGTTTTTAGTATATTCAGGAAATGATATAGCAGTACTCTCTAGTCCTTTAAGAATCTGGAAAAATTCCTTTGTTTTTATTAAACATGAAAGCCTGCATTCTGATGGCACTGGTAAATACAGATCTTCCTTTGAAATGAAATTGAGTTGTTCTTCTCAGTCTGCAAATTTATTTTGACTTTAAATTTAGAATATTCTGTTGTTGTTCCGCCTTTGGGCAATTCAGATTTTGGTTGGTTTTGTTTTTATTATAAATTTCCCAGAGCATTATATTTTCTAAAAGGCAAACACTTCTGTAGCAGCTTCCCTACTCGATATAATGTTTCTCAGGCAATCTTTCAAAAGAAACCTGCAAACCAAAACCTGTCTCTTTGGTTTACCATAGGTTCAGTATTGTGGCAGTTAATGAGATTGGTGCTGGACCCCCTGCTGAAGCCAACATCACAACCGCAGCACCCAAAGGTACAAGAGTCCTTATCACTGTCTGTTCATGGGGACAAAACTCATGTTCATTGGCCTGCCGTGTACCTGGGAGAAGAGAATAATATTTAGACTGTAAACAATGTATGTCAAGGAGTTGTATACTGATGAGTCAATAACATTTCAGAGAGAGTCCTGTTCTTTAGCTGTAGACATTATTAGGCTACACACCATGGTAATGACCTGTGAAGCTGGCAGGCCCAAACAGATTTGGCCTGAGTTGCATTACAGATGAAAAACACCTCAGTGGTCTGGGGTGGCGACGAAAAAACATGATTCTGTTTTCTAGATGAGATTTTAACAGCTGACAAACAAATATATTTCTTCTAATAATATTAAATACTTAACATAAAACTCTTTTGTTGAAACTTCCCAGTTGTCTCAAGCCAAATATGTGAGATCATTTCAATTTTTGTTGTTCTTTCATGAAAGTATTTATTTTGCTATATGAACTAATTAATACTGAAAGTAATGATACTCTGTAGGTATCTCTCAAAGAACTGCAGAAAAATTAATTAATTGCCAGAGAAAGGTACACGTTGAGATAGAGCACAAGAATGAAATCAATGTTACCAAAAGAAAACAAAGCATACTCCCCTCCTCCTGAAGAAATTCAGTTGTCAAACACCTGGAAATACTTCAACTCTATGAAAACCCTTCAAACCTGTCTCTGAATCGCCAGTCTTCTGCTATTGGTTAGAGAAATTGAACTTACTTCTCTAGTGCTTTTTTTTTTTTTAATAATAGTTCAGACTCTGATATGTCCTTACTTGGTGACTCCATGGAGTTTTGCTCTAGGGTTGGCTGACCCTGAACCATAAACATTTGTGTCTTTTGTGAGAAGTCCAGGCCATGTTCATTCATTATGTCAATATGACTACCAAGCAATTAATTTAAGGTAGAAAACAAACAAACAACCCTTTCCCCCCAAAAAAACTTAATGGGGATGGGGAACCTCCCTACTTCCCCTTACTAGTCATCACATAAAATTTCAGTTGTTTCCTACTGAATTGCATGGGCACATGCCTTCTCCCTGTGCTAACATTGAACAGGAGCAACCCTTCCTCATATATTGTGTTCAGAAATGGTGTTACTGCATGAGATACTGAGCTGTGTAGATCTGAGCCCCAAGAAGAGTCAGCAAAAGAATTTGATTGCTGTTGTAGATTGCAAGAAATGTTACTTGAAAAGAGATGAGGATGTAATATTGCCCTGTTGTACTCTGCTCTGGAGGCGTCACTATCAAAATTACAGTGTGTGCATCATGTGAGAAATACATGCAGCTCAATCTATGCAGATTATCTGGGAATAAATTAAGACAGTGTTTAATGACAGTTTTGTGATACTCATATGAGGAAATGATATCTGATAGCAGACAACTGTTTACACTGGAGAAAAAAAAAGGAAAGATGGTTTGGCAATGGAAATCAGCCAAATTCATACTTGAAATAATACACCACTTTTTGAAACGAAGGTTACTACCTCATGAATCAATTTCACAGGGTGTGTGATAGATTTTCAAGGATCTGAGATTCAGAAACAAGGTAATCTGTCTTTCTCAGAGTCATGCATAGCCCAGACAGAAGGTGTGGATTTACTGCAGATGTTTTGATATAAGTTACTTGGACCTGAAGCATAAAGTCAGCTTATGTGACCAAATCTCTCCTTCTTGACTTTAAATTCTGTGACTTTATTAGAAAAAAAACCATTATTAAATTTATCAGCTTTGAAGTAGATGATATTATCCAATTGTCATCTTTATGAAAGATAAAAGCTACTTGTTTCTTGAATAAATCACTTGTCAACAGGATGAAACATATGAAATAAACATAATTGCCTTGCTCTTCCTCAGCTCTGTGGGATAATATTCTAGTTTCACTGAGGTTTTCAAAGAGGTCCAGAGGGGTTAAATATCCCACTTCTGCTGGATCCTGGTATCATATGGATGTCTTAGTGCCTTCATTTCCTTGGGAGTCAGTAGAGCTTCATTTGCTCCAGTTTACTTTTTCTCACTAGGGACTCACTATTGTTGCAGGAAATGATGGTGTGAAATTCATGTGGTGCATTCTCATCCTGTGTGAGGAGCCAGAAGGCACTGTATAATAACTCCGTACACTTTCAACACTCAAAGAGTTTAGGTTTTAGTCTGTCATTCCAGTGTAAGAATATATTCATACATGTACATATGTGTACACGTGTATGTACATGTCTATTAATGATGTATCTGAGCTAGCAACATTATTCTCTGTGCTGCAGTCATCTAAATTTTGAATTTTGCTGTTTTTTAGTTAAGGAAAAAGCATCATGGTTCTTCCTATCTAGGAAAGAGTCTTTAAGGAAGAGATACACAGAATATTTCCTTGCAGCTGCTCAGTGCCTGCCAGATGAAATTATACACCACCACATTACAGGTAAAATCTAATTGGACTCTCTCCTTTTCTGTCAAGTGTGTCTAAGACCTTGGTGTTCGCCAAGGGCAGAATGCACCTCACATAGCCTGAGCCAGTATCTAGCCTCCTTTTATAGTCAATCAAGAGAAATAGGAACTTTCAGGATATGATTAGACCTATTTGAAGTGACAGGCATTGGGAAGAGATGAATTGTTCTCCCCAGTGCAACTTTTTCTTCACTGTATTTAGGCAGCTGCTTCAGAGAGAGACTTTTACACTGTAGGTATCTAAATTGAGGTAACATGAATGCATGTTTCCCTATGATTAATGTCTATATTTTCTCAACATGAATATGGGGATGTACTTCAAACTTCAGAATAAAATAATACCTAACGCTAAAGGTACTGGCTGGTGTGTTAGCATACTAATGAGAGATTTAGTAGTCAAAGTCACCAGACAACCTTGTTATCTCAAATTCCTCACAACTCTAATGTTTCTTATCTACACTGCTCCTTGGTGACAGTGTGGAAATCTGAGTTTACCAAATTTCACAGAGGCAAAGACTCCAGAGAAAGAATGTCGCCCCTGACTAAATAGCCTTTGACAGTGCAGGGGTGGCACAGATTATGTCAAGCTTGACTGTTAAAGTGAATTGTACTTTGTGAGGTGATGCCAATTGCATCTGTTTGCCCTATAGAGGGGCAATCAGTGTCGGTTTGCATATTACATATCTCCTCTTTGTCTGATTACCTTTCTGAAGGACAATTCTCTATAATAACGTCATTTACATAGCAAATGGGAAAGTTTCCTTATTGCTTTAAAGAAGACAAGAAGCGTAGGAGAAAAACCAGTTAACTTTTCTCCTATGATGATGAGTTGCAGATTGAAAAATACATATTTTTAAGGCAAATAGAAATATTAACTGAAAAACTGAAAATTATTTCTTATATATCTGTGTGCACATATCTTTCTATTTTTAGGAATTTCTGTGAATATTTATCAGCAAGTTGTCTATTTTTCTGAGGGGAATTCCATCTGGGTGAAAGGAGTTGCAAATATGTCTGATGTATCTGACCTAACACTCTTTTATGCTGGCTGGGGTAATATTACGTCCATCTCAGTAGACTGGCTCTACCATAGAATATACTTTGTCATGAATGAAAAGGTAATGCTCTAGGGCTTACTTAATTTTTTACTAAAGTTGAACCATTACTGTGATTCATTTTACATGAGAAAATACGGTTTATATGTAGATATGTATGCACAAAATATACTTACAGAAATATATTTTTAACTTCAGTAATACCCACATATTTCATAATTTAAAAAATAAGGAAGACCTGAGTATCAGATCATATTTAAAGTAACTCCCCTATGTGGAACTCTGGCTCCTTGTCTTATTTTCCCCTTAGGACATAAGTCTTTTAGTTTTAACTGCTTTGTTTTTGAGACGGACTTCATGCCTTCCTCATACCCAGTATAGGCACTTTGTTTGTCCATTTGGTTCCCGTCTAATCTGTTTGGTACCATCTATAACGCTGCTCTCTCCTTTGAGAACACACGCAGGATCACTCTCGAGGAGAAAAGGCAACGCAGAAAGAACCGTGTTTTGCAGAATATACCACCCAAAGAGTCTTTCTGCTGTGCCTTTTGCAATCGGATATGTCTGTCTTGTATTGGCCTCATAAGTCTCCAACGTGCTTGTAACAAATGTGGATAGAGCCTTCCCAAATCTTCATTCGCGAAGTCCAGCCATGAATCTGTTTGGTTCCTGCTTGCCTCAGGAAGATGGTCAGATAACTAGTTAGTGATTATAATGCCCTTCATAATTGACAAAAGATGTTTAAGAGGGAAAGTGTTTCATACAATGATGACAGCTCTGATTACAATGGCTTCAATCTGAAGTAAAAATGGAGATGGCAATCCTGCACTTGATTTCCTACTCATAAAACATCAATTATGTTAACGGTAAGACTCTGAATGTACTTATGTAGTCTCCTGCTGTACTAAAGACTAGAAACTTGCCCTAAATGGTTAAGGGGGCAATTTTTTTTTTGTAATCCTCTTGCCATGTCTGATTTTTTGCTTACTGCTCAGGGAACAGGGAGGAGGAAAAGCAGTAGTGATAAAAAGACACAACTGAGCTGTACATGAACAGACTGATGGCAGAGAGTTCTGAATCCCAAGCTATTGTTTCCAGAATCAGAAAAGCACTTCCCTTCCCTGCCAGATCATTTCCCAAGTATAGTTTGCCTAGACCATCAAAACTGGGCTTTTCCCTCCAGCTTAGAGGTAGGAAGAGAAGATGACTGACAGAGAGCTCTTTCAGGGTAAGCTGTCATGGCTGCATTTGTGCTTGTGTACAAGTGTTATATTTGGCTGACTGACAACTCAGGAGCCCAGAAGGACCTAGGATTTTGAGAGAGCTGTTTCATTGCCTGATTCCCCCAAAGGAATCTTGGGTCAGCTTGTTTGCTCTTTAGCAAACACCCTGTGAATGCATGACCAGTTTTTCTTCTCATTTGCCAGATACATGTCTGCCATTTAGAGAACTGCACGGTAGTTGAAGACATCACTCCTCTTTATGTGACATCTCCTAGGAAGGTTATAGCTGATCCCTATAATGGGTAAGTGTCCTCCTTTGAGCACTTGATGTCAAAGGTGCTATAAAGCTCCTCTCTAAATTTCTCCACTTCATTAGTCATCTGGGTTCCTGTTTCAAGCACTTGCATTAGCTAAACACAAGTGCAATTGGTAACAAATAGCAAACTACAAAACAATTGGAACAAGAGTGGTGCCATGCAGTGTTGTTTTCTGCACTTTATTTCTTAAGGTGTTAGTAGAGGAGATAAAGCATTTCCAGCACAGAAATTTGAGTTTCAGAAATTTTGTGCTTTATGAATATGAATCTCTATGCATTTTAAATGTTCATGTTTAACACTTGAAATATTATGGAAGAATATTCTCCAATAATCTGCTATCAAAAGTCCCAGAAAGTAAAAATTTATGTGGTTACTTCTTGAAGTATATATATATTAATACTGCCAAAAGCATTTTCCTGTTGTGCACATCTCTGAGCTTTTAAATTATTTGTGTGTCACTTACAGAGTGCTTGCACTGTAGTTATTTGGGTTTATTTTGCTCCATGGCCAGTTATATTTTCTGTCTCCTGGAGGATGGCATATACAGAGCAAACCTTCCACTCTTTCCTGGCACTGCCTCCACAGCTTCACCAGTAGTGAGATCCAGTGCTCTGAGAGCCTTCATGATCAACTTCCAATCTAAGAGACTCATTTTCTTCAACAAAACAGAACATGCCTTTGTGTCAGGTTTTCTTGATGGTTCAGAATTTCGCATGCTGCGATCACACGTGCCATTTAATGACGTGGAGAGCTTTGTTTATGAGGATAACACATTTACAGTCACAGATGGCTCTGCAGTTTTTCACGAGGAGGTCTCTCCAGGAAGTTCTAGCTTCAATGAGTATACTGTGGATTGCAATTTGGTGTATCCAGAATACTTTGGCTTTGGCAACTTGATTTTCTATGGGGCATCAGCTCAGCCTTTTCCTTTACCAACTGCTCCTCGTCTTGTCATGGTGCTGTTTGGATTGGACCAAGCTGTGATCAGCTGGAGACCACCTGAACACAGTATTGGAACCAGTAAGTTCAGTTGTTTCTCCCTGAAAGTCTACTCCTTTTCTTTCTAGAAGAGTAATTTTCTGGTTTCCCTTTTCTTGATTTGGGCTTTAGTGACTTCAATTGCAGGTCCTCATAGAAGTTGTGGAATTACCTCAGTTTGAAAAATGTAAGCCATAATTTGCCAGTAAAATAGCCAAATTGTCTGTCTGAATTAATACAAGTGTATATTGGTAACTCATCTGTCCTCTCCAAGGATTTTAAGTAAGGCTTCATCTTAAGAGTGGTGTGGAGCAGCAGTAATATTGGTTGCTGATATCACACAGAACATGTATGCCAGAGATGTAACGACTTTTGATCAGTGACTGTGTTACAGTTTCTATCCTCTGTGTATGAGTCTTTGACCAGCAGAAAATTACCTGGTTGGGGAAAATTTTGGTTCTTCCAACTTCATTCTTCATGGGGGATTGAACCACTGCTCTTGGTTGGTCCCAGAGATGAAGAGTGTACATTTTTAATTTATCCCTCTCCCAATTCCCCTGATACTGGCATTTTTGAAAGGAGTCTCCAATATACAGTTTTCTCAAAGAATGTGTATCATCTGTTGCAACCTAGTATGGCCAGTCTTCGCGAGCGAAGATTTGGGAAAGGTCATTGACCCTTCGAGCCTGCGCAGTGGATTTTTTAGGTGAGACCCAGTGTGCGCTGAACTGAGCCCACCCTTTAATCCTGAGGTTCATCTGCCGGGGCAGAGCAAGCTTGGACAGTGGCAGTGAGGGTCTCAGGACGTAGGTTTGTTTAGAGTGACCTTCTCTTAGATGAATTGCCTTACAGGGCTAATGAGCTCCATCTGCCCAGGGGGCTGGGAATCGAACCTGGGTCGCAGCGGTGAGAGTGCTGCACCCTAACCACTAGACCACCAGGGGCCCCACTCTGTTGCAACCATCTCTTCTGTAATAACATGATGATTTGCTTCTCACAGGTTTATCTGCTTGGCAGAAATGGACCTATGATGTGAAAGTGTCATCTCAACACCCGTTTGAGGAGAAATGGATTGTCTCAAATGTTAGTAACACGAGGCTTACAGTGAAGGGTCTGGCCAGCTTCAAAGTGTATGAAGTGTCAGTTAGAGCTGTGTCTCCTGCTGGTGCAGGGCCATGGTCAGAGTCATTTAGAGGCACAACTTTAGAAGAAGGTGAGAATTGCTTTGTCTCATAGGAAAAATGAAGAACAAGTTTTATATGCAGATCTCCACCTGGTGAGGCCTAGACCTTGGGCAAAGACTGTAAAATAAGGGACACGGAATGGTTTGTCTTAGAAACATTAAAGAACACAAGATAAATAAATTTGCTTTTAGTCAAAGTAGTGAGATTCTTAAAATAGTATAATGATATTAAATATTATTTATGCATTTAATATTGCTACTTATCTACATTTTTCTAATGCAAATACGCTATCAAACACATTATTTGATACATTATCAAATTAACAGTATGAGACGTGTTATTCCTTTCCTCTGCTCTGTAAAGAACTTTCTACATTGAAGTGGTTTGCACACTTGGGGGTTAACGACAGTTCATGGAAAAGTGCAGCTCACTGAATGCTGAAAATCCTTGGTTTGAGCATAAATAATGAGAGGAAATGGATGTGTGTGAGATGTCTGAGATTTGTAGGTCTTTGGAATGTGGTTTGAAAGCTAGTTCACCCATAATAACCTATGTCTGAGGGGAAAATACCATTCAGCTTGAAGTGCTGGACTGGCTCTTAAGATTAGGGGTGACTTTTACCTGACTTTGGTAAGGCCAGGTCAAAACACACAGTGGTTTTTAAGCACCTAATAGGATTTCAAAATGCCTTATTGTTCTGTGTCTAAACCTACCCTTAACCTCTGTGTTTGTCAAATTATGATATTTTCATGCATTTCTTTGTCCACTATTCCTTAGGAATAAGTGTTAAGGGTGATTTTGTAGCTTTCCAGAAATAAGAACCCCGTTACTGAAATACAAATATTATACAAAAATTGCTTCTTAGTGTGCAAAACCGCTGTTTTCTTTCTTTATCAGCTGAAGAAGATCCATGTATGTTGGCAGTGGGGCCTGAAGGTCTCTGGAAGCAGCGATTGGATAGCTATGGGCCAGGAGAACTCCTCTATCCTCATATAGGAAACATTTCAGGTGAATACTAAACAAATTGCATGCTGCTGCTACAGACTTATTGGAATTTATTAGGTTTCCATAAATTTCAGCAGCAGAATTGAAAGACAAGTGTTCCTATTGCAGCAGTCTAGACTTGAATATAGTGCAGTGCAGTGCAGTGCAACAGCTTCACTCAGCCAAGCTTTTGTCCTCATTCTCTTCTATTTTATGAGTCAAATGAATCCCTAGTGAAACCCTACTGACATCACCCCAGTTACAGCAGAGCTAAAATCAACTCTCCGACCTAAATAGTTATGTCTCCAGCATCCCAGTATATGCTTGTCATACATTTATAGTCATCAGGGCTATATATGTATTATTTATATACATTGTATTCCTATAGAGAAACATCTATCTTCATGTTAGCTGAGCCTAACTGTGGATTTGTATTGATTTTTAAAAAGCTGAAGTGTCTGGCTACATTTTATTCTTTAAAAAACATGAGGGTTTTATTTGCATGTTTGTGAAATGCTTAATATCTTCCTTTTTTTTTTTTCTTCAAGACCTCGATTGGTATAATAACACTCTTTATTGGATTAATTCCATGGGGGAAGTTCAGACCTGGTCATTTAACACAAGAAAGGGTACCACTGAGAATACTTACATACCTGATGTCAGAGATGCAAGGATGCTGGCATTGGATTGGTTGGGTCAATGCTTGTATTGGGCTGGCAAAGCAAATACGGTAGGTATAGCTGCACTTCTTAAGAGAAAAAACATCCATTATGTCAACAATAAAAGACTGTAAGGCAGAATTTAGAAAGATAACCCCTACTTCTTGCAATCTGAGATGCATTTGGACCTCTGTTATGATAGTGTAGAACATGGGGGTCTTTCTTTCTTTATGTGATTTTCCAGAGTTACACAAAAGTTTGGGGTAAAATGTTCACTAACATTCACTAATCCAGGATAGTGAATTTACCAGGTGCAAAAGAGGCAAATCAAACATGCTATCAAAGGTTTTGGTGGATTCAACATTTTAAAAATGAGAGAAGATAGTGAAAATGGAGTCCACCAAATTGGTCTTGTCTAAGAAGTAGATGGACTTTATTTTAATCAAATTTGACACTATTTGTTTACACTGAGATTTTCAAGATTGACCTCTGTACTGTGATATTTTGCAGATCACTGCAGTTAAAAAATAATTACAAGTGCACTTTGTACACTCATATCAGGAACACTGACATGTGAATTATTTAAAAGGTATCTGACTTCAAAATTGTAGTGCTAATTTATGCAGTGCTGTCAAATTATGCTTTCATTTCTTGTAAGTGCAAAGTCAGAAGCTGTTTTAAAAACTGGAGCTAGAAGGCCAGATTTCACACTGCCTTGCACCCTCATTTACACTTGTGAATAGTGAATATGAAGCGGGTGAGAAACTCTGTCAGACAGAAGGCTGCCAAAACTGGGAAAATGAAAGGGAAAAGCTATTTCAGCTTTTTTTCTTTTGTTACTTTCTGGCAAAAATGAACTAATAATTTTTGAGCTATTCTTCATCCTTATACTTTGAATGTAAAAGGTTTAGGCTTTGAAAGTCTAAGGATTGCATAGGCTGTGGAAAAGTCGCCACTGTATACTCAATTGAGCATGGCTGATGATTTAGGTGTGATGTTAAAAGCAATTCTTTTGTCCCTAGATATACAGAAAATCGCTGCGGGGGGGCCATATGGATGTTGTGGCTCGTGTCATGCTCCCAGTGAAGGATCTAGTAGTGGATTCAGTAAATGGCTATTTGTACTGGGCCACAATGTATTCAGTGGAGAGCACAAGATTGAATGGAGAGGAGTATCTGATGTTACAAGAGCAGCTACAGTTTTCTGATAAACAGGTGACTGGTTTTTTTTTGTTTATTTGTTCCGGGTTTTTTTGGGTCATGGGGGTGTGGGTTGGTGTGTGTTTTAGTATTTAGATCTCTTGAATATAGTCGGTGTTCATGGCTGCCAAAATTGACATTTTACTACCAGAAGAATAACATGCCTTACTTACAATAGTTTTGTATCATTCTGAGAATAGGGTAAGAATTAAGTGATGTAGTAGCTGTACTAAAACTGTGGCTCACAATTCTGAAATCAGATGTTTGCAATAAAATGTGACATTAGAGATGTCTTTGTGGTTGTAATGCTGGTCCTTCCCAGGTGAAAGGTACTTGCTTTTCCCCAAATGATTTAAGTCTAACGGTCACTTCGATCTTTCACATCAAAATAAGTAGGCAGAGCTCCATAGCATCCTGCCTATTTTGTGATGTTGCCCAGCTTGCAGGTCCTGACAGGGCCAGTTTTGGGGCTAGACACTTGCCAGGGACATCAGATTTGTGCTTCAGGCCACAGAGGTGCTGCTGTAGAGACAGGCTTTGCCTGTGGTGATGAGAGAGGGGGAATGGCAGCTGGTGCCATACTTGCACTCAGCGCAGCTGGTCCCTGCTGAGGCCTGGCACAGCTCGCTGCTGCTTCTGCCACAGTGCTGATGAGGGTGCCACTGACAGTCTCCATTCTGCCTCATCCTGTCCCTCCTGTGGTGCCAGGAACAGCAAGTCTCATACTTTGAGAATTGTCAAGGGTCTCCTCTCCCAGCTCACCTCTTCCCTTCTCCATTTTCTCTTTATCCTTTGCCAAGTCAGATGCAGGCCTGGCCCCAGCTTGGTGCCTCTTTCTTTGCTCCAGGCTCATGGGGAACTCCAGAAGGCTGTGAAGAGCAGAGCAGCTCCTCAGGGAGAAGGAAAGGGGGCTTCTTATAAGAGTGAGTAAAGACATTGTACAGTATAGGAGGAAAAAGGGGATGAGGGATTATCATTTTAGCTGTATTAGGGTGGAATACTCCTCCTACATGCAGGAGTAGGCTGGTAGAGGGCAAATAGAGATACCATTTCCACCTATGGATCATCAAAGACCCTGCAGTTTGTGAGAGTTCATTAACTCCTCTTCCCTACCTGAAGACATTTTGATGTGCTCTGAAGCCTGTACAGACAACCTCTGTATCTCTGCTGATCTCTCCATGCCTTTTCTTTTTCTTTCACCCTCTCTGAAGTCCTATCAAGTCTCTTAAAACTTTGGATCACTGCTGGCTCCTCATAGATTATTGTTGTCTTCTCCAAAACCATCCTGCCTCTGCCTCCACATGGTATTTGTTCTCATTTTTGCTAGGCAGGATTCAGTGTTGCCTATGCAATGAAGGATCTCTGAGACTGAATATTTACCTCATGAAAGATTTACCAAGATCTTAGCAGCTGCATATCCCTCCCTCCCTCCTTCCCTCCCTCCTGTTTTTTCTTCTTCCCTCCCTCCCATGTACCTGGAAGAAAAGTGATGGATGACCCAATTGCCTGGCAAGTGAATCCCTTACTCTCTTAAAAGGGACTCAAGAACTTCAGGAATCAGTGTAATTGGGACTGTAGACCCAGTGGTAGCTTTGAACCTTTTCCAGGTTGTGTCCTGAGCAGGTCAGACTGAGGGACTGTTCCATCTACTGTACTGCTTTTACTCTATGGAGTCTCTCTTGAGGGAGAGCTGAATGCTCCTCAGCATAAACCACAGCCTGTGTGGGCTTGTACATTCTGTCCCGAGTGCTGGAGTGAGACATAGTTTGACTGCCACAGAACTGGTCAGCATAGATATATTATTTGCTGCAACAGCTTTCTTTAAAACACAGCTCATGATAAAGAAGCCTTTGTTTTTATTCCATCTATTATACAATTTGTGTTCCCATCTTACCTGATGCCAGATTCTCTGTTAAAGACCCATTACAATTTTAGAGATCTATCTTTCTTGGTTAGCTTTGTATCGTTCCCCAGAGCATTTCAATTTTCTTTCCCAAAGGAAAAGAAGATACTGTTTCTCCAATTATAAAAAAAAGCCAGGCCTGGTTTAGCATGTGAAAGGGAATTAACATTCAGAAAGACCAGCTAATCTCACAGGTCTGTTACATTCCTGAGGGCTTGGGAAGAAGGAAAGCTCTTTCTGGTGTGGTACCTACTCTACTTGTAAACCTTAATACAGAAGAAATGGAGAACTTTTGTACATGACAGAAATGTCTGTGCTGCAAAAGGTCAAATATCTTCCAGTATTAGCCTCCCACCTCTCTTTTGAAGGTGGCTGGTGTGGACTGTCTTCATGGGAAAATATATGCTGTACAAGCCCAATGGCACACTTAGACTTATCACATATATTCTGAATGATCTGTTTCAAAGGATCCAAAACTTGCAGTTTATTCTAAGAGGTGAACACTACCTTCCTTATCCTTCTCTTTTGATTCACTACCTGCTTCTCTTAATCGCCTTATGCTAACCTCAGATTTCTTGTTCCTCTTTTCAAGAACCTTGGCAGCAATGAGACTTCTTGTCTGCTCCTGTCATTTTTTTTCTGCACCTTTCTCTATGTCAGTGATATCAGCCTTCAACCATCCACTTATTCACACCTCCTACAAGCAAGCATCTCCTCTGCTGATTCTCTGCTGCCCTAATCTATGCACTGACTTCCTGAACTCAACCTCCTGCTGTGATGCATACAGGAAAAAAGCCAACTAAAAATACTGAGATTGAGAAGTTACCAGTTATAGCTTACAGGTGTTTATTAAAATAAACCCCAAAATAAACCAATCAGAAAAAAAAGGGCAGCACAGCATTCTGTAATGGCAGAATTATTGAGCTGGTCATATTGTCTCAATATAAAGATGCAAATATATGTTTGCACAAGTACTAACGTATCTGCCTTGCACAATGGAGTTCTTTATCCTGGAAAGAGCACTTCTTACCTCAGTATTAAAATGCAGATGTAATCGTTAATTGTTGTTATTCAACAGTTAAAGCATGTTTTCCACATAACTGCTTCTTACTGGTGTTACTTTTAGCTTGAGTGCTAGGAATAGGAATTGAAGAGACTACTGTGAAAAAGACAGCTTTCCTAAACCAATACAAAGGCAGAGCTTTGAAAGTCTAATTTCTTTGGCAGGAAGGAGATCCCTTTATTACAATTATTTTATTTTTCAATCAGCTCTTTAGCTTACCTAGTGTGTATTGGCATAGCCTGATTGATTTTAGCAGAGCTATTCTGGTTTATACCAACTTAGAACCTGGCGTAGAACTTTCAAAGCGCTTAGTAAGCCATTTAGGCTGTACAATGGCTGGAACAAAAGTTATTTGTAAGAGAACAGCAAAGTGCACTATATGGAAGGGGCCCAGGACCCTCTAGGTGTCGTCTCTTAATGTATCTAGTAAAAGGGTGTTTCAAATAGCTAAATTTATACTCAACATCTTATGATGTTGAGTTACATTGCATCATCACAACTACATGATGTGTCCAGAAACTAGTACCTCTCATGAACTGGAAAAAGTTTTTCTGTTTTTGAAGCACAAGAGAAGGGGAGATGGTAAATTACTACCTAACTCCTGAAGATGAATAGTACAATTATTTATTTGCCTTTTATTAATGGTGATACCAGGGATTAGGAGAAAGAAAATGGACACACCTATGGGAAAATATAATAGTTGTAGAAAAAAAATGGGGCAAGGACAAAAAGCCCAAATGTTTAAAGAAAGAAGGATAAATTCCAGAAGATGTCATTTGTTGTTGAGCATAGGAGGGAGAATAGGTAAACAGGATAAAATATAACATGGTTAACTAAATATACACTCAGACACGTACATGCTGTGAGATATTTTTAACAGGACAACCTACGGGAGCAATCATTCAAACCTTAATTTTCTGACATACAGTGTCAACAGAAATATGTCAAGAATGTGATTACATAAGGAGCAACAGACAACTAAGTGATATAGCATTTGCTTTCCTGTCATCATCTTCTGCAGTTTATTAATGAAGAGTTAGGGGAAAAAAAAAGGCTGTTCCACTTACATCCATAATGGAAATTTAAGCTTATAAAAGAATAGCTACAGCTAGTGTTTGGATGAGAAGTTTGAGAGCTGCTGGAAAACATGTTCAGAGAGGCCCATAACAACCTGTAAGCTGTGCTAATGATATAACATAGACTAAACTTGATAACATTTAGCAGACTAACTTGTGGAAGCAAATTCTTTTTTATTTGTAGAACAGATTATTAGATGTCTGATTTCTATTACTGTTGCATATGGTATTGAATCTGTTGTTTACTGCAAAAGCAAGAAAGTTCTATTTTGTATATTAGATCCTATGAAAAATTAACAAAACAATCTTTCACTTTGCTTAAATGAGGGTAAAACATTGAAGTAATGAACAGGAAGATTGTTTAATTTCCTGCACACCCCCTCTTTTTAAAATAATGAATTATTTACTAAAATGTAAATATTTAAATTTCCCACTTAATGAAATAAACAAATAAAAATTTTGCACCTATTTTTCATAAGTAATGCAACACATTATATATTCTATGTATAGACTCAAAACCAGAAAACAAAGACAAAAGATCTGAAATACTTCTTTTAAAAGGTGATTCTGATGTTCAGATTGGATATCAACCACCTGTTTCAGACAAAGATTGTTAAAATACTGGAGGTATTCTAGAGATTTTGATAGGTAGTTCCATTAATCACTTTATCCACTATTGCCATCCTATCTGAAGTACTCAGATACTCTGAGGATGAACACTGTGACAGGTGTTAATAAAATCCTATCTAGAAAATAACCAGCTGCTATAAATAGGTGTCCACCAAGCACCTGATTATTTTCTAGAGCTGTCTCTTTTTGTGTTAGAATAAACATTCATGGTAGTAATGTTATTTTTGCCAATAAATACCCATGCATGAAGTTGTCTAGACAACAGTTATGCCTAAGGGCTTTTATCTCAGAAGTGAAGATGTGTTCAAATTGCCATTTGGACTGGTTTTTTCCTAGGTGGTTGGTTTAACTTTGGATCTCACCCAAGGTTTTCTTTACTGGCTTGTGCAAGATAGTCTATGTCTAAACCTATACAGAGCTTCTCTCTGCAAAGAACAGTAAGTAAATGTATAGCAGAGTTAAGAAAGTCTGTATTTTCTAGCTTTTGTGATACTCTTTGAGAAAAAAAGAAATTATCCAATGCTGGACACACTATTTACTAATTTAACAATGAACAAAAAGAAGAGCTAATGATCACAACTGGCTGATTGCAAACTACATGTTGAGATGGTAACAGTCCTACAGTGAGAGAAACACAATGTGGAAGCTCAGCTTAACTGAGATAATGCTCATTAATGTTTAGACTTAGTTTTAGGAAATAGTCACCATTTATTGTCTATTTTATCTTAGCATTTACAACATCTGACAGTTTCCAAGTGCCTAGAGCTCTTTAACTTGTTCATCTTGCATGAAGCTCAGGACTCAAACTGACACTACTTTCTCATCTGAGCAATCAGTACTCAGCAGGCTTTCCTCTTGATCATCCTGAACATGAAATGGCTGCATTATTCCTAAATGGTGAAGTTTAAAAAGACAAAACATAACAAAACCATGTTTATGGGTTAGCTTGAATGCTTACTAAGACCTTGAGAAAAGTGGTAATTTGTTCTCTAAGTGCCAAGTGTGTGATGAGTGGTAGTTTGTGAAACTAATCTTTTGCTCCTTTCCATGTGGAGAATGCCTCTATTTTTTTTTCAAGCATCAGAATAAACTTCTTAAACTTACCTGAACAGCATCTGTATTTACATGTGCTTATAATGTTGCAGGATGGCTTTGTGTGGAATCAGCTGAATTTTCTGACTCGTTTTAGACTTGCTATGATTAACAGAAAATACTTAAAAGAATCAAAATACCTTGATTAGTTTTAGCTGGAATATGCAGCCCCATTGTGAACCAATTGGCCACCATAAATCATTATGCCTGACATGCCAGAATACAGAGATCAGAAGTAATCCATCCTAATGGACCTGCTGGTGTGTCAAAGCTTTTCCAAATTTGTTTTGGATAACATGCATCTAAGCTTAAAGACATTTCTGAGATGGCAAAATGATGCCTCTAATGAAATATATAATCTCTTACACAGAAGATAAATTGGAACCTAAAAAGACCTTTTTAGTTTTGACATACAATATACAAGGCAGATTAAATCATCAGTGATCCCAGTGGAGGAAAATTTTAATAGAATTTAATAAAAGAAGGAAACTAGCAGGGTCAAATTCATCTGGGTTTCTGATATAATGAAGTGGAATGAATCTTATTCTGAGAAGTAGACTCTGTTTCAGTGAAATTGCTGAGAGAAGATGAGCTGATTGTTCAAAATATTCACTTTTCTGCATCAGAATATTAAACCATTTTATAATTGTTTTCCAATGAAATCAAGGGAATGAAAAGGGCTTTTTTTGTTTGTTTGTTTAGATTTTCTTGCAGGTGTTTCTGCAGTGTTTCATATTCTGAAAAGTGTTCTGATTTAAAGAGCTTAAAGAAAACTTTGTTTTCCTGTCTCCTACATGAGTATTAAGAATCTGAATTATGAGAAACATAAATGTGTCAAACATTGCATAAATCTGTTCTCTCTACATGTGTGCTTTCAGTTTGCTAATTTCATACGCGTTTTCACAGTTGTGGCAATGCCATAGTCACAGAATTTGCAGCATGGAGTACTTCAGAAATATCTCAGGGTGCACTGGAATACTACAGTGGTCGTCTGTTCTGGATTAATAGGCTTCAGTTCATTACAACCCAGGAAGTAAATCAGAGCCTTAGCGTTCCCTTCTCACAACCAGCACAGTTTACAGCCTTTACCCTTGTTCATGCATCACTTAAACCTTTGCCAGGTACATTATTTTCTTTATCTAAACTCCTCAGTAACTCCTCACTGCCAGCCTCAAATTCTTCATTCTTGAAATTTTTTAGTTATTTGACAAAGGATAAGGACAAGTGCAACTTCTTAATAAATATATCAGGATATTCCTAGTTATTGTGCAATTATAAAAGCTGGTGGTATGGGTATGGATAAAAAGAATACGTGATGGTGTTATTCATTGTTTCTATTTAAGACAGTTTATAGGATTTTCCATACTACTTTAATGTTTTACGTCAGGTTTGAAAAGTCTACCTATTCTTTACACTCTTTAGGTTATTATTATTTCTTCTGTTTATGGACAGGAAATTTGTCTTTTACACCAAAAGTGATTCCAGATGCAGTGCCAGAGTCTTCCTTCAAGATTAAAGGAAATTCTTCAAGTTTTCACATCACTTGGAGTCCCTCCACAGAGGTGGAATGGGGAGCTGTCTTTTACTGCGTGGGATCAAAAGCTCTACAGGTGAGGATATTCATGCAATCCTTCCCTACTATCTGCATATATTACTGCATCTACTTGCCGATATATCTCTTTTTAAACAGAAATTCAGTTTGTTTCTTCTCCAGCATTTACAAATTGGTCAAGAACAAAACTAAATTGTAAATGGAATGCAAGTTGTCCAGGTTCTCCATCACTGCAGTCATCACAGGAGGAACACGGGCTTAGCAGTAGCTCTGGGCTAGCAGCTGGGGTGTGAAGAGTCAAGCAAGGAGTTCACAGTGCTCAAAGACGTGTGAGAAAGCCTTTCACAGTAACTCAGAGAGAGAAGTGTCCTCTGAGCTGACAGTGGACAGCCTTTGCCTGAATGTGAAATCTAGCCCTCACCCACACTTAATTTTAGTGCATTTGGCAAGTTTTTCTTTAAATTCAGGGGGCATATTGCTAACACATTGCTACACATCACTACAATACCACAGGAGCTGGTGAAACAATGATCACACAGGAAGAGAAGCTCTGTTTTGATTTAGTTGACCAGCTTACTGAGGGAATTTTGGAAAACTTAAGGCCTTTCTGAGTGGGAAAAAAGTCTTGCTTTACTTTGTTCTGTTTTATTTCATTCACAGTCTCTGAAGAGTGAGCAGTGCCTCCATCCCCATAACCTGACAGTGCCATCCTACCAAGTAGATTGGCTGGAACCATTTGCACTCTTTGATTTTACTGTCACTCCATACACATACTGGGGCAAGGCACCAATGACATCTGTATCTCTTCGAGCCCCTGAAGGAGGTACTAAAATTTTAAATCCCATTCCTCACTTGTAATGGGTGCTGGGGCAAGGTCTATGTCAGCAAGTGAAACCCCGGAGAAGGATAAGCAGCTTTTAGACCTAACCAGCTGTAGGCAGAGTTGCAAGGACATGTTTCTGAGCATCTTTGGCAATTATCTATTGCACACACAAAAGCACACAATTGCAGTAATAGAATTCAGAACAGAAAATGCATGACAACATATCTGCCATGTGCTTATGACCACGAGCAAGAAGAGGAACTGGGATCCATCACAATGAATATCAAAGGCTGCATGCAATATCTTAACTACTTATTAGATTTTTAGTAAATATCATGCGCTTTTTACTTTTGATTCAGTTTTTATTTTTTCTCTTATGCATGTCAAAGTTAAGTTAGCTAAAATATAGTGTTGAGGGACTGGAGCATTGAGAAAGCTTATGAGATACAATAGATTTTGAAGTGGATAGAAGAGGAGATAGAGTACACTCTGTATTGTGAAAATTCTTGCTGCCCCATAGTTACCTACAGGACTTGGGTAAATAGATATATCCCATCTCAGTGCAGGAGTGCATTTTTTTTTCTGTTTATACAACTCTTTTTTTTGCTAGGCAAGTTAAATTCAGATACCAACACACCAATGAAAAACAGAAAGGAATTGCCATGAAGTTTTATATAATCTTCTGTAGTTTACACCTCACAAATTGCTATTTGTCTCTGTCAGCATTCAGGCTGTAAAGCTCTGGCCCAAAACTAAAAGAGTTAACTATGAGGTAGAGTTTGTCTTTTAATAGAAGTATTGCTTCTGTGGTTTTTATCTTTTTTTTTTTTTGTTTGATACAGTTCCTTCAGCACCTAGAAACCCTAGAATATATGTATTACGACATAACCTACATGAAAATGATGAGAAAGTCCTTGTGGAGTTCAGGTGGGACAGACCTGAAAGGGACAATGGAGTATTAACGCAGTTCAGGATTTACTATCAATTATTGAATCAGAGTGGCACTGCTGACACTTTTACAGAGTGGAATGCAAGCAATGTTAAAACCACCCTGATGCATTTTTCTCTCAAGAATGTGCTTCCCAGCCTCACAGTAAGGTTTCAGGTATGAAAAATTAAGCTTATGTCATGCTAGATGGTAGTGCAGTCTGATGTGTTTGCCTAGGAGATGGTACTGGGCTTAGGGCAAGAGCTTGTGGTTTCTGCGAGGACTCACACAGCTTCCACAAAAAAAGATTAAAACTTGTCAAGAAGTCATAGTCTCATTGTGATAAAAGCTTTGGAACACACAGAATGTGTGCTTGAAAGACAAGTTAAAAGCATGAGACCATGTAATAGACCAGGTATTGATGGGGAGAACACCTTGTTGGTTGAACCATCAACCAACAGTAGGAATTGCTCCAGGCTGGGGAAAGAGGCAGGACTGTCTGGAGTCCTTTGAGCTCTAATTGTTAGACGAAGCATGGATTGTCACTCTCTAGCCCACTGCTTAAAATTGTCTTCATAGCCACGGTCCAAACCTGAATGTTGCCTTTGAACTGAGCAGTACTTATGTCAAACAGAAGCACACACGTATATTCCTTGGTGAGCAGACAGTGGATCTACTGGTTTTGTCATTAACTATGACTTTACAGACTTTCAAGTGCAATCATTTATGCTCTTACTTAACATAAGGAACAATCTCCTGTCCCACAGGTGCAAGCCTTCACCTCTGTAGGTCCAGGACCTTTGTCTGAAATGGCAGAGAGGAATACATCAGGTATGGATGATTTAGTTGCCCTCTCATAGTTTGTGTGCAATAGGTGGTGAAATCGATAGTAGAAGAATCTGGCAATTTGATAAATATTCTCCAACACTTCATGTGACATTTGTTCCACCTTACAGCAGACACCACAGAGAAGACAGTTACAGCTTCTGACATGAAATGATGAACACATCACTTATCGTTAGACTAAATTTCAGGAATTTCAAGCCTTTCCTCAAAACTATGCTAAATTAACTTACCTAGTCAACTCCAGGAAATATGGCACAGTGGCTTTTGATCTGTAATCTGCATACTGCTAGAGATCATAAAATATTTCTAATTAGGCTGTGAATAGTAACCAGGAGAGTTAGAGATCTACTAGAGATCATAGGTTATTTCTAGTTGGGCTGTTAAAATTAATTAAATGAGCAAATCTGTTTTATCATGCTTAAATTTGTTAGGTAAACATCCACAATGCCCTTGAAAATATCTGAGGAGTTGATTGTGATGACAAGAAGGCGTCTCATTATTTTATTTATTTACTGAGAGCAGGTCCATCATTTATTTATATCTTGTACTTTCCTTATGAATTACTGTGATTATCGAGAATATTTTTAATAAATTCTGCTGTGTCCTTTTCCTTCCAGATCTTTTCCCTGTCCCAACTCTTATAACTATTACTGCCAACAATTTGTTTCTTGCTGACATAGACAGTAATCATACCATGTGGGAACTTTCAACAAAGACAAATGTAAAGGACGTCTGTTTTACTGCTAATGATGACAAAGCATACTATATAATACAAGATTCTCTTTTTATTCTGAATATGCAGAATGCTTCAAAGTTTCAGGTATTCCTATGTTCTTCCCTTACTTGAGAGAATCTAGGAAAGTATGTGTCATTATTTTGTGGCCAACTGTGTTTTTGAAAAAGTAAAATGGGTGGAGTATACCATTGATGAAATTATCCTATTAATCACAAATAGCTTTACTGACATCTGCTTTGTTGATATTTAATCTGATATTTAATTTAAAATTCACGCTATTAAATACAAGAATTTTATTTTTTGTAACAAATTTATGTAATTTCATTTCATTCTGATTTCAAGAATACATGAGCAATATGGAAGCAATAATTGATATTTTTTAAACAATAGTTTGCATAAATATATAATATTATATATTTTATATTGTATAAATATATAATAATTGTATAAAAATATTGCAATCTTCAATCCATGGTGTCTATATTTTGACTTCTACTTCCCAAGTAGACATTTCTTTCAGAAACAAATCTAATTTCACAACGTTCTAGCATAAGGTTGGAAATTTCTGGTCTTAAGCAGTTTTAGTAATGCTTTTATTTTTTCCTTAAGTTTTTCAAAGATGCATATCTTCAAAATGTCACAGCCATAACAGTTGACTGGATTGCAAGACATCTCTTTCTTGCCTCGAAAACACCGTGGAATGAAACTCAAATATTTGTTATTAATCTTGAGCTCAAGAAAAAATCTCTAAAAGCCTTGAACGTGCAGTTGGGCAAAAGTAATTCAACTGCATCATCTCTGTTGTCATATCCTTTCTTAAGGTAAGGCATATATTACTAATAACTTTTTAAAACATACTTTAAACATTATTTTCATTAAATCTTCAACTGTTAAGGACCAAAAAGGACTTTTTATAGTACATGAGTTTTTGGCATTATGTAAGTCTCAGAAATTTTTGGGTGTAGTTCTACTTTTATACAGCTAGTTGAGCTTGGTCATATCTAATTTCAAAAGATGTCTGTGTTTGAGTAAAGATTTCAAATCGTACTTAAATACTGACAGGTTTTTCCATCTAAGTAATGTAAATGAAAGTCAGCATCAGACAACAATTTTTTACAGTAACCACTTTATTCAGAATAATCAGTTATTGTGACCTTCCACACAAAAATAATCAGTAAGCCCTTGGAATCACTTTTCAAGTACACTGCCCTAGTTACCTCATTTTAGAGATTTGGGAGGTTTTTGGCTAATAACTCACAGGACTGCTCTTGGGGCAGATTGCTCAGATTGAAGTTTTTCTACTGTAAGAATTGCATTTTATTTGATAGCCGCTTGTACTGGATGGAAGAACTTGATCACGGAAGCCACATGTTCTATTATGATATTCTGAATAACACGGTGCACCACATTTTGGGATACATATCAGTAGAAGAACAGATGAGGAACTACTGCACCTGTAATTTGACAGAAGCAGAACTAGGAAGACCGATGAGTATAGATGTGTCTGACTCCAAGAATCCCCAGCTTCTCTTCATCAGAGGAAGAGATGAAATTTGGGCCTCAGATGTGGACGGTTGCCACTGTTGGAGAATTACCAAAATACCAGGTTTTCAAGGTCTGAGTGCTCTGTTGAGTTTCTAGGTAGTTTGTGATTCTTGCTGTCTCTTACATCAAACAATATTCATTTCTGAAAACAGCAGTCATGGAGCACATTATTTATAAAACAGATTCATCTTTAGTCAATATGGACAAAATGTTTGTTCTACGTTTCCAGTTGTGTACCCTGTTGATACAAACTGGGAGGAAGAGCAGTGTGATGGAAGTATGTATTCTAGTAAGATGTAAATCAAATGAGATGCTACACCCTCAAATGCTACCTGTCAACAGATTTCACTTAAAGTATTAACACTTTATTTTGCTAGGGTTTCATATTATCTACACCTATTAGAGTTTATCTCAATGACAAAATACAGGAACATATTAAGTCATGCTTGAAAATGGCATTGGAGACTTCAATATATGGGGAGGGTACTTCATTAAGGTACGGTCTTGTATGACAACTTATCTATATTTCGATTCTTGTAATAACACCTAATCTTGGTTGCTTGATTTTCAGCTCAGTTCTGGACGAGTGCTGGTAAAGCTGTTCTGTTACCAGAGGAGTTGTCTTAATTGTTCCTGGGAGATGGCAGATCACAGTGGTTTACATCTTGGAAAAAAGATGAAAATTCCTGTAGACAACTCTCGCTTTCATGTTTCGTTTCTTGTGTTTGGTGATAGAATTACAGTTCTCATAATTATGGATAATAAAACCCCTTCGAATCTACACTTGTAAACTGAAATAACAGTGTCTCACCTTCATGAGACCTACTTGAAAATATCAGAAATCTCTTTTCAAGGAGTGGTCTTTGAAGATACATTATGGCTATGTTGACTCAACCCATGTTGACACACTGTAAATACAAACACCCATCTACTCTTGTAAAATTGTTTGCTCAGGGTTGGACTCAATGATCCTTGTGGGTCCCTTCTAACTCAGCATATTCTGTGATTCTGTGATTAAAAAACTTAACTATGCAATGTTTTCCTACAGGTAAGAAAATCAGCAGCTTGACTGCAGATAAGAAATTTATATACTGGAGTGCAGAAACAAAGGAATACACTGAAATTTGGCTAGCAAATAAAGAAAGCACAAGATACTTTCTTCACAAGAGACAAAATCATAAGCTAAAAATCTTAGCTTACAGCTCAGCGGCACAATTGTATCCAGGTAGAGGGGATTTGGGTTCTTTTGTAAATGTAACCAACTTATTTCAGAAGCATGTATTTAAGTTGCTGATGGTGCTATGTGTATTCATGCAAAGTATGCTTCATGGATTCAGGTACCTTCTACAGGGAAACAATTTGCATATTTTTTAAAAGGATGAATATAAGGACTGGCTTTATGTTAGATCGCATGAAAAGTCATGATGATGAACATTGCCCATGTTTGTTAATGCCAAACCATGCCTATTTTCAAAGTTGTGTCAAACTTGGAGATTTAGAAAAGGTGGTGCACATTAAAGCACAGAAAAAGAGCAAATGTGTTCCACAGAGTGTTGTAGCAAGAGTTTGATAATGACCCCTGTTGTGACACTTATTTCTGGTTTTGTTCACAAGTATATAAAACTGAAATAAAAAGGTCTGCCCTTCCAAAGACAAAGGGGTAAGACTGATTATTAAAATTGTTTATAAAGAAGTACCTGAGACAGTTATAGGTTACATTATAGTAGACCCAAGCTTCAGATAGAATGCCTAGTATTTTAAACAAATCATTGTAGAATAATGAAAGAAATAAAAAAAAAATAATTCTAATAGAAAATTAGGATTCATGGTACCTATAGGGATTATCTTTGTAAATGCAGAGGGTGAGAATATATTCAAAATAATTCTTTAATTCTGGTTCTGTATAAAAAACCTGACAAGTACACAAGAGAATATTTTAACAAGGTAGAATTCATTGGAATAAAACAATGTCACATTCTTTTGGGTAGCCAGTAGTGTTACTCCTGCCTGCAGCTGCTCTTACCAATGCCCAGGCTATTCTTACCAGCACTTTGGGCGTGTTTGTTTTCATGAGACCTGTGTGGGTTTGACATTGGTGCAGGAGCCTGGTTTGGCCCTGACACAAAATGTGCCATTCCCTGTCCCCAGGGGATAGGGTTTCCTGCAAGAGCCCCAGGCTTAGCTGGCTTAGAAATGGAAGAACCAAATCTCAGTCCAAATGGACTATTTATACCCAGAGATTCCTACAGAGCTCTTCTTATTTACATTGCTGCAAATATATTTGGAGGAATATACAACCTTGGTATCTGGGGAGGAGGGCAATAAAGAGAATTATTGACACAAGTTTAAAATAAAAGTAAGTGAACATGCTAAAATAAGAAAAAGAAAGTTCTCAGTACTGAAAGCAAATGGTGTATGTGTGGAACACTGGTGTTTGTAAAGACCATCTGGGTTGACTGACATGCTTTTTATTGCTTTAGTGATGTGAGCAAGGAGTACTGCTAGAGTTTCCTTTCATTCTAACCTATTTAATTGCCATCCGGAGATGTGATGTCAGTTGATCATTTGACACATTAGAAGTACTCGGTGAAAATTATTGTCTTGTCACCGATTCTCTGAGAGAATGATTTCTCTTCAGAGTTAGAAGGAAGGGGACTGAATATGTAGTGAAGGATTTTCTTGTCAGGGTAAACATATTTCTATGGAACTGCCTGACAGAAACTTTAACACTGAAAGTGACTCAATTCTTTATTCCATCTGGGACTTCTCCCATGGGAGTTTTACTACTCTAGTTAGATATAAAATTGACAAAGATTTAACCTTACATTTTCTTCTGTTAAGTAAGACTTCTTTAGTTGCTTTCCCTTCTATGCATGAACCTGACTTTGATAGGAATGTCAGGGTTGCTCATTTAGGAAGAAAAGATATTGACTATGAGGTCAGTTGTTCTGGCCTAATGGCAAGCATTGGTCCTTGTACCTTCTTCCCTATGCACAAGAGTTAATCTTCTCCTTTTAGCAGGAAATCCATTCAATATATCTTTATTTTGTTTTTAAAAGTGTATCAAGTGATGAGGGATTTTTTTTGTTACTTTTTGTTAACTGTCAGAGTGTAGTTTCATATTGCTTTCTCCTTACAGACTCCTTTTCTAGTTCCAAAATTTGTCTTTCCTTCCCTGTTGTTGCTTTGCACATGGAAAGATGCTTGGAAAAAAAAACAACCAACAAACCAAAACCATTTAATTGCTAGAGAAAGGTACTCTCTATTCCTTGTCACAGGAAATATTCTCTATTTCCTCTGACAAGCGAGTTTGGGCTTATCAGTGTTTACTGGCCTTGATAACACAGTAACTACAAATTGCATTTCCATTTTCTGCTTAAAGAAGAACATAAATTCTTTATTAAAGCTGTATCTTATCAAGCATAAATGAGACTTCCTTTGGTGACCATTATTTTTGTGTCCACGAAAGTCATCAAATAAAGTACATTCAGGTGGGTTTTTCTTCTCTTTTGATTTGTAAAAGCGGAGAGAATACTTTGTAGTTATGCTTTCTGCTAAGAACAGTGGTAAGATCCCATGCAAGCTTGGGTTAATCCAGCCATAATTAACTTTTTTTTTAATTTTATCTCTTTCCTAGATAAAAGATGCCTGATGGTATTGCCAGACACCGAGAAACCTACTATCCTTGCTACAACCAACACCAGTTTTACATTAAGGTTACCATCTGTCACACCACAGCAGCTATGCCCTGGCATAACACAGTCTACACCGACATACCTGGTATTTTTCAGAGAAATGACTGACAACTGCAGGAACCCAAGATACTGTTTGTCTGCTCTACAGCAGAAAATGTTGGTATGGTTATTTCGGAACAGAAATGCATGTGATATCACATATAAACAGGGAATATGATATCACTTGTAGTAATTTTATAAACCATTCTGTAACTTTCTATCAGTGAGTTTTTTCATTTCTCTGTTCCAATAGTAATTCACCTTTCTGTCTGGTATTTGGTAAGTGGTAGATTTCTTAGCTTTCCTTTATGCAAGCACTCCTCTACTTTTCAACATGCCTTTGCTAAAATCCTGCTGAAATAGGTCTTCAGTTTCTACTTGTAAAATGAGTGGTTGTGGTTGATATTAATCTGTTGAAATAACTCTTGAAGCCATCCAGCAACCAAATAGTTTGCCTTTATGTTCTTTGTGGTAGTTGTACTTCTATTCATAGTTTTTTCTTCTTACATTTTTTTTAACTTTGCCTTTTCCGGAATTGCCATTGAAGAGTGTGGTACTATACTTTGGCTTGTTTTTGGGTATGTGCTTTCTTTTCTGTAGTGACCTATTACCAAAACTATGATTTTAACATTCTTTTTTTAAACACTGAAGTATAGTACAATACAAAATAACTACTTTATTATTTTTTTTTAACATGCATTTCACTGACAGATGTTTGGGTTGACATATGACTCTCTTTTCTGAGAATGCATGTTTATTATCTGATTTCTAATTACAGGAATTTCAGGATCCTATTGCTGTCCTAGACAACCTACAGCCATTTTCAAGTTATGCCATACAAGTAGCAGTGAAAAACTACTATTCAGAAGAGGAAGTGCAGCCTATGGGAAAACACACAGTTGGCACAACTCTATGTGGAGGTTTGTTTCATATTTTATTCTAATTTTGAACAGAATTCTCATCTCAGTTAAAGAAAGGTATATGTGAGTTTGGTTTGTAAATCAGGAAGCAGACAAATTGTCTGCTTAAAACTTAACCTGTTTAGATCTTTACAAGGTTTTGGCAACCAGACTTGATGAATTTGTAAGATTCATAAGACACATATGTATTCTTTAATGTTTTGGCTCATTGGCTTCCTGAGGAAAGATAAACTATGGTTAAAATTGGGTAAACAGTTGCAGTTTCTGCCTTGGACCACATCATTTAATAGGTTGTATTTGAATGTATATGTGGTTATGTATGTTTAAGTATGTGTGTTACATGTTCATTCAGCACTAAGACTTTTTCCCCTTGGCTTGACATCATTCTCATAATTACTGTTTCTTAAGGTCATGCAGATTTGTTTTGTTGTGAACCAGGCTGAAAAGACAATGCTTTGTTTTTACTTTTGGCCTGAATGACAACAGCCTGTTTTCAGTTGGCTTCAAGAATTTTGGTGCACCCTTTGCACATAAAAGACCCTTTTAGTCTTTTCCAGATAGGAAGAAAAAGCTAGGATTAGGGCTTTGCATGTGAATGTTCACTGTGTCATTTAGGAGTGGACTGGTTAGAAGTTACCTAAAAATAAATAAACATATTGGTAAACTTATCTAATTATGGCAGAGGGAAACTAAGAAATCTGTGTGTGAGTGGATAGGTGAGAGAGGCTTTAGTGAAGGCAAGAGGCTAAGATAAGATGTTAAGTGTGTTGGGTTGACCCTGACTGGATGCCAAGTGCCCACCAAATCCAATCTATCACTCCCCTCCTCAGGTGGACAGGTAGGAGGCTCATGGGGTTGAGATCAGTCACCAGTTACTATCATGGGCAAAACCAGGCTCAATTTGGGGAACTTAATTTAATTTATTACCAATAAAATCAGCGTAGGATCATGAGAAATAAAACAAAACCTTAAAACACCTTAATCCCAGCCCTCCCTTTTTCTGAGGCTTTACTTCTAGTTTTATCTACCTCCTCTTGTGCAGTGGTGCAGGGGAGGTGCAGAGGGAGGGTTGTAGTCAATTCAGCACATGTTGTCTCTGCCACTCCTTCCTTCTCAGAAAGAGGGCTCTTCACATCCTTTCCCTGCTCCAGCATGGAGTGCCTCCCATGGGAGACAGTTCTCCATGAACTTCAACATGAGTCCTTCCCACAGGCTCGAGTTCTTCACAAACTGCTCCAGCATGAGTCCCTTCTATGGGCTGCAGTCCTTCAGGAACAGACTGCTCCGGCGCGGGTCGCCTGTGGACAAAAGTCACAAGTCCTGCCAGCAAGCCCTCTACAGCATGGGCTCCTCTCTCCACAGGTCCACAGGTCCTGCCAGGAGCCTGCTCCAGCACAGGCTTCCCATGGGGTCAGAGCCTCCTTCAGGCATCCACCTCTTTTTATGAGGGGTTCTCTAGGGGCTGCAGGTGCTCCACCATGGACCTCCTTGGGCTGCAGAGGCACAGCCTGATGTTCTATGTTCTTCACTATGGGCTGCAGGAAAATCTCTGCCCTGATGCCTGAAGCATCTCCTGTCCTTCCTTCTTCACTGACCTGAGTGTCTGCAGAGTTGTTCCTCTTACATATTCTCACTCCTCTCTCCAACTGCAGTTGCACATTTTTCTTTTCTCTTTTCTTAAATATTTTACAGGTGCTACCACCACTGCTAACGGTAGTGGCTTTGGCCAAGGTGGTCTTGGCCTTGGGTCCATCTTGGAGCCACCTAGCATTGGCTCTGCTGAACACAGAAGAAGCTCAGGGGGAGTTCAGCTTGTCATATTTGATGAAACTTGGGGCATATAATAGTAAGGAAAACCAACTCTCTGCCGCTTTAGTACAGACCCATGTATCCCCTCTGTCCTTGAAACCATCATGACCTGGAAACTTTCATCAGTTACTAGAAGAGGAATTGAGATTCACATGCAGCTCAAGTCCAAGGTGTCCTTATTCTTTGAGAATACTACTAGTCTGAGCTAGATGCCTCCTGTGCTTGGAAACACCTAAGTGAGGGCAGGAAGATACTTCAGCTCACTCCCTGCTTCACTCCACTTGTTTGCAGCTGTGGGGCAGCTAGTGGGTAAATTCCCTGAAGCCCTTGTTGTCTTCCAGAAAGAAAAGGGTCATCCAAAGATGCATGTAATACTTTTGCACATACTGTCTTACATTGTAACCCAACCCAATAGAAGTACCTTGCTCAGCACTTTTTCTTGTTTTGGATGTGTGTACTCATGCACATGTGTACCTGTCTTCCAGAGGAGTTGCTTTTGTGCTTCTCTTCAGATTATTTTCTCATAATTGGAGTGCACCTGCTGAACTCTCTGAAAATATGGAAAACTATTATGAGAGGTAGCTATTCCCTGTAGTATACATAGTGCTTGCTCTTCTGTTGTATCAGACTTGCTCTGAAGCTGTCGCCCATTTATTGTGGCAAGTGTCATCAGCCAGTGTCAGCTTGATCCACATAAAGTCATTGCTTGCATCAGGCACCTCTGATAATACCTAAGTCAGCAAGGCAGAATTATATATAAGTCTACGTGGCAGCAAGTCTGTGCTCTGCAGGAAATACTGAGGAGATTGTACCTAACGATGCTTGCTGTTGAATTCACAGGGATGTGGAAATGCTATGGACCTCATCTTCACTAGTTTTCCTGCCTGGCTCTTGTCCTGAAGAATTGGAGCAGTTTTTCTTTGAGAAAGGAGTAAAACTGAGAGTCACAGTCCACCTGGTCCCTGGGCATTGGCTCACTTGGCCCAGGTACAGCAGGGATGGCTATAGCTACATACAGCTGTGCAGGCTGGGCAGCTATGCAGATATTGTGACATGCAGTTAGGGTGCCACAGCAGGATTTCTAAGGTTTCCCTCCCTCTTTCTTTACCTCTCCTTGGCTTTTGGCTGCTTCAGAAGGTGCTAAAGTAAGTAGAATTGAAACAAGGACAGCCACCGCTATGTTTTTCTTGCTTGCCTCAATGTCTCTCTCCCTAGTGATCAACTATGTCCAAGGAAACACTTTATTCAAAATACCTGGCAACAAGTACATGCCAGGGGTCCTGTTTCCTTTTCTTCTTCCCTTGGGGATGTACTCTGTGATTTCTTTAAAGGTTCATTTATAGAATAAGTAACCTCTCTTTCTGCCACCATTGTCCACGGGAGAGCATCACCTGTGAACTGCCAGTGGCTTCTCTTATGCACAGATCATTCTCTGGTTTTTGTCCCGGGAGCAGTCATATTTTCCCCCTCTGTTTAAGAGGAACCTCTTTTCATCTTTCAAATGAAAGTGGAACAAGAGGTGCAGGCATATTGCCACTCTTCTTTTGGAATCCAGACATATTATACTTCGGAAGTTCTCTTGCAACTATGCTATTTTTTTTTCCTCTCAACAGTCAGATCTCTTAGCATCTGCAGCATCAAGCAAATAGGCTCTCATCCTATGTGGATCTCTGAATATTATGAGCCAGTGTCTTCTACCACGTCTTCAGTGACAAGACTAGAGGAAATGGCCTTAAACTGAGACAGGGGAGATTCAGATTAGATATTAGAAAAATTTTTTTCACTGTTAGGATGATCAGGCATTGGAATAGGTTGCCCAGGGAGATGGTGGAGTCATCATCCCTGGAGGTATTTAAAAAGCGTCTGAATCTGGTGCTGGGTGGTTTGGCTTAGTGGTTTAAGGGATACAGTGCTGGGTGGATGGTTGGACTGGATGATCTTAAAGGTCTCTTCCAACCTTGATGACCCTATGATTCTATATTTTCTGTATTCTAAGGAATCTATGGGTAAAAAAAAATAGATTTCAATTCTTTGCATGGGAATCCATATATATAGTATAAAATTAGTGTGACACGTTGATTGAATAACATTGAATACTATTGGGATGCCGCAAGAATTCACACCATTACTTCTTCGTATGGTAAACCGATCCATCCTGCAGCAATGTGCGCCCTTTCAGGGGTGAAACATGAGGGTAGCAATGAAATGGGAGACTGAATTGCTCCACTGAAATGGAATTTTTCAGTCTCAAGTTAAAATGAAACATGAAACTCAGAATAGGCCTTTCTAGCTGGGGCAAAACAAAACATCCGGATCAAAATAAAGTCCTAGACAAAAGCCAAACCAAATCAAACAACCAAGCAACCCTCCCCCCAATATCCCAGCCCACAAACTCTGAGCATTTTTAATATGTATTTGTATCAACATCCAGAACGCTTTTCACAATTTGTTGAAAAATTTCCAACCAGCTGTAAATAGAAGGTATATGTGTCCTGACAATTATGTTCTCAATTTCGTGAATGTAACTGCTAGTTTAAATTGTAATCAGATGCTGCTAGAGCCTCTTGAAGTGCGTACACTATTTTACACCTCTGAAGCTGTGTGAATTCCTTCTGCCTTTCTCTCAATTCTGTAATGAAGTAAAAGAAGCTCGGATTAATCTGTGCTTTCCATCAAATAGCAAGATAGAGGGAATGAAAAAAGAGGAAGACAACTTAGAAAAAATAATGCATTGCTCTTGCCACAGAGTGTCACTCTTACTCCACATATGTCTAAGCCAGAAAAATGAGAAGTTTGTCTTCTTTATTTGTCAAATTTCTGCATATTTCATTAAATAATCTACAGTCTTGCTACTAGGACATAATTGATAGCATAGGGACTCATCATTCTGATATGCTGGGAAAATAAGTGAACTTTTTACTTATCTGGACAGTTCAATAGCAAATGAACTTTTCAATGCAGAGGTGGGGTATGCCATATACTATTTCAAAGTCTGTGACCTTAAAGCTTCAAAGGAAAGGTTGTTTTCCCCAGAACAATTAGTGAGTAACCAGCTGGTATGAACATCAGACCAGCAACCCAGTTTGTTCCTTACACAGCTCAGCCAGATCATGTTTTTCTGAGTAAAATTGCAAATGATGGCAAACAGTGCTTAGTTTTGGGTTTTCTTCCATCAGAAGTTTCTGTTCAAGAACAGACTTTCCAATTGGAATAGTGCACAGGTATTTCTGTGTGTGTGTGTCCAAGTAAGCATCATATTAAACTCACATCTGAGACCCTGATTAGGAAACCAAGAGAGAGCAGGAATTCAGTGATATGACTATAAATGTAGTGGTACAGGACACCAGATTTTTTGGTATTTTTTTGTCTGCTTTCATTGTAGGATAGCCAAGAAGATACTAAAAAATCCCTCAAAATATTTCAAACTTGTCTGCAGCTGACTGACTATACAAGAATATGAGTTTTACACGTGTAAAGTGTCAGTCCTGTAAATTAATCATATTCATATACATCTAACCTTATTCTCCTTCCCTGGTGACATTTCTTGACTTCTTTAAAAATAAAACAGACAAAAAAACCTCTTGTGAGATCTGTACCTAAAAGAAGATTCATTTTTCTTTCTATTTTAGTACCAGAGGCAGTTGATACAATTAAAACATTAGTTTTGTCTGACACCACCATCAATATATCTTGGAGTGAACCTCTGAAGCCAAATGGACCTCTTGAATCCATCCGCTATCAAATCGCTGTCAATTTATTACCTCCTGTTCCAATGACACCCTTGCGAAAAAGTGAATTTTCAAATGGGATGCTTGCCTGGTCTGTCAGTGGGCTCCAACCTGGAATAAGCAATTCATTCAAGGTATAGTTGCATGTAGTTTTATTGGTTTGTTCACTAAACTGCAAATATTTTGACTGACCTTCTGTAAAGCAGACAAATAAAAGTGTCCAGTATGGATTCGTAACAAAATGTACTGCTTCTCCCTTTACAGATGAAGACTTAAAAGAAAAACAATAAATGATGTGTCTTGACAGCAGGGCTGTCAGCAGAGTGACATTTTCAAAAGCAAACAAGTAAACATGTTGTCTGCAGAATGTGCTCTGGGTACATCACAAATAGTCACAGTGTGGTTTTCACAGTTGGGAGAACATTCAGATGATGGCAGGAGGGGATCTGTTCTGGTCTTAATTTGATTTTGTACTTTTGTTAAAAGCTTGGATGTTACAATGAGGAATATATGTATGTGTGTGTATACATATGTGTATATACATATATATATATACATATGTGTGTATGTATACACACACGTACCTAAATACCTGTATGAGTTTATGCAAGTATGCATACCCAAACATAGGTCATATTGGACTGTGGCTTAGTGAAAGGCAACATCCTAAGGCACCTCCTCACTTTGTGTTTTTGTGGTTCTAAAGCCCTGCCTAATGTGATGTGAGATCTGCATGTCTGTGTAAGACTATGTGGAATTTAAGAAAGGTCTAGAAAGAGAAAAGTCTTGGTAAGATAGCTGAGATGAGAAACTAAGAAGAATCTCTGAGGAAGGGAAGGGTACTCCATGCCCTCCAGGCCATGGACTTCCAGCCTGAAGGTGTGTGACACTGCAGCTATGAGGTTTAAAATCTTTCTACACCTGTATCTGTATTGCCTGAACATTGTCTTGTTTGAAAACAGCTAGTCTTCTAAACATTTTGAGTTGCTAAAGCAAAGCTGCCTTTCTAAGTGGTCTGGTATTGTATACTTCATTCATTTCCTTACTAGGTTCTTGCTTTTCATCCTGAGGAGAATTGGTTTTCTGAAAGTGTCCCTGTCATCGCAAAAACTTTTGAGACTCCACCTGCACCTGTCAACATAGTTCCCAGAAATACAAGTTTCCAGCTAGAATGGAGAGCTCCTCTGCACATCAAAGAATCCAGCTTCTGGTTTGAGCTGTGTAAGGTAAAAATGCCACTTACGGTTTTTGTTCATATTAGAGTGAATTTAAGCTACTCTCTCCCGATGAGCAGGACAGGGTGGGTGGCAGGATGTACATGAAGAGTCTCTGTGAATAATTTGGGCATGATGATGTCAGTCTTAGTGTCTCAGAAGGGGCAGGATGGAATCAGCATTTGCCAGGAACAAGGAGGAATGCAGCTGGAGCATTTAGTACTCCATAGTGCCAAAGGACATCCTGGATGACCCCATCAGAATTACTCCTGGGTCTCCGGTTTCAGCAGAGTCCTCTCCCTGTTTCCTCGCTGCCCTGCCCCAATCTGGCTTGCAGCTATAAATCCTATGTTTGCTCTGCACAAGAAAAAGAAGAAAAGGGTTTTCAGCAATAAATATTAGCTACAACCTAGTATCTGAATTTTATTTTCCTGTGATAGAGGCTAGGAGAAAATGCTAGAGACAAAGACAGATCCAGAAGTGCAAACTGTAGAAGTAAGCACTAGAGTGACAGCAACATGGATGAAAACTTCAGATTTTAATGCTTGAACCAATGAACACTGAAAAAGTCGTGTGCTAAGCTGAATCACATAGATTCTTTAATATATAAAATCAGATTTATTAGACTTACACCAAAGATTTCCCTGCCCTAAAACAAATGTCATAGTACAATTCCTCTAAACCACCTCTTTTCAATTGTGTCATGGCAAGCTGAACTCATGGGCACATCATGGTGATCCAGAAATACAAGGAGAAGGCTCCTCTTGGCTGTGTAAAGCGATCACTTAATCTATTGATCTTTATTACCAACAAGACTTGTAGGTCTTCTGAAAACAAAGAAAAAAATTAGAGTTTGTGACCTTGGTCTCTAAGAGGACAAAGTCCCATGATTGAAACAGCATGTGGCATATCCCCACTACAATATTAAGAGGTGGAAAAGTAATAATTCTACCCAGGAATAGAACTGTGACATGCTTCAGAAGAGCAATAAAGTTGACTCTGATGATTTTTTTTTTTGTAGTGGCCAACAAAGAGTGACTGGTTTTCTCCTGCAAGCACTACGTGCACAGCAGATCTTGTTTACACATGCAACCTGACAGGAACTCTTCCTTCAACCAACTATTTTGTAAGAGTAACAGTAGTTTATGTTACAGGACTGAAAAGCACTTCCTCTTCAACAAGCTTTAAAACTACAGGTAAGCACTCAATGTAGGATAACAAGATTTTAAGACTATTTTCAGGATGCGAATATTAAACATAATATTTTCTAAAATTTAGCAGGCAATTTTCTTATACTAAGAGCCAATAATTCTGCGTGTTTGAAAAAGAATAATACAATATCATACCTTTGAAAGTAATAGGGCGAAAGAAGTGAGGTTTATTTCCAAGTGGAGCAGAGGAAAAGAGTGATGGAAACTGAAATGAAATGCCTATACAGATATGAACTCATTACCGGTGAAAGGCTACATGTGAATAAAAATTTTGAAATTTATCCGTTGCAAAGAGAAGGCCAAAGATACATTCCAGATGGGGATTATTGCTGTAGATCCTCCATCCTTTTGTGCGTCTAAACACCCATGTGCACATCTAATTTTTTTCTGGGCCCGTTAGCCCTTTGTCTTGCTATAAACACATTCTAAAGGTTCTGTTTCTTTCCCTGTTTGGCTTAAGCTGGTGTTCCTAGTAAGCCAGGAGTACCAAAAAGAGCAGAAGACTCTAAAAACTCCATACAGTGGGAAAAGGCTGATGATAATGGAAGCAACCTGACCTACTATATCTTAGAAAGCAGGTAAGCTATGCATGCAGGTACCCTTCCCATAGGTAGCAGCCCAGAAAAAAATCAGGTGTGCAGGAATTTCCAGGTTGGCTGTGATGGGAAGAGTGAAGTATCTATGATGCAGAAGGCCCTTCTCATTGGGATCCCTTTCTTAGATAAACCAAGTAGCCATAATTTCCAGAAATTCCTGGAAAACTTAGAAGAAAATATACACTAGCAATATTTTCAGACCAACTTTGAAATATGGTGATATATTTGGATCTTTGTCAGTGAATTAGAAGATTCAGAGATAATTTCAAATCACAAATTTCAAGTATGTAGTTTGTATTTTTGGCTAAAATATATGTATAAATATCTTAGTGTTCAGAGGACTCATGAAAAGGTCTTATAGCGTTGCCAGAAGTAGAGTATTCCCAATAACATGGGATGACTATTGTTACAACTTGTCTCAGAAGGGGAGGGTAACCCAAGTTCTTATTAATGAATCCCTTGAGGTGTATTGGAGTGAAATGACATTGAATAATCAGTGTTTGCAAACATATGTATGTAGAGTTTATTTTGGAACAATTTTGTTTCAAAGGTGAACAGGTATGTTGCCATTTTGGGTGTTATCATCTATAGTAATATAGAAGTATTAAACCATCTATAGCAATATAGCAATATTAAAGCATAAAGGGGAAGAAAGGATAAAGTTGGAAATATATATATAATCACAGCCCACTGGATCCAGTGATGAAACTTGGTAGTTACAGGTTCCATGTCAGTTGGTTGATGTGGTGGTCTTGGTCCGTTGGGGCTGGGGGAAGCCCCCCCCAAAACTCCAATATTTCATGAGTAAATGTACACTTCCAGCTCAGGTGGGAACACTCTGTACCTCCCCGAGGCAGGGAGTTTTACCATGGATCATGTCACAGGACATGTCACAAGTTTTCCATGCTCCTCCAGAGAGGTTTTCACAGCAGAGTCATCATGTAAAAGGGAGGACGTTGGCATGATAAGAAGAATTTATCCCACCTTGCAGAATTTGTCTCTTCTTAGTCTCTTTCCTTATGTGGAAATCCAGTTTGTAGCTTCAGGTATGCCTGCACCTGGGATAGTTGGACAACAGCACCCACTTATCTGATTTGAAGGTCCTTTCACAGTAGGCATGTTCAGGGAGGGGTAGATTTGCTGGGTGAGCAGTTGTTTCTTTGCAGATTGCAAAAGTCTTTTGGTGATCTTATAATGAGTAAGTCATTAACTGTTTCAGTCTCTGATAACTATATAACTTTTAAAATACTCTGTCATCAAATACAGACTGCCTGGACTATACATGTCACACTAGAGTGCCTGTTCATGCTTATTCCTGCATTGACATTGGAAGGGCTGGGTGGGCAGGTTAGAGTATATTGCTGTGGGCAGTGACTCTGAAACTTCTAATTTTTTGACCATGACTCTGGAGAGATCTGTTTAAAGCAGTCAGAGCAAAGCTTAATTAACCATTATTTAAAAATGAGAAGAGTCCATCTTCTGAGATCTCAGCCACGTCATTGTTTGAAATCACTACTTATGGAAGGAAGTAGTTTGCTAAACTCAGCTATTATTTCTTTCTTCTCAGTTAACTCTCTGCTTATGAAAGCTAAGGACTGACAGCACTCTGGAGCTGGGCACACCTTACCTATATAAGTTTTCACCCAGACATATTTTCCTGGTGCTGTAAGCTTCCTCCGTACAGCTCTGCGAGCATACGGGAGCACTGACCCACATGCTATGAGTCAACAATAATTTTGATATACCAGCAGCCAGTCTGTTTCTGACTTACTGTGGATGGGTAAAGAAAAGTCAGTCTCTTGGCCTGTGTCAGGGCCGTGCATTAGCTGCTGTGTTCTCCAGACTCCAGCTTCTTACTCGTCTCTGGAGTCATGAAGCATCGCTGAGGTGGTCTTTTAATTAAATAAGCTTTTCTCCTTCAGTCTGAATGTGCACATGCTGATGTTTTTGACTGAATTTCACTTTGAGCCTCGTGGCCCTTTTACATTAGGTAGAAAAATGTTAGGTCATTTGCACAGCATTCTAGAAAATATTTGCATACCCCTTTGAAACAACCACTTTTTATCATACAGCTCTAGTAGGGATATTTGTACACCAAGGACATGAAAATATAGTTTTCCTATGTTTTTTTGGTTTAGAAGCATTTGAACTTTTTTCTGCATTAAGGTGTGTTGGGAGAATGATTGACATGCTCATGAAGGTCATTTCACATGATATATCATGGTCTTGCATGACATGAAATGATGTTTCAGATATGGCCTTTCAAGTTTTAATACATGGTCTTCTTTTGCTTTGTGAATAATCAGCTCTGAATTTATTGTGAGCAGTCAATCTCGGTCCAATGGGAAGGTGGCTAACTAAAGAATTGTGTCTTCGCTGCCAATTACTTACTTCCTGTTTAGCTTTTGAAACCTGAGCCACTGAATTACTCTGGGCCTGGGCAATCAAAAAGCTCTAATAGGACAGGAAAAAAATGGTTACTTTTTTCTGAAAGCTAAATAAGAAAATTTTGAAATTGTGGCTGTGAGGCATACACTGAAACAAGTGAAAGTGTGCTGTAGCTTTTTATGTCTAAAATGTTCTAGCATTTAATTTCCAGTGTGAAGATAAAGACATGTGATTCTTAGCATTGCTGAAATGGCACGACACAATTTTTTGCTCTGTAGCCAGAATCTCACAACCAGATTGAGCTTTCATGCAGGCAGAGAGATGATGTAAAAACCATGGAACTGAAGCGAAGAACGGGGGGGGGAGCAGTAAACTGCCCTCATGGCATTAATGACTTATCTGTGTTGTTGTGCTGTGCATGTTTCAGGAAGCAGTCTGGCAACACTAGCAAAATGAAGTTCTTGTGGGAGGTGGTTTACAATGGCTCCTGTGGCAGTATTTGCACATGGAAGGCCAAGAACTTAGAAGGAACTTTCCAGTTCAGAGTAGCAGCTGCAAATGCACTGGGAGTTGGTGAATACAGTGACACAAGCAAGAATATAGTTCTGGGTAAAGGTATGTCTCATACTTTAGTGTTCTTTTATTTATTTTTTTTTAAATTCTAAGTAATCACACCAATTTATGAACAGAGACTTGTGATGTTGCTGCAAAGGTAAAGTAATGTGTCTTGTAGGTAATAAATGGTGACGTTTATATGATGGATCCCAGCTGCTAGTGCTCATGCAGGCTCTTTTGCACAGAACAGTGGGCCTGAAATGTACTTCTGCTCATTTATACCAGTTTGTTTCTGTGGCCCTGCCACTGGTTTATGATATGATTCTTGAAAAAAGGCAAGCTCCCACACTGGGCAAAGATGTGAGAATTACTTCTTTCCTTTGGCCAGAATGTTAGACCTACACTCTGTGGGTGCTTTTGGAAATCCCACCTTGAGTGGTTAAACAGTTCAGTATTTTCTCTTTCTGCATACACTGTAGGTCATCACCACAGAAATGGCCCAGGTCTGGGGGAGAAGGATTAGTCTGACCAAATGCAGACATCCACATACAGTCTACAAGGAGCTTTGTGCAGAGGAAGACATTTACAAAGCAGGCTGCTCAAGGGTTCTCTCAGGTCAGCTCCATAGGGTTGATAGTGTTTGTATATACAGTCATTAACCAATTTTCCTCTTCTATTTAACAGAAGGCACGGGCACCACAGGCACCATCACTACCATTGCTTCTGTGATTGGAGTTGTGCTGAGTTTGGCTGTGGTCTTGCTATTCGTTTTTGGTATGTGGCTAAATTTTTTACATATGCTTGTTTTGCCAGGCTTCAGTAAAAGGCAGTCCAGGAGTTGGGAGATGACTGTCCTCCAGGTTTAAGGAAATGCTGAGCTATTCCTAGGATGGGAGCTGGAAGGAATTTGCATATTCTCATTCTTTGAAGCCCTAAAGATAACCGTTTATATTTTCAGTATCAAGAATAGGATGCAAATTCACTCCATCCTCAGGCATTTCTTGTGTTGATTACCTGCAGGGAGAGCACAGGAATGCTGAGGGAGCTCTGATGTTCATATGTATCCTTATAAAAACTTGTACCTTACAATTCTCAAGTTTGGAACTGCATTTATTCATGCAAGAGTCCCATTATCTTTCTCTTAAGATTTGTTCCTGAAGAAAGGATGCAATGATTACCCTGAGATGTACATGTCCACATCTGATGGTCCTGTCCTCTCACTCCTCTTCCTTTCCCTGGGATGCATCAGCTGCCCTTCAGGCTTGCCACATACAGAAACAGATGCTTGACTGGTTTCTCAGCACAATGAGCTGAGTATGTGTTTTGTGGGGAAAAGTTGGCCGGATGGCTGGTTGGAAATGACTTGCATCCATGAGATGCTTGGGGGCCATGTTGAACTGAATAACAAAAAGTCTGTAGCCTTTCAGCCTGTTTGCACATTGGGATGCTCTCAGAGCGAAATACCTGATCATCTGCTTTTCTGTTCCAGTATGGCACCAAAGATGGAAATCCAGCAAACAAGCCTTGCCTGGACGGATAGTGTTTATCAAGGAAGATAAGGAACTAGCTCAACTCAGAGGGATGTCTGAGACAGTGGGAATAGCCAATGCCTGTTATGCTATACGGTATGTCCTCAGGGCAGATGTATTTTCAGGACAAAAACATGTAAGAGGGCTTCCCTGTACCAGTTTTCATCAGGGCACTCATTCCTGACACCTCAAGGTAGAGTTAAGGGCTGCGTCTGTGCTGCAGGGCAGGTCTGCTCTGAAGGGCGCGCTGACATGTGGTCTCCCTGGCATGGAGCCTGGCCTGGATTGCCCCTAGCCCACCCTTCATGCTCACCCTGGCAAGAAAAGTAAGTGCATGAGGAAGGAAGTTCTGGTGTTTTCCAATAGCTTCCAAAACATCCTGGCCTCAACTAAGCTTCCCTTAAATGTATCTGATGATAGAAATAATACCACCTTCATTTGAAGAAGAATTTTAATAAAATTTCAAACATTTTTAGGTATGAACAAGTGATTAGTATTGCTGTTTTGTAGTACTCTTCCTTCTCAGGCAGAGATTGAATCATTGCCAGCTTTCCCTCGGGACAAACTGAACTTACACAAATTGTTAGGAAGTGGAGCATTTGGAGAAGTGTATGAAGGGACTGCAGTAGATATCCTGGCAGGTGGAAATGGAGAATCCAAAGTAGCAGTCAAGGTAATTGTATCTGTATATTTCTCTGGCAATGGAATGGGATGGGCAGATAGGTTTGTCTTAGAGGTTTTACCTGAGACATGGGTGCTGACAAATCTGGGTACTTCCTTGCAGCATTTCTTGCAAGTCACTTAAAGCTATGCCTATCTCCTTGTAATGATTTCTGGAAAATAATGTATATTTAAGGCCATGTCTATGTATGATTGCTTTACGTAAGTGCTGTGTGATGATGATGGTGATGACCAAAGTGTAACTACGCTTTTGCTTTCTCTTGAGTAGACTTTGAAGAAGGGTGCGACAGACCACGAGAAGAGTGAATTCCTGAAGGAGGCACACTTAATGAGGTAGGGACAGCTCTGCCACTGGGCACCCTTCAAAGCCAGCATCATGTGAAGATGGTGGCCTTCCAGAGGAATGAAAGCAGCACTTTCCTCTAAACAAAGTATTGTGGCACTTTTAGGGTGTTCTCCTGTTTTTGCTAACAAAGTAAATCACTACAAAACTAAAGTTATAAAACAGATTAGCAAAATTTAAAATATATATTGCAAGTTCAGTATGCTCATAACATGAATTTATTTGGGTTTGAACTGGTGTATTTTGGTATCCTTGCTCATCTGAGACTAAGTTAGTTGCTAAAGGCAATCAAACAATATTTGGCTAATCCTGTTCTACCAAAACAGATCAGAACCAGCTGATGCCTTCAAGTTTTAACTTACTGTGAAAATTGTTTCTAAAAAATGTTCATATTTACCACTAGAGGCTGCCACATACCTTTTCTATTGAGGTAGACTTAATGCATCTGTCACCAATGCAAGAACGTCACATAGAAAGGTTTGTGTTTCAGCTGAAAATCTGATTTTCCAGAGTCTCCACAGAAACAAGTAGAAATACAACTGAAGTTTTCAGCTGGTAACATTGGACTAAGAGTGTAGTTTAATTTTCGGACACACCTCGGCACTTTGACTTTTATTTCATGAATGCAGAATTAGAAGCATTTTTAAAAAAAATGAAGGATTTTATATCATGCACAGAAAATATTGTGGTTTTAAATTTGAAATTGGTTTTCACAGCATTCTATTTTTGGTTACATATTTAAAAAAAATCTTGCATTTTTTACCTAACTTTTTCCACATACTGTACCTGAATGGGGTAAAAGGCTTGTGAAAACCGAAATGTAACCATGTCATTAAAACAAAAATTAATTATAAACAGTAGCAGTTGTATGTAAATATCTTATAATCTCTCTTCAGTCTATCTAGCAGTCATAAACCCAGTTAAGGTCTCTTTTCTGTGTAGTATGGAAATTATATGGACCCATAGTTGAAGTCTCTGAAACTTCCCCAATTCTACTTTCTTGTTGCACATAATAATCCAAACCCAGAAATCCTGGGAGAATATATAATTGAAAATTATTGCATTTAAATGTAAACATTAATATGTACACCAATAAAATGAGTCAGAGAAATTAAAAGAATAGAAAAGTTTAAGTATTATACATTTCTAGTAGTCATTAAACAATAACAATAAAAAAGAGATATTTTTATTTTTTATTTTTTAATGTGAAAAATAACAGTTCACACAGGGAGAACTTAATGATTTTTCTTTATGTTCATCTGTAAGGTCTCATAAATGAAATCAAGCATAGAAAGGAAAAATAAGTAGATCTGATTGTTTACAAACCTTGATGTAAGATTTAAAAGAGCAACTTTTATTTTGCTTGCCTTTTTGGATGTTCATTAAAATTTGGATTGTAATGCTATCCATACTGGCCCAGTTAAGCTGAATATAGGACTATTTAGTACTTCTATTATTGCTATGCAGCAGTGGGGAAATTGAGTTGTCTCTATTACAGAAAGTCATTTGTTATTGGTAATTGGTGAGTCATTTGTGTACAGATATATGTAGGAAATCCTTGTCCCATCAGTTGGGAAGTAAGGAATGACAACTCAGTGGAGAAAGGTCTGTATTGGTTGTAAGGAAAATGCCAGGTGCTCCTTCCCCTCTTTTTGTTCCTGAAAGTGCCAAAATTTGTCTGATTGAGAGGTATGTGCTAGGGGCCAGGGGCAACTGTCAAATTCTAAATCACACTTTTTGTTAAAGTTTTGCCCACACCTGAGACTACATGAATTAAAAGAGATTAGAAGGAAAATGTCCCTCTGCTTTATTTGTTTACACTTGTGCATTTGACAGCATTTTGGACACCATCATTTCTCCCAGTAGACTCAAGTTTCTCTGACTGCTGGTGCAAGTGCTTTCACACGGTAGTGAGAAGCAAAACCATTTTCTAAAACAAGAGATGTGATTGTAAAAACACAGGCACTGACAGAAGCAAAAATATTCTTCATTTTTAAAAAGTGCTAGGTCTGAGAGTGCCAATTCCTTTGTGGTAATCTTTGTCCTTTTAGACACACAGAGACAATTACTTGTATACCTATAAGTATTTGTCATGTGTATTTTGTTTCTCTTGAAAATGTACTGTGAAAAACAGTTCCCCTCTGAATTGTGAAAATTATATATTGCACCTTGTGCTTTTACCTTTCTCTGTGTTTTTCTGAATCCTCAGTTCTACTATGAATATAGTAGTAAAAGTAATTTATTAAAATAATATAGATACTTTCAATGTAAAGGTGCCAAATCACATTATTCCTAGAAGAAAATGCCATTTGGCTACCTTTCTTTGTTTCCTGGAAATAGAATGAAATGTGCTTTTTAATATAGGTACATGTATTAGAGTGCCTGTCAAAGACAGTGTAAGCCTGTGTTTTGAAGGGATGTCCCTGAATTCTCTCCATGACTGAGCAAATCCAGGCACTGAATCACGTTGTTCATAGAGGCAGGATTGTAAAGGCCAAACTGCTCATTCATTGCTTACACCTATATACATTTTGTTAGCTATCAACCAGCTGGATTTCTCATCTGTAGTCTTACAGTTGTTTCCTTCTCTTTAGTAAATTTGATCATCCCCACATTCTGAAGTTACTCGGTGTGTGCCTGTTAAATGAACCTCAGTATCTTATACTGGAGCTGATGGAAGGAGGGGATCTACTTAACTATTTACGAGGAGCCAGAAAACAAAAGGTAGGATAAGGAACTGCCCTTTCTCAAAGTCCATGCTGACGTTCAGCTCTTTCTGTACCTGCAAAGTCTGAACTGGTTCTTCCTTAACACCCTGAGACTTCAATATTGAGTGCCAAGCTTGCATTCAGTGGTGCTGTGAAGAAGAGTGGATGTCATTAGATTACTGACCAAAATCATGGTTTAGTCATGAGATGTCTGTTGAATTTCTCTCTGTCAAAATCATAACCAGTCCTTTGAAAAGTGATCATAAATAATGGTGGTCATGTATGTGGTCTACTAGGCATCGTAGGGGTTTTTTGTCTTTAAATAACAGCAGTATCATTAAGGTGTGAGGCATAGTCCAGACATATAAGATACTATCCCCATATCCTCAAATTCTTTAGAAGGAAAGAGAAAAAAATAAAGAATGAATAACTTGAAGTAAATTTTTTCATAGTTAGTATGCAGATTAAGAATGTGGGTGGTAGGACTGTAGGTCAAAACGACTCAACAATGAAATTTTATATCATGATAGCAATTGTACAGTTCATTTACATGATCAGATCAAATCCACAGTCAGTATTGAACTGTACGGAAATGTATATACATGTACTCTACTAGAAATACACCACACTGATTAATACAGCAACAAGAAAACCTGATCTGATAGTGGGAGGAAATTTTCAGGATCCCATTTCTTCCACAGCTCTGAAGGTCCTAGGATATTTTTAGTCCCAAATCAAAGAACAGGATGCATTCACCTTCCTTATAGTGTAGTGATTTGGCAGTTTACCCTGCTCCTAATTAATATTCACTCTATTGACATATAGAGATTTTACACCTCTGCTTCTACTCTTCTGGAAAAATCCTACACATTTCAAATGAGGAAACAATACCATCTTTACATAGGGAGGTTGTCATTCTGAGTTGGTAAAGCTGAAAGGTATGATTAACCTCTGTCTTTCTTTCTTGTAGCTCCAGAACCCTTTACTGACAATGACTGACCTCTTGGATATATGTTTGGATGTTTGCAAAGGCTGTGTCTATTTAGAGAAAATGCATTTTATACACAGGTACAGAACTTACGTTTGTCTTCACAGATTTACCCACAGAGTCGGGACTAATTATCTTAACTGGGAAAACTGCCTAGAAAGATGTCACAATGTAACAGGAAAGGGGAGAGCACCGGAGTAAAATCTAATGTTACACTTTTCTGCTAAATATCATCTGCAGTTCTCTCTCAAAATGCTGGGCTACTCTAAGATCTGAATCCAGGGCTTACTGACCCTTGGCAAGAATCATACCCTGTGCAACAGAGAGAAGGGCAAGTGGAGAGATCCAATTTACTGTTCTCATCTGCCTAATGGGTAGCTTTAGAGGACACAGACTTTTCTCAGAGAAGTACAGGGAAAAGATGAGAACCAACAGGTACAACTTACAGTGAAGGATATTAGATAATGTTGTTCACAATGCAAGATCAACAACTGAAACAGATTGTCCAGAGGGGTTGCATCATCTCCAGTCTTGAAGATATGCCAAACTAAACTAAGTGAGGTCCGAAGTCCCATGATCCAACCTTGAGGTTGGCATGGCTCTGAAGAGAGGGTTGAACCACGTGACTTACAGACCTGAGTTATTCTGCAACGCAAATTCCATCCTCTTTTTTTCTGCCTTACAAATCAGGGACCTGGCTGCTCGCAACTGCCTTGTGTCTGAGAAGGAATATGAGAGCTCCTCCCGGATAGTAAAGATTGGTGATTTTGGGCTTGCCAGAGATGTCTACAAAAATGATTATTACAGGAAAAGAGGAGAAGGCCTACTCCCTGTCAGATGGATGGCTCCTGAAAGCCTTATTGATGGTGTCTTTACAAATCATTCTGATGTCTGGTGAGTTACAGCAGCTACACAATTGTGGGAATAATATTAAATCCCACAACAAGAAAATATTAGTTCGTAGGAGGAATTACAAGGTTGTATATTTCCATCTCTAATAATATTTAGGCTAAGACATATTTCCTCCTAAGTGATATTTTAATGGGCTAATGAAAAGTTTGGCACCACAAATATATGATATATATATTATGGGTATATTTCTTTATGCTTTGAGCTCTAACTTTGGATTCTGGATTCAAAGTCATGAATGTCACTTATGTCACTTAAACAATTTTGTACTAGGCCCACAATGTGGTTTTTACTTGATCGGACAGTGAATCGACTGCCTGCATGCTGTTCCATTTTGTTTTCCATTAGGTTTATTGGCACTTCATTCCTACAGCCAAATACCCTTACCATTTTACCCTCTTCAACTGACTTCTTTATTTTGAAGATCAACTTTCTCAGTGTCATCAGGGGAAGGTCAAAGCACTTTGCTATGGAGGTTTACCTAAAGTGTGTATTTCAGTAACTTTGAGTGTATGGTGAAGAAGCAGAGACCCACTGTCAGAGACATGAAAAAAAACCCCAAATAAAACCAGATCCACAAAACCTGAGATTCACACTAGCTTAGATTTCGTGGCCACAGGTACTCAGGTGGGTTGTACCCACCAGTCTTGTCCAAGTCCTCAGCCCCTGCACCAATCCATTTGACTGCCACTCTTGCACTTATCTAAGCAAGTGGTTTAGTGCTCTGTGCCAAACCAAATGAGGTGCTGATTGCTCCATGAGTGGGGCTTAGGAGAACTTGTCTCTCTCCATTTAAAACGTCACCTCTAGAGATTTCTAAACACTTGTTTAAGTGAGGACATGCTCAGTCAGGCAGTGTTGCCCAGGGAAGATGTGGGTACTCAGTGTCTTCTGAGCTGCATCTCACTGAGTCTGGGAAAGTGTGTCGGTTCTACACATCTATTTTAGCTGTTCCAGAGACTGGCTTAGGGACAACAACAAATTAAGACTTCTAACTTAATTTTTCTGAGTCTTATTCTTAGGTTAGGCATATTTTAGCTGTTAATAAGGAGATTATTCATGATGACTATGGCTATTAATTTTTCTTTCCTTTTTTTTTTTTTATTTCTTGGTGGTGCTTTTTAGGGCTTTTGGAATACTAGTGTGGGAAACATTAACTTTGGGTCAACAGCCATATCCCGGTTTGTCCAATACAGAAGTTTTACACCATGTACGATCAGGAGGAAGGCTGGAGTCTCCAAACAATTGTCCTGATGACCTGTAAGTTAATTTTGTTTAAATGTTGTTGATAATATTTATAAGAAACAAGAGACCTGTTGCCAGTCATACCCACGAAGAGCTCAACATCGTTCCTTTTTGTTTCCAATAAAACAGCTAGCTCTGGTAGCTGCCAACCTCCCGTTAATTCATCCAGCAGTGCAGCCTGTGAACAAGAATATAAGTGTTGAAGTTGAATGGCGAATATTGGTCTTTTAAATAGAGTTTCAGGGACAATATAAAGTCAGTCTTGGGCATGAATCTGGTAGTAATGTGAGAACAGCCTGGGAGTACCTGATGGTATTGGTTAAAAGTTAAGATGGCTTCAAAAAGAATTTACTGGTTTAGTAACAGTAGATATAACTGGCTTTCTCAATGGTAGATGCAGGAATTAGGCTAATATTAGAATATATGTGAAAAATAACCTGCGCTTTCTTTATAGATAGAACTCTTGCAAAAACCAATAAGAAAAGCCGAAGCAGTACAGGAAAAGGGAGGTCTGCAATTCTGCTTAGTCTTTAGCTGGGCTGGATAAATAAAGCATTGAATTTCTATTTGTCTCTTGAGTACAAAATTCAGGTTTAATTCCAAAATTCTTGCAATTAAAAGAATAAAATAAATACATCTAGTGGATCAAACCCATACTGACGAGAAATGTGTAAAGGAGGAAGCTGAATGTGAACTCAACAATCACTCAATATTGTCTAATTTCATTTCTCAATTTCTTTATTACCCACTCTGTCCCAACAATGCATGTGACAGCTGGTCCTACAAATAGGAGAGGCTACTGAACAATTCTTACTTCTGAGGCTGAGGAAAAGGCTTGAGAATAATTCTGTGATTGGAAAACCAGTATTTCTCTGATAGATTTCACAGTCAATTACCATGCTCTGAATTCCAAAAAAGATGATTATTTATCATTTTGTAGATATAGCTGAAACATCATAGTAGCAATTAATAAAACCCAAATCAAACCAAAACAACCAAAACACCAAACCAAACCAAAGAAAACCAAAACCTCCCAAGCTTTAGCACTTGGAGGAACTGGAAAACTGAAGAGATTAGAATTTTAAGAACAGAGGGAAAACTGGAAGTCACAGAACAAATGAGAGCCCAAAGCCATTTTATTTTTGAGATCTTCTGAAAAAGGTTTCCTCAAAAAATTTCTGACAGCTCTCCTGCGAATAAAAAAAGGATAGGAGGCAGCTATATCCCTGTACTAATCTGACATTCAAGCTTAAGCAAAGGCTCATAAGTTGCCTTAAAACAAGTGACCAAATCTTAAGAAAACTTTGCTTGAAGTAATTTTTAAGGTGCCAGATCTTGAACTTAGCATAGCATAGGGCTTAAATACTGGTCTGCCTGTTGTAACTTGTAGGATCAATGCCTAATAGTGGGAAAGCCAAGGAGCTGATGAGCTTAGGCTCTTGTACCATCTTTTATCTCATTTGGTGAACACTCAGCACCTGCATGCAGCTTCTGTCAGTAGCATAAATAGCTTTTTGCTGCTTTCCTAGGTCATTAATGGCATGCTGGGATTCTTGACATTCCTGTTTCCCTCCCTGAGGTTTTGAACCTGCATCAGGACACCAGCCATCAGTAATTCTCTCCTTGGCACTTTGGCTTGCTCATTGTCATTTGACAAAACAAACCATCACTGACAGGAAAAGAGTTCAAAGGCCAAAGTACTTCAGCTGAGAAGTGTTTAGGAATCTGTGGTAGGCTTACACTGCAAGTGCAAGTAGGGCTGGCACAGAAACTTTGGGGTGAAAAAGCACTAAGAAAGTGGGATTGGGATTTTTTTTGGCAGGGTGAGAAATTCTCTCCCTTACCTCCACAAGATTTTGCTCCAGGGACTAATCATCTACTCTTCCCCAAAGAAGTGTGGATAGGTAAAGCTTGGTAATGAATTGGGAAAAGGGGCTTGGGGACCTATAAATGATACTCGTTTATTGAAATATGAATTAGATCTATGAATGGAGCTACATTTGCAGTCAGATCCACATCTGGTACAATCATTTGAGTGTGAGACTTGCATGCAAGAGAATGCCAAGGTTCGGACTGATCTGAGCTAACATAGATCCTCAGTCTGTGGATTACAGTCAAGAGAATTTGTACGAGCACCATACCACTCGCTGACCTGATTTTGCAGTTTCACAAAATGCTCAGTCCCGTGTAAGTTTACACAACTGACTTCGATGAAGAAATTTTAGTTTGGTAACTAAAAGCTTTTTGCTATTTGTCTCTGGGAATGGCCCCCTGGAGGGACTAAGAGAATGAGAGAGAAGAAGGCCTTGATCAGAATGCATCAGATGAAAGCAGAGACTCTTTTTCATTGTAACAACTTTTTCTAAGAAAATCCCACATTGATTATATTTTCCATTTCATGAGAGAAAAAACTGGTAATTCTGCCCTGTAGCTTCTGTGCTCTGTAGCACATTTCAAGAATTGTTCACTTTCAGCTTCCAGGACTGGATACTGAGTATTAGTTATTTTTTTTTTCCAGGCCCTTGAAATTTAATTTGCCCCATGTAAGCAGCTCTATTGGACATATGGTTGTCAGTTGTTGCACCCAGATAAAACACAGGTGTGAAGTGTAGGTGTGTAGGTTTACATCTAGGTGTAAAGGCTAGTTCTTAAACCTAACATAGACCTTTAGCTGATGTTGTGTTTGGAACTGTTATTTTGCACTTTTTCCTGAAAGGCTTTCCCTATAAAGTAGGGGAATCCTCCTAGTCTCTTTCTTATGCTAAAATGATGCACTGTTTGCCAACATATGTTTGGATCCCCAAATATATAGGAATATGTACAGGATAAAAGCTATTGTTTATAAGCAACTTGGCATATTTACCTGGCTTTCACCGTCTCGATTGACCTTGTGCTGATGCATTTCTGAGCTAGTGGAAGTTTATGTTGTGTGACTTAAAGCTTTCAATATCATAGCATGACTTGAAAGCTAAATATCGTGCCACAAATAGCTGTACATGCAAAATTTGCAAATATATTTTGAGACAGCATGGAAGTTTTTGTCATTAGAAACCTAAGGCCTACCTGAATTAAATACTTGGTGAAAAATACCAGTTCTATCTGGTATCGATATTTTAAGACAACTAACAAGTAATTTAATTTAGTAAATAAAAATATGAAATGTAATTAAAAAGAGAAAATTACAGTACTGAATGTTTCAGCAACAATTAATATCACCACTCCATAGCAAAACTGAACTGCTTTATAAAGCACATTGTCCAATAAAAAATTAGTTACTTATAAAGACAGTGATTGGTCATAGGAATACAAAAATATTCAGAATCTACACTCATGATGTTCTTGTTTCATAAATTAAAAGAAGGTAGATTTAGATTGTATATAAGGAAGAATTTTTTTATGATAAGAGTGGTGAAAGACTGAAACAAGTTGCCCAGAGAAGTTGTGGATATACCATCCCTGGAGCTGTTCAAGGCCAGGCTGGATGGGGCTTTGAACAACCTGGTCTAGTGGAAGATGTCCCTGCACACAGCTGGCAGGTTGGACTAGATCATCCTTGAAGGTCCCTTCTAACCCAAAACATTCTATGAGTCTATGACTTATGTATCATTTCCTGTTTCCTTCTTCTTCTGCTGGCTTATGGCTAGCTGTTTCTTCCTTTCAGTTGAAGGAGCGGTGTACTCCATCAGCTCTTTTACTTCACTGCTACACCTTCCACAGGGCTCTGCTCATGAGAGCCCAGGTGCTAACCTGGTGGAGCACAGCACCTGAATTCATGTATTTTGCTCGGATATCCTACCAACAATCACAACCAGAAAGCAGATGGTTTGGCTTCCAGCATCCAAGGCTGGAATTTAGTGTGACAGACATTTTGCAGACAGCAGAAGGAAAACCAATTCTTTAACCTCATTTTGAGTCCTATTCAGTACTTTTCATTCTATATTTCCAGTGTCATCAATAACCAGTACACCTGAAAGCAAGCAGATGAAGTGATTCAGAGTGTTATGAAGTCACTACCATTTACTAGATTCTTAAAATGGATTTGCAAAATTTCATGGGATCATTTTCAAAAAACAGAATCACTCTGTTCAACTTGGAAACCACTAGATACAGGTCAATGAAAAATGGTTCTGAAACAATTTTTCTACTCACATTATCATCCAACACTAATAGTTTAATGAAAAATATCATTGAAAAATCAGAAGTCAAGAGATTTTTCCCAGCTGTCACTAAGGGTGAAGGACAGCAGTTATCTTTTTAAGATGGATAAGCAAGGATCTGAGCAAGCCAATTCATTTCACATAACAGAGTAATGCCTGGTATCACATAGCAGTAGGTTTGGGAGCGTGTTTGTCAGGGGAGGGTTTGAACTTAGGGCTTAGAGGTAAATGCTCCACATTCCATGAGCAGCTTCCTGAACAGGCCTTTCACTGGCTGCTTTCTGGTTTTGAGACTCTAAGACCTCTTTCCACTCCTAACACTTAGCATGTCCAGGTGTTGGCTGTGTTTTGGTTTTCAGCCTGTCTCCCACTGGCTTTTGTAGGATTTGGTTCCTTGACTAAGGAATAAAAACCAGCCCTATCCTTTATACAAACAGGAGGTAAAGTTTTCCACTGAATGGTAGAGATAGTGTTGTACAAGGTGGGCTAGAATCCCTGCACCCAGAGGAAATTTATACCATTTTTGCCTTTGATGGGAAAACTTACTCCACTTTGTTTTGGTCTGGAGGCAGAAATCTAAATTAACACTCTCTGTGCTGGAGGGTTTGCCTTGAACTTCCTCTAAATTTGAGTTGAAGGAGGATTAAATAAATTGAAAACTTCAGGTTCATTTCTGGATTTACGCTTTTTTTTTTTTTTCTGTGAGAGAATTTCCTCCTTCTCTGCTTCCTTAGAAAATATTTCTGGCTTCTTCAGTGAGAATAGATGTTAATGGCAAGTGTGGTTTTTAGTGGTGGTGGGTTTTTTTGTGTTTTGTTGTTGTTGTTGGTTGGTTGTTGTTTTTATGTCATAGCTGCTCCCAATATCAGAAATATCCATCTTTGAAAAATTAAAAGGATTTAAGGTGAGTATTCCTGACATCTGATCTTTAATTTGTTTTTCCTTTCCTCAGCAGCTGATGATAATCTTTGTACCACATAGAAAGTTTTCAGGCCAAGCTTGCTTCTCAGATGTTTAATGGTAAGTGTTGAGATGAATAATTCTATTATCGTTAACGTTTGCATTGTAAATTTTTCTTTTTCAGATGTGATTTAGTGACAAGATGCTGGTCCCAAGAACCTCACAACAGACCTACTTTCTCTTATATTCATGCCAAACTGCAAGAGATAAGACACTGTCAACTGTCCTTCACCCACTACCTTGAAGAAAAAGAGGCATCAACTGGAGTCATCAACCAAGCTTTTGAAGGTGAGTCTGGGCCAGCACCTGTTCTTGTGGCCTCTTCCCTGTGAGCAAAGTGGAATTCAGCAGTGCTTTTCATTGCATTTGTCACTGTCTCAAATTCTTTGCCTGTAAAATGGAAACAGCAAAGACTTACCTTGATCATAATGAACTTGTAAGGATTCATTAGGTGCCACTAGGTACAATGCATTAGATAAAGCATGTATAAAATTACCAAGCAAAAAGGCCCAAATGAGGTTGCAATTGAGCCTGACTTACAGGGACATCCAGCTTGCATCTAAATTTTTGATATTTCACAACCCTGTTCCACTAAAGTAAATGTTTAAGTTCCTTGTACAGCCGGGAGAGCCTTAGAAGGCTTCTGTGTGGAAATCTGTTTCAATTTCAAAGGCATCTACACCCTCTCCATCTGGTAAACATAGCTGTTAGACACGTACTATAGGGCTACTGATTCGGTAGTCTCCTGAAAGTGAGGCATAATTTAGGTTCCCAAGTATGGCAGCCTTTATCCAAGCCCAACCTGTGATAGAGTCAGGTCTTCCCTGTGCTCTGCACACTGTGAATGAGCAAGCTAGGTGATGTTAGGGAAGACACACTTAAGATATGGGAAACGACAAAGCCCATTATGTAAGAACATTATTCATGTTGTGAAGTCAGGAATTAAAAAAAATAAGTGGTGCTAAATTTGAAGCTGTCTATGCAACTGTGATTTAAATCACCTAAATATGGAAATGAATGTCCTGACTAGACCAGAACAACAATCTCTTCACGTTCTGCAGTAATTCCTAACTAACTAAATATTGAGAAAGTGACAAATATTAGCAAACAATGAATCTGAATCTGCAAAAAGAAAGTTTTTATCAGTTGAAATATTTCACTTTTGTTTCACAGATCTCTTTTTTTTTTTCATTTGATCTGTTTTCTTTCTATGGTTTTCTAAAGAAAAATATTGAATGGCAAAGGAGGTAATTTCCATTCCAAGAAATGGAAAAAAACCCCAAACCTGTCTGTTTCTAAAATATCTAAAGACTTTGTTTTGGTGGGAATTTTTGTGGGTTTTTCTTTTTCCCCCTTCAAAAATTGTTGTTGAACTAGGAACTCGCCCTGCTTCACAAACAGTTTTGACTCTTCAGTATTTTGTCTTTTCTTAAAAACTTCCTGATCCATCACACTACTCAATTACACAATTACATAGACATTTTTCTACAGGAGACTACCTGTTTTCAATTCACTGGCATTGTCCAGTGCTCACTTAATGCTAGTCTATTTGATATTTTGCTAATCTTTATCATTTTGTGTAGCTTTATAAATGCCCGTTTATGCCCATCTTGATTTCTCTGTATGTCAGATCCAGTCTGTGCATGACATGTTTACATGTCATTGCAAGACTAAAATCTTTATAAAGACGTGATGGGACCAAAGTAAGCCAGCACTGATAACCTATCATTTCATGCTTTTTTAACAGCTGATTTTTCACCCTTAGGCTATAATGAAAAGCTTTGTTTATTTGCATACATTGGAATTCCTTAGTTTCTTTAAGGGTATCTTTGTTCTGAATAGTGGCATTCAGGAAAGAGATACTTAGTCTGGCACAAATCTAAGCCTGGCATTAGTTCAGGAAAGGAGTACAGCCAATCAATTAGGCACTATGCCCAAGCTAATAGCCTTTAGCTAATAGACTTTATCTCACCTACATGCAGCTGTCTACAAGCTAGAAGTCTCATCTAAGATACTCTTCTAGATAGCTCTGTAGTCAGAAGTAGAAACAGATATCTCCAGAAAGTGATAACTCCTATGTTTTAGACATGTATCCTAGCATGAAAGGAGTCACCTTTTGCTTTATTCTTCACTAATGATGACTGGTGTCTAGGTGACTTGCTATATTCATGGAGTGAATACAAAGAGTCACAGGGTGGGTAAGATTGGAAGAGACCACTGGAAGTCATCTAGTCCAACATCACTGCTCAAGCAGGGTCCCTTAAACACGTTACTCAGGATCATGTCCAAAATACAACATCTCAGATACAGTATCTCAGCCTAGATGTTTAATATTCAGATGGCTACAGGAACACAACATTCACTGGGTATGGGGTTGTACTGATTCAACTGCTCACACCTACTCTTGAGCTACTGTGGCTTCTAGATAAGACATCCCTGTGCTGTGTTCCCTAGCTCCACAGGTGACAGAGACATCAAAACTAAGGGAGTTAAGAAATTCTTGTGGCATTACATCAATATCTGTTAAAATCTTTAGCAAGGCTGAAAATTCTAAAGAGAAGCCTACCCTTTTGCTGCTTAGAATTGGGGAAAGGGGCTGGAACATAGGTTGCTGTCCTTTTGGTGAAGCAGGTGGCACAGATGTAACATGAAAGAATTTTAGTTTCAGTCTCTGCAAATCTCTGTTTAACATGTGTCAACTAAGCATGATCTTTCCCTTGCTGTTAACTTGCTCAATCTCGGTAAATAATTGCTTTCAATGGGATGACAAATATATATTCTTAATGTAAAAAACATTAATTTGCCAAGATTTCAGGTTCTGCCACACAGCAGAGATCACAGAGAAAAAGCCATTGCTTTGTTTGTTTGCCAGGAACAGAAGCAGTATTCTTAGAAATGACCAAGTTGTTGCAAAGGGAAATATGGATCGAGGCTTCCATGAAAAGTTTCACTTTAAATTATAAAAAATTGATAAAATTAGTTTACTGCAGAAAATGTTGTTGTATAATGGACTTTCAGGGTTGTCCTAATAATAGTAGTACTCCATAATGTATGTTGTATTCAGGAAAACTGTTGATGGTGGTCACTTTTAAAATCAGACTCCATTAAGTCTGTTTACAGTAACTTAGTTGGTAAAATCAGGCCCACTCCAGTAAGCAGGGTAATTCAGTGTAGGCAGAGCTTTGGCTCTCAGAGGTCATGCTTGGCACACTCCCTCCCAGAGCCTTAGACTTTTCACCACTAGCTGCTGTGTTTCTTCTTCTGGCTTTCCCCCATTCTTCCCTTTGCTGTGTACTTGACTGAAGGCCTAGAGTCCTGGTGATGTCTTAATGTTGTTGAATTACCTGATCAGGGAGATGTGCATGTCAGTTTTCTGTAGCTGTCCAGCCTTAAATTAATTCAACAGGTTTTCTGCCTGCAGTGTAAATCTCATGCAGTGGAGTTCAGAGAAATGTGGACTCCAGAAGCAAGACTGATTTAAGCAAGAAAAGGCCACTCAGATTCTAGCTAAGCTTCCAGACTAAAATGCATGCTCCATTATGACCCTGTCGAAAACAGTTTAGGGCTTGGAATATGTCTTAGTTTGTAATTTGTAAAATATTGTATAATAAGTAAGTGATTTTAAAAATTTGCACTAATTTTTAGCTGGAACTAAGTGAAGTACTTGTGTTTGTAGTAGTAATAGAAAGATGAGAGGTAAAACAAATCCAAAAGACTATTCCATGATGGATTGTCCTGGACAACATTTTCCAAAAATGTTACACGGTCATTGGCCTTTGTGTGTAATGAAACTCCTATCATGAGCCTCCTGCCAAGAAATGTTTGCTCTCACCAGGTGACCTGGTTCCAAAAGAAAGAGACAAATGTCAAGCAAAGTGAAACAACATGCCTCAAAATAACTGTGATACTTAGCCTTACATGGAATCATACATCTTTCAAACCGCCTTGAGTCTTTCCTGCTTGTAGGTAGCCACACCTTTAACAGATCCATACATGCTGTCAGTGCTTTTCATAGGTGGAAGAGCTGAGAAGCACTAGATTTTCTCAATAATCTTAATGCCAGTGCAATATGACTCACAGATGGCAAGTGTGGGTGAACTAATACAGACAGTATGTTAGTGGTCTGGGCAGCACTCTAACAGGATAGCATGGGGATGGCAAAAGAGACACATGCTGTGCTATTGCAAGAGTCACCCTTCTAAAGCAGGTGTCAAGTGTCAATAAATACGCCTGAGCAATACCAGCACCTCCTGGCACTGCTGCTTTGGAAGGGAGGGAAGGAAATGCAGGACCAGGGTCTGCCAGTCTAGAGTTTTTCCTTCTAGCTCTTACAGGCTTTCCCAGGACATTAATTGTGGGTTTAAAGTAGCAGTAATGATATTTATTTGAGTGAGGGCAGCACTAACCAGCTGAGTACTGAGACACCAGTGGGTTTTGAATTCAATGGGACTTTACTGAGCAGAGGCCCTGTCACCAGGGCCTTTCATTGCTGAAAGATAGTCTGTTCTTCCCCCATTTACAAGAGGTGCAGTGTGCTAGAAGGATGGCTCTGCATTGCTGTAAAAATAACTGGACCATCTATTTTCAGACATAAGTTTTTACATTTACACATATAAGACAGCACTGTATTTTTTCAGGTCCCAAGAGTGTCTCTTTACAGACAGAAACACCTGTTTGATTTGGCAAACATTTTTGCCGACATCAGACAACTGGGCATTAAGCAGCTGGAGCGACTCCTTGCCTTTATGACCCAGGAGGACTATTCTTATCAGGGCTGCTCCCCATAATCCCTTTTGGTCCTATATGGAAAAAATGTCTAATTGCTCAGAAAAAGTAGCTCCTGTGGTGAGAGAAGATGCAGGACAGTTGGATGAAATCCAGGGTAAAAGACTAAAGACTAAAAGGAAACACATTTGGCCTCAAAATGATTTTTAAACAATTTTAAATGATTTTTAAATCCCTAAGCTGGAGATGTTGCTTGAAAAATGTGGGAAGATAAAAGAGTTAGAATTTTGTAATGTTTCCTTTTTTTTTCTGTTTTTCTTTACAAAGCCAGTAACTTGGTGTATTTATTCTTTCAGCAGTTCAGGTACTTTCTAAAACTGTCACGTGTACTTTTTTAAAATCTCTGTACAAAACTTTGCACTGAGGGGATTTGATATTAAAATATAGAATCAGTGATTTCATCATTAATTATATGTTGCACTCTCTGCTGACTGAGTAGCTCCTGTTTTCTGTTCCCCATGTAAGAGTCATCAGTTTATTTTCCTAAACCCAACTGCCTTTTAAAAACTGTTCCACACAACTCTCTGAACGTAAAGTAATCACTTGGGCTTCCGTAATCACGGAAGCTTCTCTAAAGCAGATGTGTTGATAAGAGACATTTTTAAAACCTTGTATCTAGTCTCCTTTGTATTTTTCTGAAATTCAATAATCCTCTCCCCACTTACCTTAGTGAGTGGCTGACCCAAAGCCAGCAGAGGTCAGAGAAAAGGCTTCTTCTAAAAGAGTGAGCGGTTACAACACTGCAGGAAAAGGGGGACTTGATGGTGTGATATCTTTTTTGTACTCTAGATAAATGCTGTTTGATTCCAGAGGATGCATGTGAGCCATATGATGCTGCAAGTAAAGTCATGCTAATACTTTGCCTTGAACTGATGGAAAAAAAATCACGTGATATAATGTTATAAGAGCTGACATCTGTGTAGACAGATGTGGATAGGTATAAGGAACTAAAACATAAGCACTGCATTCACGCTATCTGTCTAGACTGTTTGATAGTCAGCAGAGAGTTGTAGACACATTCAGAGGATGTTAATGCATTAAGGCAAGGATGCAAAATAAGCATCTCCACAAAGCAATTCATTCCTCCTTTCTCTCTCTGTTGACTGCAAAGACAGCCTAGGCAAGGAGCTTAAATTGGGCACGTAAGATATGGGTCCTCAAAACTTGGTAAAACGAATCCTGCTTTGTGACCTGGAGAAGGAGAGTGCTTTCCTATTTGTATAGCCTTATTGCATTGCAACAAATGTGGAATTGGTCTTTTTTGTTGCTTTTATATTATTAATTATAATAAACTAGAAAAGAATCATGTTTATATCTGTAATTCCTCAGACAGCTTCTTTGCACACAGAGATTTCAGTTCACAGATCTCTAAAAAACCTATTAAAATAAAAAGAAAGACAAGCAGTCAATGCTCCAAGGAGATTAGAGCTGAGGAAATGCAGGATGAACAAAATTCTCACTTTTAACACATTCAAAGTCTGACAGAATAGCGAAGCTCTGTGAGTCATCCTCAAACCATGCAAGATCATATGCTTCATTAGACAGGAAACACAGATATATCTCCACTGATATATAATACAGAGCGGAGTATTAAAACGGATATATATTTGTTCTATTTATATTCTTACTGGCAATGTGCAGAAATTGAAACACAGCACCTCCAGCTCCAGGTGGCCATCAGGTACCAGGAAAATATTCTCTACACAGGAACTATCTCCTTGGGATAACCAACACAGCTGAGGTAGAGAAGTCTAGGTTCAATAGACTTGACAAAGACATGTCATCATGTGCTCCTCTTGAATGTGGTCACAGTGGCCATGCCAGTAAGGCAGCCCGTCTCTTGTTTACTGCCACATACTTTGTGTGGCAGTGACAAAGGACAGAGTATGCATGAGAAAAACAGGAAGATATTAATGAGAAAAAGCAAATGTGTCTGCACTTCTAAATACCTTACCACAGTGAAGGTGCTAAGCATTGCATGAGATTATGTTACCCAGAATCAGTAATGTCTCAGGCTGGCTACTTAGCTGGTGTAAATTGGTGGTATCACACTGGTTTCTGTGGACTTTGTTAATTTATGCTAGCTGAGGATCTGGTCCTGAAATAGCCGTAATAGAAGATCAACATCTCCAGATCAGTTTGTTCAGTCTCTACCAATCAGCTTTTCTACTGACATTATTTTTCTTCTTATGTGTTGTCACCTTCTTGAATTTAAACACAAAAAAAACCCTTCTGCTTATCAAGACATCACAAAAATTTGCACCCTTCCAGGCAGGACTTCAAAACATGTTGTGAGCCCTCAGAGTCTACTAAGCAGGCAAGGAAAGACACCGCAATCATGAGGCAGCACCATGGCTACTCTGTGGCAGGAAGCAGCTAACTGAGATGCTGAGACTGGGAAGGGGGAAGCACAGATTTTATCAGGTTAGGGCCAGTCTCCTCAGAGGAGGCTAAGCAAGCAAACTATTCCTCATTATGTATGAGTCAGGCGATAATAGTTTCTTGTGTCAATTAATGCATGGCTCTCTAGAGTAAGCTTCTGCCTGCTCCTCAAGAGATGTATTGTAATTAATTTACCTGCAGTTTAGCTTAGAGGCTGTGATTTATGCACAAGCTTTAAACATCAGCTTTAAGCACAGCACTACCAGGAAAAGTGTCCAGAAAGGTCAAAGCAACATGAATTTAAGACCTGAGACGTGTCTGTCCAAGTAAAATGCTGAGTTTTGAACCTGCCATTTTAGCTGTTGGAAGCAGTCTACATGAGACATCTTAGAGCTCAGTGGGAACCTGCTTCTCAACAGAGTACTTCTCAGCCTGTACAAAGCTCTGGACTGACAGAGCTAGCCTGTCTCGTGCCCTGAAGTAGGTTGTTTAAAGTGAGCATGGGTAACTCTACACTATGCAGCAGTTCACCAGTGTAGACAACCCCTCAGAATTTAAACATTTGGAGTTGACTCCCCAGCACGACTTCAGATTCCATGAAGGTGTTTCTTGGATGTCTCCTCTTGGGGTGTTTTGTTGACTCAGCCAGGCTTTGCTTGTGAAATCTGAGGGGATCACATCACATGGTTTATCCTGCATTTACTCACGTATAACCCAGCATGACTATACATCAATCAACTAATTTTAGCAATGTTAAAACTGAAGAGAAAATAACGATATCTCATAAATATACTGGCCTGCCTCTCCACTCCAGTTTCTCTCTATCTTCCTTCAATTTCTTAATGTTTTTTGAAATATTATTCAGAATTCTCTGACTTGACTTATAGCTTCTCAAGGTGCTGGTGTGCTTCTAGCCCTCGCATTTCTAGGGCAATTTCACATTTATCATTATATTTTTCTTCAATTGTTCATTTTCAGTATTTTCTGCCTCCATCCATCGTTTTGCTCCAACTAAACCAGCAAAAAGTATTTGCTTGCTTTGCTGACTTACACAACAGTCCAGCATTGCACTATACAGCTTGAGATCTTCGTGTAACTTCTTTGGCTTGTACAGCAGAGCAGTGCTAAACTTTCATAGGCACTGAATACTGCACTAAGAGGTGACTCAATAGTGAAGGAAAGGGCAGTTACAGTTAAAAATCTCATTGTGAAAATGGCAGTGTATCTTATACATGTCGTGTCATAGGAGAAAAGTCATGAACACTGTATTCTTCCTCCCTCTTTGGATATGATAAGAATATTCTGCAAAAATAGACTTTCTTGATTATTTCGTTCCCAAAGCTCAAGAAGCAAAACCAAGGCAAAGTATTTGATTTTTTAGATCTTTTTCTCTGTAATGAGAAACACAGTTGTGCATAGGCTGAAAAAGGATTATAATATTTAATATATTCTGTAGTTCTTCAGACCTGTTGGGGAAAGAATTAGTAATGTATCTATATATCTGGTAAAAATATCTCGGTGACCTCATACTCACATTTGTGTAAACATCACCTCATCAGTTCCAGATACTTATACAGGAAACAAATCTGAATGCTCCTCTAGTGTTCTATACTTAGGCAGGTCAGCCGGCATATGTCTGGTCTGTAAATACCCAGTTTTACTTGGGTCTTTATTTTAAGGTTTCCCTCTTAAGAGTTTGCTGTAAATGTGCCCTCAGCATTTGCTTGTGTACCTTTTTAAAAGTAACTTGCCCCTGGGGATTCCCATTAAAAATTTTATTAAACAAAAAACAAATACAAAGAAGAGTTGAACTGATTGGTAAAGGCTTAGTTGGGGTTGAATTACCAAATATTGTCATAATAGTCCTGAACTGATGAAGTGAGTATCAAATTATTTTTCATTGCTGTCAGTCACTGTGGTATGTGACCATAGTTTGCTACAGTTTGTCCCCAACCCTGTCTTGCTAATGGGTTTCTAAAACCAAAATTCTCTTTCAGACTTTTCCTGATAATATTGCCTAATGGACTCTAGCATGTGAAACAAATTTCTCACTTTATAACTGGGGGAGATGTGTGATTATAGTGGTATAATAAATTGTGTGTTACCTGGTGGAACAGCACAACAGTTGCAATTCCTTTGAATACATAACCCTGAATGTCACATGCTTAACTTTTCAGTTATGAAGTAAAATAAGGGAGGAGTGTAGTAAAAGAAGGTACATGTTGTAGTAAATGCAAAAAATAGCAACATTTATAACTTGAGCATTTAGTTAACCATTTTTATATTTTTAAAATATATATCCCCTGCAATAGAGTTTAAGCAACTATGTATATATGAACTGCATCAAATTAAGGAAAAATTGAAAGTTTTTAAAAATAGGAAAGCCACAATGGATTGACAAGTTTAATCTTCTAGAAAGACAGAATACTACAAGTCGTCTAGAGAGACAGTATATAATGATTTAGTAGATATAAAACTGCCTATGTTACAGGACTCTTTAGCAGTATTATTAGCAGGTTTACTACAGAGGTACAGATTGAAATCACTCTGGCTTTATGCAGTCTATCTTTACAATGAAAGGAAGCAAGTCAAGTATTCATAACTGTATTGCTGCCTCTGGAGGTATGAATGCTGATGACCAACCTTCCCCAAGTGATTTGCTTAAAGTTCTAATCCACACAGGCATTAGCAGAACATGAATTTGAATAATCAGTCACTCCTTATGCAGTCACTAGACCAGCTTTCTGCAACAGCTGTCTGATCTTGTTTGCTTTCAAATACTATATGTATATTATTGAGCTGTTATATTTTTTCTCCTTTTTTTTTTTTTTAATGTAGATAATGAGACTCCATATGCAGATTCAGACAGTGTTCTTTCAGCCACGTTAATGGAAACAAGGAATCAAGAGGGCTTAAGTTATTTGGTATTAGTCAAAGAAGGCAAACAAGATCAAGGAAGCATCAATTCTACTGAACATTCTTAAGTTTGGTTCCCCCGGAGAAAGAAGAGAAAAACTCTTTCAAAGAAGACAGAAGCAAAGGAAAATATTCTGCACATCGTCATACTTACAGAGGTGTTTAAAAAAAGCCCCAACAACTTTTTAATAAAGCTACCAGAAAATATAATAAAATACTGAATGATGTGCACCAGAATAAGACAACAATTATGTATCCTTTGATTTTCTACATGTTATGGTTTGGGTGCTTACACAGGAGATAGTTTAAGGTAATAAAACATGTATCAGACAATAAGTGATTTTACTGTGCTATTGATTAAACTTATGCAATCACGTATGCCTTAGGTACAGGCAGTTCTTCAAAAAAAGGGAGCACTGGTATGTTGTTTCAAAGAGCAGACCAGCTTGTTCATGAAAAAAACTGAAAAGTTGAAGTCTAGCTTCACTGTGCACAAGCAAGATTTTAAAAATTGAAAAAAACCATAAATGCTGAGCTTCAAATCAGAAAGCAACCAATGAAGGTTGTCCACTGCTGCAGATGGTCTGCTTCACTATTTAATTTAAACAAATGCTTGCAATCATCTTGCATATTAAGTTGCACAGCAAACAGTCTGTAAATCTGGACAGTTCTGTTTTCTTACATTTCTTTTACTTTCCCTTTTTAATGTTCATCATCCTCACTTATTTTTTATGAGACTGGGTGAAGGGAGATACTTTTCCTTGGTGTGTTTCAAGATCAACTCAAAGTATATAATAAAATTAAGTCTAAATCATTACTGAATAAAAAACAGGAATAAGCTTTTTGGAACCTTTCATCATGAGCAGTAGTTAGCAAATTATGCAAATTATTCCTGTTCGCTGACATCTTTCAGGAAGCTAGAAACATGCTATGACTTTTTGCAAATATTTGATAATGTGGCATACTGGAGAGTAGTAATGGCGCTATCTGATGTCAGAATGTATATATTTTCAAGATGCAACTCCACTGAAGTCAAGCTTCAAAAATTTCTTAAATGGAGATTCAACACAAATAAACAAGAAATTTGGACTTCGACTGTTTTACTCAAATGAAATAGAAATTAAGATATTTTGAATTAGGATTCTTCAAAGTCCCTGACAAAGCCCATTGAAGCATTTTGTAATTATATAAATAGATTTGCTAATAACAACAATTGCAACACTTTGCTATTCTCAGCAGACTGTGAGCAAGAGATAAAAAAATAAATACTGTATTATGTTTTCTTCCTCTTCAAGTGCTTCTTGATTTGTTGTACAGCCATTCCTTCCATTTCAATAATATAAAATTACTGATGTTTACTAAGCTGTAGCATGTGTGAGCCAGAAACCAGGAGGATCCCAGTTCCTTATCACCACACCTGGATGTCTTCACATGTGTGCGTAATTCCACTTAACTAGCGAAGACTGATCAGTCAGCAAGCCACACACAGAGGTTTGGGAAAACAATGGGACTTCATATATCTTTTTTTTTAGCAGGAGAAACCTTCAATCCTGCTAAAATTTTGTCTAGGCAACATCTTTCACAGTCCTCACGAGTGCCTGTGGTGTGACATCCCAAGTGGATTCAGTTTTGTGTAGGTCTGCAGTGGAAAAGGATCATGGAAGAGCCTAACTAACATGTAAACTGGGTTAGTGGGCAAGGTGAGCATTGGTAACAGACAGCAGTCAGGAGTAATGTCCTTCAGGTGTAGTGACAAATATCCAAACTGGCACAGAAAGAAAATTCTTGTTTTGTTCACATCTTGTAAGTGTTGCAAGACAAGGCTAGTTTTAGTGAAGGATTTACAACATCATGATGAGAAAGAAAGCGTCAAGTCTAATAATGCACTGCTAATAAGTGAAATCTAAGGGTACTGGCCAGTGACCTATGCCTTTGGTGCAGAGCATGAAAAATGTATTGGACTGGGTAAACCCCAAATTTATCAATCCAAATCTAAGGATCCTGATCTATAACTTGCTGAATTCAGTGGAAGACACAACACCTAACCTTCCCCACAACTGAGTCATGCTCAGTGATACAGTGTGACCATGAGCATGGCCCTGCTTATACACCGGTGATAACTCCATTGTCCCTATCTCATTTTCCTGCCTTAAAGAGGTAAGTATGCAAATGCAACTTTTCTACTGAGTTATAGTAAGGCTGAATTTGATGTATGCAAATTTAACCTCACTCGCATCCACCCATGATGCTACTTGAAGAGAGTTTCTTAATCCCTCAGTTTGTTGTATCACCCTTCTCTTTATACATCTTAATCATTTCACCTTCTCTATCTTATTGAGGTGTTGCTTCCTCTCTTCATTCAAACTCTTCTTGATGATTCACGTTTTTCTCATCAACATTTATTCACTGTCAGGAGGTCACATCTCACCTTCAAGCAGCCAGGGCCTGATGGCACCTTTTGCAGCTGCTTTTGGACACATATAAATGAGGTGATGATAATGAGAGACCACTTTAGCATATTCTTTCTTAGGCAGGTGTAGTAGGTTGACCCTGGCTGGACACAAGGTACCCACTAAAGCCGCTCTCTCACTCCCCTCTGCAACTGGACAGAGGAGAGAAAAAAAAGCAGCTAAGGATTCATGAGTTAAGAGTTGGGAGAGGTCACTTACTGATCACCATCATGGGCAAAACAGACTCAAAGTGGGGATATTACTTAAATTTATTACTAACAGGTTCAGAGCAAAAGAGTGAAAAGTAAAATAATCTTAAAGACACCTTTCCCCTACCCCTCCTCCTTTCCTTCCAAACTCTACCTCCTCCTCCCCCAGCGGTGAGGGGAGATAGGGAATGGGGGTTATGGTCTGTTGTTTCTGCTGCTGCTCAGGAAGAGGAGTCCTTCCTCTGCTCCTGTGGGGTCCTTTCCACAGGTGACAGTCCTTCACAGACGTCTCCGGTGTGAGTCCATCCCACAGGCAACAGTTCTTCCCAAACAGCTGTCCCATTGGTCACATCTCCACGGGGTGCAGTCCTTCATGAATGAGCTGTACCAGCATGGGTCCCCCACAGGGGCCACAAGTCCTACCCGGGAAAAACCTACTCCAGCATGGGCTTCTTTCTCCATGGGCTGCAGGTCCTTGGCAGGACCCTGCTCTATCTTGAGCCTCCCACAGGGTCACAGCCTCCTTTGGATATCCACCTGCTCCAGCATGGGCTTCTCTGTGGGCTGCAGGTGGGTCTCTGCATCCTGATGGTCCTCCATGGGCTGCAGCGGCACAGTTGCAACACCATGGTCTGCACCACGGGCTGCAGGGGCCTCAGCTCTGGTGCCTGGAGCACCTCCTCCTTCTGCACTGACCTTGGTGTCTACATTGTTGTTCACGTATTCTCACTCTGCTCTTCCCTGGCTGGAATTTTTCACTGCACAATAACCTCCTGTTCTTAAATATGTTATCACAGAGGTGTTACTATCACTCCTGTTTGGCTCAGACTTGGCCAGCAGCAGGAAGCCCATCCTGAAGCCAGCCAGCATTGGCTGCACCAGACAGGTGAAGCTTCTAGCAGCTTTTAACAGAAACCACCCCTGTAGCTCCCCCACCACTACCAAAACCCAACCATAGAAACCCACTACAGCAGGGAAATGGATAATACCTGGTCTGTGTTTGTCTCTGACTGTTAGTACCTCCTCCTGTGGCAGATCAAGAAAAAGAGTCAAGAAATCATTGAGTTCAAGTGTCTTGACTTTCAAGGTTATAGGTTTTAAATAAGTATATATGGGTTTAAGGGTAATAATGTAATTTAAAAGAAATATGTGTTTAGAGGAGAAAAGAATCCTGACACGTCAGAAAGGTTGTATGTGAGATAAGGGTACAAGTGAAGCAGTTCTTGTGATCACACTTACGTGACACACTTCTGAGAGAACTCGTCTTCAAGCATAAAGGCAATAACTTGCATTCTTAGCTACTTCCTTTAAGGTGTACAGTGAGACTGAGTCTAGGTTGTGATGTCTATGTAGTAAGAGAAAATCTTTCTGGATTCCCTTGTAAGTCAGAGGAAGCCACCTAAATAAGAGGAGATATCTGTCCTAGGAAGATTCCCTCTGCAAGAGCTACAGTAACCAGAAAGTGATGTCTGAACTTTTAATCATAAATGAACAAGGGTCGGCCATTCCAAAACATTCTGAACAAAAGCATCATTCTCAGACTAGTATAAGGTACATGAACCTAATCTTCAGCTGCTGTAAATCAGTTAAATACATTAAGCTAAGTTGATGGAGAGCAGTAGGGAAACTGTCTCCAAGTCTTTAGCTTAGATTTGGCCTGAGACAGGTAGACCTATGCCCAGCCAATTCCTGAACAAAAGATGGCGAATCTCCTTAAGTCTTCTCCTCTTCATTTTATTGCTGAGCACCACACTATACGGCATGGAATACCTCTTTAGTTAATTCAAAGGATTTGGTTGGTTGTGTCCCCTCTCAAACTCAGTCTATTCACTGCGGAAGGGGCACAGTGTGAAACAGAGGCAGCTTTGACTTTGTACAGGAACTTTTCAGCAAGAACTAAAATATTACTCTGTTATTAGTATTGTTTTGGTTGCAAATTTAAAACACAACACAAGGCAAGCTGCTATGAAGAAAATAAAAACTCCAATCCAGCACAGTCTCTAAACTGCCAGGGAAGAGGAGATGTGTGCCCTCAAGCGCTGATCAGGGGATACCCTAGGTGAGTCTCTGGGCCACAGCCAGTTAGTGTCTCAGGCTCTTCCATGTTCCTTGATGCCAGCACAGACAATTGGAGAGATCACTGAGCCGCAATGGTGAGCATGCTGCACATATGATACCACACACACAACCCATGACTGCTGGGCTCTCAAATGACTATGGTTGAGCTCTGAGCTGTGTTTGGACAGACATGGACATATTGTGTGTCTTTAATGGGATTATTTAGTCCTGCAACCGCAGACTTGACATTCATATGAACAGATGAAAAATATTCTGCTTCTACCTATGATTAGTATTTACTACAATCTAACACAAGTGCTGCAGTGATTAATTAATATTTGCAAATTATTTTGTAAATGTGAGGGCAGATGCTACATGTTTATTAAGGCAGCATTTTCAGTGGCATCAATTCTAGGTCTTCTATCTTCATGTCCCTTGGTCTACAGCAGGTGGTAACACCCAATAGTCAGTGCACTTCTGTTTTTCAGGGCCGCTTGCAGGGGCTTTTCAGCTGGTCATCAGTCACATACTGATGACTAGATCTATCCAAAACATGTGTACCTCATGCTTTCCATTTGGGACCATGATCAAGATCCTACAAAGCAAAAAAAAATGTTTTATGACAAAAATATTGAGTCCTTACTGGATAAAATTACAGAAAGCCTGTGTGTGTGTGTGTGTGTGTGTGTGTGTGTGTGTGTGTATCTGCTGCTGAGAGATAAGCCAGGCTTTAGTGGGATTCATTCACTCATCCCCATGTGCCATAGAGGAAGTGCTCAGCAGTTCAACACGAGCAATAGAAACATGGCTGTTGAGAGCTCTGAAGGGGAAACTTATACAGCTTGAAAAGATGATTTGTTGAGATATGAAAGGCAAAAGACATGATTGCTTGTATCATATTGGACTGAAAAATTTGAGTGTTCAAGATGATTTTTTTGTCTTTTTATGTTTAAATTCAAGTCTCATCTTCTCTAGGAGACATTATTGTCAGTCATTCAATGGCATGATCACAACCTTTGGGAAACTTAAAAATGACCATCAGAAGGGCAAAAGGTTGTGCAGCTACACTGCTAACACAAGTTTTTTCTATTAGTCTTTGTTACCTGCAGAAACTAAGTAGTGAGAACAAGAAAGACAAGAACTAAGTTCACCTCAGCTTAACTTATCTGAGAACCTCAAGCCAGGGCCCAGGGTTGAACCTAAGCTTGGTTTTCCTCAGATTTCCTATTACCCTATATAACAGAGACTAGTAACATCCTCTAGATCACAAGGGCCCTCAAAATTTGGTTCCTTCACCACTTGTATAGAAGGGCACAAAGATCCTTACAGCAGTGTCACTGCACCCTTGCTTTCCACAGCTGTTTTTCAGCAGGGAAAGTTTTACCATCTCTTTGACTTGACTAATGACTCCAGGTTATTTCCTCTTTCTTTAATTTTCCTTGACATCTGTGGCATGCTGTCTGTGATGGTTTGAGTCCTCAGCTGTGGCTTTACTGAACAGAATTGGGTGAAATTGGTCTTCTGTAAGTCAGGTTTAGGACTACGCATTTGAATAATAACTGTGAGGGCAAGCTTTGTTCTAAATTCAAATTTACCTCTTTCTACACAAAGTTGATATTAATTCAGCTATAACAGACCCGAAAATAGGTGTTACAGAAAAGAATATCTGTAACATAGCCCTGGCAGGTCTGTTAATGAAAAGTTCTAATTCACCTTCAGTTCTTTTAATTCATTCTTGAAAATTTTTGTTACCCACACACTCTGGAGTGAGTTGCAGGAGCTTCCATATCAGGTGGCTTTTGCAAATGATCATGGCTCTATTTATAATGACACTTGGCAACTCTAACTGACATTATGTTTTAACTCTAAAAAATAACCAGAAATGCAGGCTATCAAAGCCAAATGAAGATACCAAAATATTGTCATTATTACTACTGACATGACTGATATTGCTGAATAAAAAAACCTTTGTTATAACGTATTAACCTCTTTGTGTGACATCTTCCATTTGCAGGACATTCATCACTGCCTTCTATCTTTTAGAGCAAGAAAAGAATGGTAAAATAGCCACTCTCTGTTTGGATATTAATCCCTTTGCAACACTGTTGCATAGCTGTATTTTCTTTTTGGAGTAGAAAAGAATAGAATCATTTAGGTCGAAAAAGACTTCTAAGATCATCGAGTCCAACCATTAACCCAGCACTGCCAAGTCCACCACTAAACCATGTCCCTAAGTCACACATCTACACATCTTTTAAATACATCCAGGGATGGTGACTCCATCACTTTCCTGGGAAGTCTGTTCCAATGCTTGACAGCCCTTTCTGAGAGAAATTTTCCCTAAAATCTAATCTAAACCTCCTCTGGTGCGACTTGTTTCCTCTCATCCTGTCACTCGTTACCTGGGAGAAGAGTTTGACCCCCATATTCTTACAACTTCCTTTCAGGTAGTTGTAGAGAGTGATCCTTTTCTCCAGGCTAAACAACCTGAGTTCCCCCAACTGCTGCTCAAAGGACTTCTGCTCCAGATATTTCACCAGCTCTGATGCCCTCCACAAAATCACAGAATCATTAAGATTGGACACATGTTGTCAACCAGCACCTCATACCGTTGGCCTTGGCTCACTGATCCAGCCTTTCTGGATCTTTCTGCAGAGCCTTCCTGCCTTCCAGCAGATCAGCTCTCCCACCCGACTTGGTGTTGTCTGCAAACTGACTGAGGAAGATCTTGATCCTCTCATCCACATCATTGATAAAGGTGTTAAACAGGGCTGGCTCCAGGCTGAAGCCTGGGGAACATGACTGGTGACTGGCTGCCAGTTTGATGTGGCACCATTCACTGCCACACTGTGGTTCCAGCCACCCAGCCAGTTTTTTACCTAGTGAACAATGCACCCATCCAAGCTGTGAGAAGCCAGTTTGTCCAGGATAATGCTGTGGAAAACTGTGTCAAAGGCTTTACTAAAGTCCAGGTAGACAACAGCTACTGCCTTTCCCTTGTCCACTAAGTGGGACATATTGCCATAGAAGGAGATCAGGTTGTCAAGCAGGACCTGCCTTTTGTAAACCCATGCTGCCTGAGCCTGATCCTCTGGTTGTCCTGCACGTGCCATGTGATGGCACTCAAGGTGATCTGCTTCATTCAGATCTTTTCTTCAAGGAATGCTTTTGGGAATGCCTACCTCTCTATATATAGACATGAATTTCTAGGGAAATTATTACTAAAACCTCTCTAGAATTTTTTTATTCAATTTTGTATTATGAGTAAAATATTTGATCTTGATGGAAGCAATATAAGAAAAAGTGTTGACAAAGTGACTAGAGCTGCAAATATCCTTTTATCACCATGTTTGATCAGTTGGGCTTTGGCTCAGATCACAGAGTCCTGCAACTCCAAAGTAGGATATATGTTTCTGAGAAATGAGAAGCAACAAATGATATGTGAGCAATAAGATGGCTTTAAAAAAAACAAGCCTATATGCAAGGAGGTTGGACTGTAAATAAAAACTTTTGACAATTACTCTAAGGACTGTGTAGAAGAAAAATTGCAAATTCTTCTCTGTCTACATGTTGGTTTTTTTTAAATTGCAAGACTGGCAAGCTAAATGGCAAAGCAAAATAATAAAGTGGCCTTGGAAATACATAACCAAAAAGGGTAAACAAAATCAAATACAAGTGCCCTCTTAAACACAGGGTTTGCATTTTCTTAGCTGAATAAACTTTCTACCTTGACTCTCAGTGCTCTCAGTGAAGTGGAGGTCATGGCTAGTGACAACTGGGAGCTGTTCCCGGAGGCTTTCTTGCCTTTTTAGGTTATGAGGGTCTCTGCATGTTTAGGATAATATGATTGACAGCTCCACTCCGGCCCCAATTAGCACCCTATAATTTATTAGCTTCTGCTTTCAGATTATGCGCTAACTTCACAAATATTTCAACCACGGAAACAGCAGCTATCAAGTGTCTCTTTCCTGATCCAGCTCTCTTGGACTGCAGTTAAATACAAGGAGGGAGCTGTGCAGGTCTGTCAAGAGCAAATAATCATTTGTGTCTGTGTACAACTGGGGCTGTTGCAGTTCTTTAAGACTCAGCTTCTGGAAAAAGCGGTTGTTCCACTGGATCAGGGATCAGAGGTTAGGGTTTGGTTCCTGTCACAGAGGAATGATGCAGGATTGAGATCAATGTGCTGGCTATTCCTGAAAAGGTCTGTGTTTGTCCAATTCTGTTTATTATGCAAAGACCGATTCCATGCAAATAACACTGGGAAGTTTGTGACCCTCCTAATGCTGTTTCTTTGCTCCTTGTTGCTGGAGTGTGGGGCCAGAGTACTAAGTGCAGAACATAAGAGAGTGGGTGAGGCAGGAGAACAGAGACAGGATGAGATGCACAGTCAGGGCTGGGGCCAGAAGTCAAGGAGAGAAGAAGCAAAGAAGTTGAGGAAGTGTGATGAAGGAGGAGGGCATCTTGCATCTGTACCTGGGCCAGATGGGGCAGAAGGAAGTGTGCCATGCAGCAGGGAGATGGGGAGATGGAGCACACTCAATAATGTTCAGTGTGGTATTACATCTCCTAATGGGACAGCACTCCTGTCGGGTGTTTATCCTGTCTTTAACATCAGTGAATAAGCAACTGACACATACCTAAACAAACACTCCAGTCCTCGGCCAGACTGTACTTTTGTGGGCTGCAGCTGAGCATGGCAAATGGAAGTGCCTATGCATGAAAGTCAGTCCCAGGGGCATGCACACCTGCACGCAGCACCCCTGCACGGCACCCCTGCACTCCTGCACAGGCTTGTCCAGCACCTTCCCTTTCTTTCGTAGGACTTGATACAGAGAGGGTAAAGGCAGGAGGATGGCACCCTGGTATGCCTCTGCTACAAATTGCACTCATGGGCTTGATGCACATTATTTACCAATTACGCCTGGCTAAGGAGGCAGCAGAAGGTGCACTGCAAAGGTAGCTCCTCCTTTATGATGAGAGGGACATGAACAGTCCATACTGAGCCACTTGTCAGTACAGTCAGTTTAGATAAGTGTTACCATGCTGGGAACTAAATTAAGAATCTGATTACCAAAGCTATAGTCCCAAACCTTTCTTTTCTTTTTTTTTTTTTTTTTTTTTCTTTTTTTTTTTTTCCTTTCCTTTCCTTTCCTTTCCTTTCCTTTCCTTTCCTTTCCTTTCCTTTCCTTTCCTTTCCTTTCCTTTCCTTTCCTTTCCTTTCCTTTCTTCTTCTTTGCTTTAGCTTTTCTTTGCCTTTTTTCTTCTCCTCCTTCTTTTTCCTTTTCTTCTTTTTTTTCTCTTTTTCTTTTTTCTTTGTCCTTTTTCTTCTTCTTCTTTTTTTTCTGTCTCCATTTTTTCTTTTTCTTTTTTTTATTTTTATTCTTTTTTTGTGTGTGTGCGTCTATTCACAATTCCCCATGTAAAATTACCTATCTTACAAAATCAATACCTAACTCCTCCTAATAATCATAAGTCTCTCTCCTTTCCCTGCTGCAACTGCTCCTCTGGGTGGCAGGCCCAGGAAGACAGCCAGGACACCACAATCCCCGACGGGAGCTGGCTCATCCTTCTGTAATCAAAAGGGCACGTTAATTACAACACTTGCCCAGAAAAAGACACACAGTGACTGCCAGTTAGAGAACACGGATGCATTCAAAGCCACCAGCAGCATTTTCCTCCCTTCCAAGAAGGGACCAACCTTTAAACCCTAGCTAGAGCTTGTCGTGAACCTAAATAGGACTTCAAAGGGAAAGCAAGAAGGATCAGCAGCTCCTGACCCAAGGAGGAGACAGGGCAGATACATTTCCCCAGAGGCGGGCAACACACGGGGGAGGTGCAAGGGATTATTCAGACTCTCTTTCACCCTCTGTCTCCTCCCCTCCTCCTCTGCTGGGGGCTTCTATGGTAAAAACACTGGAAGAGGAGATGGGAAGTAAGAAACATCACCCTAAAACTCTCCAACATTAGACTGTAAGTACAGGGGCACATATATGTGTTTAAGAGTTTTATGCTGCATTGTTGCAACTGTGGCTATACCGAAGAAAAACCTCTGAAATAAAGTGCAACCACAAATACACAAAGTCCTATCTCACTTCCATTCTTCCCTTGACAGATCCCTTTTAACCCTTCAAAGTGTTCATTAAAAGAGTATTCCTTCGTGCTTTGTTAATTTTCAGTTATTTTCAGAAAGAGAAATAAGTATCTGTGGTGAATTATGTCCAGAGCTTGTTTTGCAAACTCCTTGTAGAGAGGATACTCTTGCAACTGGGCAGCAGCAGACACTCTCGTCATGCCCAGCACTGCCATACTCTGCAGCAGTTCCTGTCCCTCTGCCTCCTTCCCTGGATTCTGCATGAACAGGTTGGTATCTGTGTCCGTCTGTCCCAGAAGGTCTAGTCTGTTTGTCAGGTGGGCAGCTACGGAGCACAAGCAGGTGCTAACCTCTGCATGACACTCAGAAAGGGCAGCAGGAGGATCTGCTCTTCAAGCTACAGGGGTGGGAACTCACAGCTCTGCTCTTTCAGTGTGTGACAAGCATGTGACGTGTAATACACACGTAATGTATAAGAAGGGTTTCTTTTGTATTTCCAGATTTGCTGCAAGCATTCCTGATTAAGGAAGTAACAATCTATGATGCAAAGAGGAATAAAACAGACTTCCAAAATGGCACAGAAGTCATTTGCATTGTTACTGCATTAGGAGCTGTGGTTCCAGCCCTGCAGACTCATGTCCAAACCTTAAAGGTAGGTGCTGTGAGCAGTCCTCCAGGAGTCAGAATGAGCAAAACTGCAAGGATTAGCCAAAACAGGACATGTGTGCTTTCAGACTGCAGTCCATCCAGAGTAGGAGCATTTTTAAAAAGTTGTTTGCACACCTAACGCCTTGAGGCATGATCTTGGCTTTGGTGTTTGGGTGCTTTCATGCTACAATAGTAAAAAAGAATACCCACAGAACAAATGTCAAACCCGATATTAATGTATTCATTGCACAAATTTTCATGCTTGAATATGGTCAGGGTCAAAATGTATTGTAAATACCAATGTAGTAAATGACTGGTTTATGCTTACACGAGTATTGCCAAATGTATTGGGCTGCATTGCTCAGCCCTCCTCATTTAGAATTGCAGAGGAGAGACGGGGGAAAGGAAAGAAAAAAGAAACAATTGTGGTGAAGCACAACCAGTGATAGAGTCAGATTTATCTTTTTGTAAAAAAAAACCTTTAAAAACAGCCTGAAAAAACACTCAGTCACATGCTCATAGAATGATCCTGTTAACTTCAAGTCTCTGCAGCAATAAAGTTAAACACCATTTTTAGTTACTTTTCTCCTGCAAAGTCCTGATGCTTTCTTCCTTGAACACTTCAGAATATTTTTGCTTTAACCAGTAATATAATTTCTGGGGTCCTTCCCTTACCCTTTGCAGCTTTTCTGGACTCTGGCTATTTGGAAGGTGAGAACAAAATGCTCAGGGGTACGTCTGGCTGAGGAAATCACAGCAAGTCCCCTCCTGCTATTTGCTGAGCACTGGCCAGGGATGCTCTGCACACATTCTTCCTTGTCAGCTTCTCACAGTATGTACTCACACTGCTTAATCATACTCTTTCTATTAGGCTTCCTAATCTTTTCCAGAAATTGAGTTATCCTCAAGCTGAGACCTAGAAGAGGCAAATTTGGGTTATTTATAACTCCACTTCTGACACATAGTGAACATTATGTCAGCTTATGTGAGAGTGTTGGAAGGCAAAAACTCTCATCACAGCATAAAAGTCCATTTTTTACTGCTTTTCCTAGTGTCAGAGGGGTAGTGTTAGGACTCTCCTCATTTATGCTTTGTACTTTGTCAGCCTCCGAAGACATTACATTGAGAAAAAAAAACAGAAAAAACACAACACAGTAGTGTTCAAATCAGATGTTTTGCCTGTAAAAAAGTCAGCTTTTAAGCATAGAGTAATCTCTATTTCTGCCCTGTTTCATTAATTATTCATCACTCGATAATAACATTTTAATTTACCAGTGGAATAGCAACGCTAAATGCTATAGTCCCCTCTTCTAGCAGCTTCATGGAAAAATATCTGCTACTATGGAGAGCCCCTTACAGATCTTACAGATACACCACACACTAAAATGTAGCACTGCAAAAGTCTCGCATTTTTTGTGTTTTGTATTTATCGCTGTATATTTTACTCACTAAGAAAATATTTTCAACTGTTAGGATTTCTATTTATCTTTAACACAAAATAATAAAATAACTCACTTCATCCATGTGAGAGATCCTTTTTCTTTTTCATCCTGAAGTTTCCAGTTTGACTCATTTCTCTTATTTAGCTTAATTCTGCATAAAAGTACACAGGGTGAAAGAAGGAGATACCTTTAATATAGCTTTCCTACTGTTAAATAGCTACCTTATTCCCTCTTTTAAAAAAACAAAACAACTAATAAAGTGACAAAATGACAGCAACAAGTGGACAAAGAGAAGTGTTAGAAGCAACTTGGACCTATTGTCCATCACATGCTTTTCATTCTGGTATTCCCTTTAAAGGTTGTTGGATTGAAGATGAGCCGTTCTTCTCCAGACTCCATTCTCCCCCTGCTTTAAGGGGGTTTTACTTTCACCAGAAAATGTTTATTGTAAAAAAAAAACAAAAACAGAACACAAAAAAAAACCAAACAAAAAAACCAAACACCACCCCTCTCCCCCAACCAAACAACTGTTATACATCCAATGCAAATGTTGTGCCAAACTCTAAGAAGTGCCACCTTGGTTTTCATCAGTTGTGAGCGGAACAGCTGCATATCTATGAGCCCAGGGCAGGTGGCCCCAGCCAGACACTTGCCACTCACAACCACAAAGCTGAAAAATCTGACCAGTTCCTTGACAGTCTGAAAATGTTTGTGAATTCCAGTTTCTTCTCCTTTTACTTTTCTATAAAGGAAAGTAAAAATCCAGTTCAAAGCTGCTAAGTAGCTTTCCCATGTTTGCATTCAAGAAATAACTTTCGCTGCCATAAAAAAATATTCACACCACTAAAAAAGAACCCCCACAATTTTCTCTGTTCCTTGTATGAAGGCCAGTCCTTTTGCATCACCATCCATGATGTCATTTGACTCTTTCAGAGTAGTCTGAATTCAGGTCTCGGTGTGGGGTCTGCTTAAATGGAAGTTCAATGTCTTTGGCTCTCCTCTTGCATCAGAAGGATTTTCCTTTCTGAAACAAATCTAAAATATCGCCCTTGCAATGCCAGGTCCTTTTAAATCCCGTTGTCTTTACCAGAACTGCGGGGCCACGGTGGGCTTGGAAAAGGGCAGGGGGGAATCTGAGAGTCTTTGAGTCAGCACATCAGCTCAGAAGGGATCCACCACAGAAGGAGTAACGGCGAGCTGCAAACCAAGATCAGAAGCTGTTACAAACTGACCCGATTTCAGCTCTGAATGCCACCATGCCTAACAGGCAGAGAGCTACAGGGGATAGCCAGGGGAAGAAGAGTGAAGGACAGCTCTAAAACCAGTACAGATCCTTGCTTTTATCCTGAGTCTGCAAACCTGAGAATGGAAAGAAGAAAAAAAAAAGGGAAGAAGAAAAATAGGTACAGGCGTTTAAGGACAAAGGAAAACAAAGTGCATTTCTGCCAGCTGAGATCAGTCTAAAGCATGGGGTCTCTAGAGCCCCAGAAGGCTATGAAGCAAGGAGAAGAGCCCAAGCCAGACTGGAGCCTGGCACACGTCCCTCCTGCTGTAAATGAGGACACCGAAAGGATCCATTAGGGACTGTGATAACAAAACCAGCATGGAGCAAGCTTTCCTTGCCTTCACAACCACTGATTCAGGATCTGCCACTGCTAATTGCCTGCATCCCTGATTTTATCACTGCTACAGTCACACAGCCTTGGTTCCAGACACCCCACCAGGCACTACTGGGGGAATGCCATTGCCCTTTTTGCTCAGCAAATGCAACTGGGCTTTCATTTCAAACACTTGAGGGAAAAAGTAAATAAGGAGAGGAGATAGTTCATGAACCTGCATGGGGTCTAAAAATTATCTGCTCTGCTGTGGCTGCCCACACTACTGCCCTCAGTGCAGCATGTGGGGAGGGCCAAGCAGTGACCTTTAGGGTTGCTTCGTCCTGCTCCCAGCTCTTGCTGCTCAATGTAGAAGCAGGACCAGGGCCCAGACAAGAGTACCTCAAAGCAGCCTGTACCCTCAGGGCATGTTTGCAGGCATCGGAAATTCAAATGATGTTTTGGGGATGTGATGTGTTGGCCTATCCCATCCTCCCTCTCCCCATCCTCTCTTGTCTGGCCTGAGAACCCCAAGAAGAGCACTCAGGACAGAGCTCAGGTGTTGCATATGGGGCCTTCACCCCCAATTTATTCTCTCACAGCAGCATCCCAGCCACTCCCCAGGGTGGTCCTTCCCTACTACTATGGATGGTGTGGAGTCAGGGAGCAGGGGTGCAGCTGACTCAGGGAACTTGTAGGCACCAAGGGCAGCTTATTACCTGTGTCAACATTGAGGCTGATGCTCTGTGCCATGTCTCCTGCTGCATTGGGGAAAGGGCCCGGTGTCGTCCAGGCTGCAGCAGCGCCCGCTTCGCTCTTGCCCAGTTCACAGGGGGGACTGACTGGAGTGGACACGGAGGCGGGGGTGAGGCGGTGGGGGCGGACGGAGGCAGTGGGCACCAGAAGGGAGCCGTAGCGGGGGTCAAAGTGGGGCCCGTAGACCTCGTGCATGGTGGCGGGGCGAGGGTAGGCAGTGCTCTGTGTCCCAATGTAGGGGTGGTGGTGGTGGTGATGGTGGTGGTGGGCATGGTGCCAGGGCTCAGGGCCACCCTGGTGCAGGTGGCCATGCAGGGAGGCGGGTGCGTAGGGGTCGGTGGTGGCGGCGAAGGGCAGCTCGCTGTGGGCAGCAGCTGCCAGGGGGCTGCTCAGGCTGGCTGGGACTGAGGAGGGCTGGTACGTGCTGTTCCAGAAGGACGGCGGGAAGATGCGCTGGCTCATTGGGAAGGAGCCATCTGGGTGAAGGAAGTGGAAGAGAAAGTCAGCAATGAGCACACCCAGTAAGCCTTGATCACCTTTCCCTAGGCCTCTGTCCCTCCCTGATCCAACTAAACCAAACCTCGCATTCCCTTTATTCTCTGAAAAGCTACCAAACACAAGAACTTGCTGCAAACAAACACAGATTCCTCTCCAGCTAAACATCCAACACATCTAGGCTATGGCTTATCCCTGAAGCTGCAACTATTTGCTCCAGGTTTCTCTTAGTATGTAGGTGGGCAAAAGGCTGTTATCTAAGGTGAGGGAAACATTTCTTACATAGTGGAAACTGAGTGAGAGCTATTATACGCCACTGAAATTTCCAGGGTTGGACTTTTCTCCTTTGTTTTTGTAATAATCTCCTTGTATAAACGTTTATGTCCAACACCTCCAGGAAAGCAGCTGCTGCCTCAGTGCAGTTTCAAAGTGGTCAGGAACAGTGAGAGTTGACTAAAGGCCAGCTTGAATTTCCTTAATTTTCTGGGGGCAATTGTCCACCTATTACACCAGACTTATGCCTGTTTCTTAGGTATACAGTCAACACGTTTGGGAAGCACTCTGTAGACCTTTGGAGATATTGGGGAGGCAGGGTAAAGGACAAGGACCCTACATTTTCTTAGCCCGGTAAGCAACACGCAAGATGGACTGGTGATTATTAACAGTATCGGTAGATGTTGTGCATGATTAATTGAGAATGCACACAGTTCACAAAAGAAATAAATAAAACCATGCTCCTGATACACATTTACCAGGAAGTATGTCAGCTCTGAGCCCTGGCATTACTCAGTAGAGGGGGAAGAGGTTCATAATGAGCAAAAACACTCCTTTCCTGCCATCAGTTGAATATCTTTCACACGGGAATTATTTAAACTATTTCATTCTTAGACATTACTGACAGCAATTCATACAGAGGCTGGGAAACCAGCCTTGGCTGAGCAGGTGGCCCTGTGAGGGAGAGTTACCAAAATTGCCCACAAAGAAGTGCCAGCCCTAACTCTCTGGTGGAGAGAGGATGGGGAAGGTTATTCCTTTCTGCCCTGGGTACCTCTAGGCCTGTCCAGAGTGAATCAGCTGTGCATAAGCCCTGGCCTTAACCTTAAAGGCATATGGCCACAGCCATAAGTAGGTCTAGAAGCCTTCATTTTCAGAAATTTAGGGACCTTCCTCCAGCAGCAATCAGGGTGGTGATACATGCAGGGCAAAATATGGGGACAAACACAATTAGTTTTTCAGAGGTGGGAAGCTGATGAGATGGTTCCCACATTTGCTTTTTGCTTTGTTCCCATCATTATGACCACACTGAACTGAAAGCTAGCGTCAACAGGGCATCCCCTGCACAGTCACAGTGCAGGGGTCACTTCATAACTGTTTTGGCTCTAGCCCCTTCCAGGTAAAGCACCTGCAGGGTAAAGAAAGTTCATTTCCCCATTCCACCTCCCAGGCTGCTTCCCCCGGCCCACTGAGGTCCGGCATGAACTGAAGGGCTTTATTCTTTTTTTTTCCCTTAAAAGAGCCAAGAAGCTGACAGCTCTCGGCCCGGGACATTGGCTGCCAGGGGCTGCCCGCCGAGCACCAGCCGCCGAGGGGAGGAAGGAGGGAGACGGGATGTCGAGGTCCGAGGTGCCTGCCCGGAGGGGGACCCCGCCGCCCCCCGCGCTCCCCCCGCCGCGCTGGGTGCTCACCCCGCCAGGAGCCGGCGTTCCGAGTCGCCTTCGAGCTGCCGAGGGAGAAGCTGCTGGGTTGGCTGAGCGCCCGGCTGAAGTGCTCGTCCACCACGGCGCTGATGTCCCCCTGGAAGTAGGTGAAGAGGACACAACGGGAGCTGATGTACTCGGCCTCGGGGGGTCGCTCCTTCTCGGGGCTGCAGTCCTCCTCCTTGATGCTGGCCGCGGGGTGGCTGGAGAAGGAGCTGCTGGCGCTGGCGCTGCTGCCGCTCTCCGGGGCTTCTTGCATTTTGGAGTAAAAGGCGAGTTTCTACGAGGAAGGAAAGAAAACAGAGCCGGTCACGCAGCGCATCAAGGTGCGCTGCTCCCCACTGTGCCAGCCGGCATGCAGCGCTGAGGCCTCTCCCGTGATCTTTCCGAGAGGATGCAAAAGTCTAATCCTCGGCTGCCCGCTGTTCCCTCAGCACACACCACAACCCCATACACCCCCACATCGCCCTCCGTAAGTGCAATTCTGCACCGCCCCTGGGAGGCAGCGAAGAGGCTGCAAACAGGGCAGGTGGCCCGAAACCCAGAGTCGCCGGCCGGGATGGAGAAAGAACCGCCGGGCGGGGCAGGCGCGGCCAGGCGGGGATCACACGCCCTGGTCCTCCGCACCAAGCCCGGCATAAGAAGACGCTTTGCAGATGGCTCCGGAGCGGACGGCGGCCGCCAAGGGGCTGCAATGCGGGGGGAAAGGCGGCGGGCACGGTCGGACGGCGGCCAGGCACACAGGGAGCAGCGACGGCAGCGGGGGGAAGGCAAGAGCCGCTCGGTCCCCGGCTCGCCAAATCTTCTGCGAAGAGTGTCCCGTAACTCACAGCGGCGAGGAGAAGGAAAGGAAAAAAAAAAAAAAGACTCAAACACATTTCAGAGCAAAGCACATAATTTCCCTGGCCTGCAGGAAGCTCTAGGTATTTCCTACAAAATTGTTCTGTTTTTACTGGATTTCGATGAGTGGGAAAACAGCGGGAGTTGAAAAGTTTGGTGGATGTTTCCCATCTTTATCTGCGTTAGCATGCCTGCAGGTGCTGGGAGTTTCTTAGCAATAAGCTCTGAGACGTGGAGCCCGGGCTTGGATTATACGGGCAGAGCTTTGGAGCGGCCGGCGAGGGAACCACCGAGGGGATGGGGCAAAGCCTTGGGCCAAGACGTACGATATATATCATAATGTCACTCCTTCGCGACGACCGCCTTTCCACTTGGCTCCCAGTTCGGCCATTGAGGTAATGATCATCCCCCTTAATAATGTCATAAGCAGTGTGCCGGGGGGGGGGGGTGAGGGGGTGATTGGAGGGAAGGCAAGGTGGGGGAAGACATCATCTGCTTTTTGTAACGGGAATTGGGTCCCGCTGCCGGGCAATGGAGACGGCACAGGGTCCCCCCACGCCGGAGGCTGCAAGGAGCGGGGCCGCAGGGAGCGGGGCCGCTGACCCCGGCCAGACTCTGCATGGCAGGGGGTCTCACCCGCCTCGAGCCTGGGGCGCTGCTTCTTCTATCCAGCCCCTTTTTCGTTACTCTGGTGGACAAAGGAATTAATTTCTGGAAGTAGTAAGGGCGAGGGAAAAGCTGGAAACGCAGAGGGGTAAAAGGAAAGAGGTGTGCAACAGGTGCAGCCCGGGGAAACGAGCCCTGACCCACGCGGGACGGTGGGGGTCCTGAAGCGAGCAGATCCCCGCGCACGACGGGCTGTGCCTGCCCGAAACATTCCCGCGGCCGGCAGGATCCTGTTACGGAAAACCGGGGATGAGTTGATACCCCCGCCCGCGCGGGCGGAGCCGCATGCAGCGCGGCGGCGAGACGTGGCTCCAGCCCACGGAGCACCCGCAGGTCTCGCAGGCGACGGCGCCGCCGGGAGCCCCGTGGGGCTGGGGGACGGGCCAGGGTCCTGCCACCGAGCGCGCCCCGGGAGCGGGGAGCATCCCTCAACCCCTGGCCCCTTTCGCTGCCGGGGCTTTTCCCGTCATCGACAAACCAGGGAGACTCTGTAGCCGCCCGGCACTGTCGCCTCCTCCACTTCCAGAGCGTAACTCCGGAGCACCCCTCCGAGGCGGCTCTAAAATCTCTGCACGAAGTGGCTCCCGCGGCGGCGGCCGGGATGCCGGCGCGCAGGGGTGAGCAGTACCACGGGTAGCCCGGCCTCGCAGCTACCGACGGGCTAAACACACCGCGGACATCGCTGCCCCGAGCCGCCGCGCTCGGATGGAGCCGGTCCCGGCAAAGGAAACAGACAAACAAATATTGGAAAACGAACAAACCAACCCCCTAAAAATGCCTCTGAGGGTTAAAATCGCGCCCAAGCTCCCAAGGCATCCCGTAGTCCGTCGGTTGCCGCCGGTGTACGTACCCTGTGGAGCCCTGCTCCAAGGTGGGATGCGATTCTACTCCGATCACCATCTCAGGCTCCCAGATCTTCCCCCCCCCGCCGCCCCCCTTTCCCCTCCCCTTCTCCTTTTCCCTTTTTCCTTTTGGTGAGGCCCCAGACGGCCATCCTCCAGATGACACCCCTCCCACCCTCTGCCTCTTCACCGCTGCCCCCCACACTTACCTGATGATAGGGGCTGTAGGCTGCTGCGAAGTAGGGCTGGGGAGGACCGTAGACTTGGTACATAACATCCAAACAGCTCATGGCTGGCCGCGGCCGAGAAGTATTTTTTTCGTCATCAACTCGTGTTCTGCAAAGTGGACAATGCTTCGCGGGAGGGAGGTTCCAGGGGGTTAAGAGGCACCACGCACTGGTGGGAGGAGTGAGGGGGGATGAGGCCGCAGTGGGCTGAGCTGGCACCCCCTCCCTGCCCTCTCTCCCTGCCTCCCGCCCTTTCTACAGCGTGGCTCCCTCCCGCAAATGCGCTGGGGCCGGAGGGGCTCCGCGGCCGCCGGGGGAATTTCAGCCCCGTGCCTGGCGGGTGGCAAAGGGGGGGGGAAGCCAGGGAGATCCCCCCCGCAGCCGGGACTGCCCGGGAGCTGTGGGGCGGGAGGCGCGGGGAGGGCTCCGGCACGCGATGCCCTCCCCGGCCACGCAGGGACCGAGCGACGGCTGCGGGGTGCAGGGGAGATGTGGGGCGCTGGGAGATGAGGGCTCACACAGCGAGTCAACCCATATCCCGCTGCGTTTCATTTAATTTCATTTATTTAATTTCTTTTCACGTGCCTCCTGTGCCAGGTGCTGCCCCGCGCCCCCCGGGGAGGATGCCTCCGTCGTTCCTCCTGCCTCGTCGGGCCCCGCTCCTGGCCGGGGAGAAGTGGAGCTCCGGGAAAGGCAGGGATCGGGATAACACCCTCCAAATCCCACCAAGTCCGGCGTCCGCCGGAAAATGCCACCGCAAAGTCACAGGAGTTGAGAGGTCTGATGAATTCAAGGAGGAAAATCCAGTTGCTCCCGTGGAGGAATCTCCCCAGACACTTTTGAATCATTTCAAATCCTGGGAACCGCGATGCTTTTGCATTAACAGAAATTAAAACAACGCCGATGGCAAAGTCACGTCAAAAGAACAAATTATCGTGAAGGTAAACTTGATTTCCTCCTCGGCTTTCTGCCGAGTGTGACATGCAAAGTTGTAAATAGGTGAATGTATCTTCACTGCTCATTTTGACGGAGTTGCATAGGAACTAGATTACTTTCTAACAGAGATCTAAGTTCTCATTTCAATACCAACTCTTTGAAACGTTCATCTTCGTGGTAAGGGTCACAACTACAGTGAAAAGAGACCCGAGCTTGTTTCTTTTTTTCTTTAAGAATCTGTAATAAAGCAGAAAAAATATAGAACATATGATAGAAAGATTATTACTTGGTTTTCAAATGCTGATTGCTTACAAAAGTATGGGGAAAAATCTGAAAAGAATGAATGCTTTGAATTTTGAAGACCTGGAAATATTTGAACTAATTTTAGCAGAAAATCCTCAGAATTAAAACTAAGTATTGACTCTATTATGTTTTCCCCAAAATGTAATTTTCATATTGCAAGTGCTAGAAATTGTTCTAAATGCGTGCCCTTCACCAAAATGATGTTTCAGTGCCCAATGAGCATGTTTCAATATTTTCTGCATCATGTGCAAGATTTGAAATTCATATTTAAACAAACTTTTTTCTCCCTCTTTTAGTTTGGTAAATTCATTTTTCATATTGCAATGCAGCCTGGAATGCCGTGGCTGAGGGTTCTGCCTCAGCACCACTCTTTCCCCCATCAGCAAATTTTTTGTTGGTGGCCAAGAAGAAGAAAACAAGTTGAAGACCTGTAGGTATTAGGCCTTAAAATAAGAAATGTATCTTATACTCTATAATTTTATTTCTCCTGAGTAGTAAGCAAATAGTCACGACACAGGGAAGAACTCACTCTGTGGCTGGTGTCCAAATTAAGGCAGTCAGCTAAAGAACACCCCTCCACTCCTCACAGTGAGAGACTAACACATCTTACCTGGGACAATGAGATCTCACTTCTCCTCTGCGTCCCTGCTTGTGAGAGGTAGGGAGCTTTCCCAGCCCACACAGATCTGTGCCTATTTTAAAGGTAGCAGTATGCTGGGCGAGGTACCAAAACCAGCCCATTTCTCAGAGACTGAGTCCAATGGACACATACCCCAAAGACACAGCACGCCTTGTACAAACCCTTCACCAACGACTCTATGTAATAGCAAAGGTAGGACCTGACAATTGCCAAGGCTGAACATTTACTTCTTGTCTAGAAAAACCCAGAGAGTAACAGCAACATGTGAGACCGGGTGCTGCATTGAGGCAGATGGTCTAGCTTGTGCTCCCTGGAGAATTTCTCATTGAGGGCTGAATTTAGGGATTTTACCTCACATTCAAGTATGTGTTAGAGGAATCAGGGCTAATGTGGCTTGGTATGAATCCTGTTTCTTTTATAGACAGTTATTTGACAGTAAAACTGTCCAGTGTAAGACACGAGTAAACTTTAGTGTCTTAATGCAGAGCAATACAGACATTCATGTGAAAGTGCTGACATTGTTTTGCCTCCTCTGTGCACCCTGTGAAATCAGTCCTAGTATAGGAAATTATCCTGGAAACCAAGGGTCAGAAACTATATTCACTAATGATCTCACTGCATATTTGCAATTATATAAAAATAGTTTTCCTTGGTCCTAACTACAGAATTTTAGGTGGATTGAGTGACATAAAAAACTACAAAGCCTTGGAAAGAAACAGCTGAGTTACTTCAGAGAGAAAATTATGACAGCAATAAAAGAAAGCACAGCTTTAGGAAGGACATGGGTTGAGAACTGGCTGTGTACCATTAAAACACTGTCTTGGGCCTACTCCTATGGCCATACACTGGTAAATGTTTCATAGCAGTAATATGAAAAGAAAATCTTGTTTTTAGGAATACAGAATGATGGGCTCTGATAAACAGCAAGATGTAGAAAATTACAACTTGCCTCAGAAAACATTTCTATAAAGCAAGTCAGTGTTATCATCTAACTAATCTGGAACTTTTCACAAAAGAAGAATTGTGTATTACTGTGAATGGCTCACCTGACAAGCAAACAGATCATCAAACAAAACATCAACATTCAGAAAGACTAGAACAAAAAAGTCATGGAAACGTGATAAGACTGACCACATTTGTTGTTCACCTTCCCTGGAAATCCTACATCCAGTGCTAGTCTGCCAGCCCCCAGTATGCAAACGTTTGAGCATCAAACATCACATTCAATGAAAAGATTAAGTATTTAACATCAACATCCAGAATGGACCTTTCTGTTTTTTCAGTCTTACCACATATATAATTCTTGCTGTTCATAACATGCTATTTTAGAAGCTCAAGGAGACTTTTACTGTTTCCAGAAAGGCATGCTTTCTCAATTAGAAGATATTACGAGATGGATGGACGATCCCACTTCCTTGCTGCAGCCATTTGCCAGTCTGCTTAGCAGGCTTCAGTGTTTCTCACTTCTAGCTTGAGTTGGGCTGGCTTCAGCTTCAAGCTGCTGGTTCAAATAATGCCTTACTTCACTTATCTAAACACTCCTTTCATATGTAATATTTTCTGTTATGAAACTTATTTTATTCCATATAATAATATAATTTTTTCCCTGCCAAAATAGATGAAGTTCCTTAACTTTCTACAGCAATTCTTCACATAGTTTGTGTACTTTTTTCATTTGCAACCTATGTAATTTTTCAACATTGTTTTAAAAATATTGGCACAAGAACTTGATATTATCTAGCATTTCTCTTGCTGAAGGCACACACAAAGTAAAATACCTTCTTAGCAGCTGATGCTTATAGCTGTTGTGGTTTTTTTTGCCACAGCACGGTTTTAAAGATCTGTCATGCTGATGTGCTCTCCCACTGTGATCACCAGAGTATTTTCAGTTTTCCTTCTAAAAGTATGCAAAAAACATGGACTACTTGGTGATACGGAACTGATGGTACTGGGAAGTTTCTGGCATTTCTTCTAATTCTTACATAGCTGACTGAGACTGCAAGTAACTAGGCTGAAAGCTGTAGCGGTCTCATGTGAGCTTATGGCATCTGCTCATGACACCTTGTAGAGTCATACTTTACAGAACATTTTCCATCACCTGACTTTCTTGGTCCTAGAAGTGCAACTCTTCAAACAGCTCCATTTATGTGCTGTTTCTTCTTGAGAATGCCAAGAGAGCTAGCAACGGGCTCAGGTACTTCTGAATGTCCCATTTCCCACTTTACTCACCAGTCTTCACGCTACTCTGCTACCTGCTAAATTTGTTACTGTGATATTATATCAACTTTCAAATTACTGATGAACATCTTGCATTAATTAGTTCACAAACTAACTAATATGACTGTCCCTATACTGTGTTCTCATATTATACTCATATGGGCAGTATTCATATTCCTAAATACTAAAGATTTTTTGTTGACTCATTTCTTGCAATTTTTTTCCATTTCCTGTGTGCATCACTTGTATTGTGCGGTACCTCCTCTACGAGATGATAAAATCGGTTTTAATAGTCTTCCTATTCCTGCTCTCTACTTTACTCTCCAATGTTTCAAACTGCCTGTAGGATTCAACACATAGTTAACTTTCAGTCGAATGCAACACTTATGGGTTTACACGGGTCAAATTTGGCTAAATGAATTAAGAGATAATGCTGTTCCTCTTTCTTATTTTGTCAGTCTTTGTGCTCCATATCCCTAAAAGCTTTTTGTTTCTTGGGGGGCTTGGCAACTGTTACCATGGTGTTCTCAGGGATGTTTTTGAGGTACACCTCTGGGTCTGTATTGATACAGAAGACTCTAGGCTCAAGAGCTGCTGGCTTGGTAGTTTCCATGGGCACTGAATTAACTGACATTAACGATAAAAACCAATATTAAAAACATAGTAAAAAATAAAGTAAAATTTGGGGGACACATATCACTAACTTCATTGTCTCCTTCACTGTCCTGAAGAACACAGTTTTTCAGCCTTAGTGACCTTGTAGAGTTAGTTTTAATCTTTCTTTTAGGGGTGTGATTTTCTTTTTCTCTTTTCCTTTTTTTTCCCCCCGTGGCTCAAAGAATTCACTGTTAGCTGCTAATTAATCACACGTACAGATACTATTTGGTGTGCATTTGTACACGTGACCGCATGTCTACTCCAGTGACATGCTCTGCAGCAGCTGGAATGTACGTGGTGATTTTTACTCCATGATGTATTTACAGGGGAGTTGCTGCCCAGCTCAGGGTGCAGCATCTGGCGTGTGTCACTCACCCGTCCTGCTCAACCCTGATGGGCCAGAGGCATCACCTGTCTCTCCTCTACTGATTGCGGCAGATGAAGAGATCATTATGCAGGGCTGGAGGAGACATCTAGAGCTGTCATGAGGGAATATATTCACACATGTTCGCATGTGTGAGAACACACTGAATGCATTGAATTTAGGGCTTGATTTTGCAATATGAAAGCTCATGGAAGTTTTTTTCCAGCATTGGCATAGGAACAGTCTCAGTTTTGCCAACAGAGGCAGAGGTAGCAGCTTTTCTGATGCAGGTATTGCAACACACTCAGATCTGAGCTGCATGACTATGCACCTCTTTCCCCCACTCAGCACTGAGCCACCAGAAGGTGAACCTGGCTTTTTCTGAGATGCATTCACAGAGATACTCTACAGATATTGTTTTTATTTGTATACAATATATACAATACGTATTTTCTCTGTGCTCAGGGCAGAAAGGTAATTTCAGAGAAAATGTTTCTTAACAATCACCACCATGCACAAAATAGGGTTCTTTTTATGTTTTATTTTACTTTTTTTATTGTTATGATGCAAAAGTAGAAACAGACTGTGTCTACTCTCTGTTGAAGTTTCTTAAGCACCAACCTTATTAATACAGGCACTAAACTCGATGTAATTATGATATAAATTCTCTGCAATGTCAAGTTGCAGTGATCTTGATTGCCCAGTCATACCTTTGCATATTTTTTTTGGAAAAAAAAATGGTTGTTTTATATGAAGGCTTTCATTCCCACAAATGTTTTAAATTTAGAAGCATCTTTCTTTCCACTTTTGTAGATAATACTTCAGACAGAGGGAGGTAGGTGGCAGAGGAAGACTGCAGCTTGAGAGAGTAAGTGTGTCGAGGCAAGGAAACAAGAAGATGATCAGGTTTTCAGCAGAGTACAGACAGGCAAGGTATAGGGTTTTTTTGTCTGTACAGATTTTAGTATAATACTGACAATATGAAGCTGGGATGAGGAAAAGAAAGACTTCTGTGATTAAGTCTTCCTCAAGTGGAAACTTTAATTGCTCAGAGTGGGCAATATTATATCATAGTGGGAGGAATTCACTGGTTCACTTCTGTTTTATTCGGTGTGTATTTGGCTAAGCCTTGAGATAATGTTATTAGAAAATGGTGACAGAGTATATTTTAAGTAACAAAACTGAAAAACAAAGTAAAAAGAAAATTCATAGCAAAATACTGGAAGTGGAGCCATGCTACAGGGAACTGTGCTCTCGTTGTCTGGAATTGCCCCAAATAATGTAGTTCCTGGGTTAAGTGTGAATAGGTGTGAATTCAGGGCTGAAAATATATCCTGACTTTCTGAAACTGAACAGAGCCCACATTTACTTTTATTTTTAATGGCTGTACTTAATAGAGAACTTAGTCTTTATGGCTGCAAAAGCCAACTCCACCTTTATAAATGAGGTTGCAAAAACAAACAAGAAAGAGAGAGGAAGATGGTAACAAAAGAATGGAGGAAGGTGCTGACACTATAGGTATGCACTGTGTGAAGTAGAAGGGGACAAAAGAAAATATCACTTGATTTTCATAATACCTATGTTTTGTAGCTCAGTCCACCAGAAACCAGTGCATACATAGTCATATTGTAACCTGGATGGAAACTCTAATTTAGTTTCATATAAGTATCTGTATAGATTTACCTCTTTTAATATGGAAAGATAAGAAATTAGTATCCAGATGAATTATTTGTAATAAATAACAGTGCTCCAAACTCTATTGAGAACACATGTAATCTGTGCCCCACTCCCTTGCTTGTACACAAAATTATTCGAATGAGGACAAATTAAATTAAATCCCATGCAATAAGCACACCCTCTGAGGCAAATCATTACGTGCGTACCAGCGATCATGTGCTGGAGTCTTTACACATGATGGTTGTACTTTTTAAAGAAGAATCTCTTCTCATGCTGAGGTGGGCATTACCCTGAGCTGCAAAGAGTTTTACATGTACATATGAATCAGTCAGTGAGTTTGCACAGGAGGGAAGAGGCATGAATTTAGGGAAAGTAAGTAATTTTCATACCTCTGGTGTGATGCTCTCTTCTTTAAAGAAGGCATGAGTGCATTAAAGATCTGGTCTACCGAGTTAAATTGATGGAGATACCATCCTAACATATCAAGTTTTTGAAATGAAGGTCCAGTTTTTATATTCACACCTATTCACACTTAACCCAAGGTAACAGAATGCAATTTGTAATTCAGAAAGATAACCAAATTGAGGAAAAATTCAAAAATTGCCTTTAAGTTTTTGTTGAGGTTCTGGACATAGCTGGTAAGAGCCAAGAACATCAGGTGGCACATACTTGCTGCTTCACAAGAAATGAATAGACAGGACTTCGTTTAGGCTCAGAATTTGGCAAACATTTTGAATAACATTTTTCAGAAATTGATTTTTAACTCACAGACAGTTCACTGGTCACATGGGAGGATGGTTTACTGTAGAGAACAGCATGAAAGCTGAAGAGCTGGCCAAATGCAGAGTGTGATGGGAAAGCAGCTCAAAGCTGTGTCTGTGTTCCTGTCTGTTGACATAATACAACTGCTGCATTAAATAAACTGGCATTAATTTTTGTTATATTATTGCTGGTCACAGGGACAATTTTACCAGTCTGTGTGTTTCTTGTCCTGATTTGCTCCTTTACTTCCAATCTGAAAATAGAGTGGGACCTGGCTTTATTGTTTTGCTGTGCAAGGATGCTGCTGCCTCTGGGAGCCCTCGTGCACCTTCCTGGATCAGGCTGCTATTTGCTTGACAGGCAGCTGAAGCAGGGGCTAAGGGTGATTTCCAGGGAAATCAGAAACAGGCAAGAAAAAGCTGTTGGAGGAACCTTGCCATCAGCTCCATGCTCCAGAGGAAGAGCAGGATACTCAGGAACCCCTTACAGCTCTTTTCTCTCTCACATGCTCTGTGCTTTGTCCCATCCTCCTGCACACCCAGAGACAAAAGCTTGTCTTTCAAAGTGCATTTCCAGCCAGCACGTGCCAAACCATATTTTAGTCTCTCGCCTTCCAGCACCAAGAAAACTCCACAGTCCTCACATTTGCGCAGCACGGGGCACTGCTCCTGCCTCTGCCCATATGGAGCACAGCTTACTGCCATGCTCCAGGGGAAACCACACACAGATTAATGGGTGTTGTGCTCTTTCCCAGGTAAGCTAGTTCTCATGGTGGCGAACAGCTTTTACTATTCAGCAAAACACACCAGGTGCCACACTCCACTGACCTGCAAGGGCTGTTGCACTGTTTGAAGCCAGTATTGGAAAAGATGTCTTTTAACCTCTTTGTTCCTTTGTTCCTGTGTTCTCTTTTGCCCTGCAACTGCCTCATGTTCTCTCTTGCCTTCTCTTATTTGAGAAAAGCAAGATGATTCGCACTCCATGAATTGTATCAGTGTTAATCTCCTAAATTGGTTATGCTGCCTCGCAGTTTTTGGGTAGGTGAGACAAAGCTGGCACAAGGTAAAATGAACATTCCAAAGGGTATTCCGGACATCCTGACACTGCATGTTTTTATCCAAGTAGTTATATATGCTTTAGCTAGACCATGTTTTCTTCTGCTTCTCAGAGACCGCATGCTGAAGTAGTGATTTCACACATACATGAAACACTAAGCAGAAAAAATTACCATCATCAACTTAGTAAAAAGGTAATTATCTCTGTGTCAACACATTTGTTTCTTCAACTGTGTTCCCCATACTCACCATTTGTCCTAAAATGTAAGTCGGTTACAAGTTAATTTCACAACACAAAGAGTCAATCCTTTTGCTTTTCAGAAAGAATAAAAAATATTTAAAATATGTATGAAAACATGCACAAAATATATAATGTCTTACACACTGAAGAGCTCCAAATTTTTTGGAAATTGAAGTTCATGTGTCTGCTAGACTATTCCTACCAAGATTTATCCATTTACTACCTCCCTCCCTCCCTACCTATGTACTAACCTATTATACAAATTTCTCACAATTATCAAATACCTAAGAAGAGACAATTTGAGAGGGATAGCACGGAAAGGGAAGGTTGAGCAACTAATATATAGAAGCCAAACCTTCAGATCTAAGATGGGGGAACTTCTAAACCAAGGACTGGACAGAGCATTTTGGCTTATGGGGGCTAGGTAGCCTAAAAGCTAATATGCATCAGTTTCATGGGCAAGATTCACCTCCAGCCTCTTTAGGAACTCATAATATTTCCAGATTCTGTTGTCTTTTGAGGAAAAAATTGATTCAAACCTAAAACATTAATTTCCCACAGTTAATATTTTTCTCTCACTTTTTTGTTTTTATAATTTATTTTCAAGGAGGACTGGAAATCTACCTGTATTGGGAACATTAATGTCTTTAAAAATCCCTAGCACAGCCTAATTACAATAAGGACTACAGCTGATCACCATTTAGTTCTATTGTATTTTATAGTTTTGACAGGGCTTTCCCCACTGTAGTTGCTTTCTAGTGATGATCCTTCTGTGATGGGGGGGGAACTTTTGCCTTATGCCTCCCTTCCCTGCCAGAGTCCTCCTTTCCATCCTTTTTGCTGGAGCCAGCTGAAGCCTCTGAAGACCCTCTGGTTCCTTCAGTTTTGTGGTGAGACCTCACTGTGCATGTGTCTTCAGCAGCAGTCCTGCACTTCTGTGGGTCCAGTTTGGACTGGGACATTTTCCTAGGAAGTTGCACCCTCATCTCAGCCCTGCATAAGCAGCATTCTCAGTGTGGATGTCCAGCTGGCTGTTATAACCTTCTTTCACACCATGCTATGTAAAACTACACAGGGCAGGTCTTGTTGATGTGTGAAAAATGCTTCTAACAGCCTGCTCCCATGTGCACTGAGGTTTCCAGCTTCACAGTCTCACTGACCCACAGTGAGCAACAGTACCAAAACCAAGGAAATGGTTTGCTATAGGCAGGGAAGGTAAAAGAAGATGAGTGCAGGAGTAGGTTTGATTTTCAGAAGAACAGAAGTTTCCAGAAGCACATTGACTGAGGATTGGCACTGTGGGCCAACAGCAAGTGCAGTAAGAATGAGCCTGCAGAAAAAATTGTTATATACATAGCTTTTTAAAAAGACTGTTTTATTGATTAACTTAGATGTATTGACTACTTTCCACTTATCAGCTTGCATATAAATACATGTACTTTTAGCTTTTCTGGGTAAATGGGGCTTGAGACTGCTCAGAACAGTACACCACTGTTGTACCAGTCATCTGGGATGTAATGCCAGATAAGCATATTTTGACATGCTGTCACAAATGGACAGTTTATTGTGAAGGAGACAGTAAAAGTGGTTAAAAGGTGTATGCATGTACATGTATACAAATATAGAATCATAGAATCAACTGGGTTGGAAAAGACCTCTGAGATCATCAAGTCCAACCCTTGATCCAACACCACCATGGTTACTAGACCATGGCACTAAGGGACGGGCAGCCCATTCCAATGTCTGATTACTCTCTCTGTAAAAAATTTCTTCCTAATATCCAACCTATATACATGCACACACATACATGCATATATACATTATGGATGGATGGATAGATAGATAGATAGACAGATTGACATACAAATATTATTTTTCCTTCTCTGGTAACCATAATGAAAGTCTGAAGATGAAGATAGTCAGAAACCAACAAATCGTTCACTAAAAACTGGGAAAGGGATGCTTTTCTTAAAAAATGGTAAAACCTAATATTCAGTTGAAGACCGCCTCAACATAAAGAGTGTGGCCAGGCCAGTAGATGATGCTTCCCTGAAACCAGAAGATGCCAGAAGCAGGTCTTTCTTTTTCTCTTAGAAGTTCTGGAAAGAAGGCCTCTGCAAAGGAACACTTCCAACTCGCTCAGATTGCAGCTGCTCCTGCACCATCTACCACTGGGTTATAAATGATGATTAGAGACCTTGGCCAAACCCATGCAGAAAAAAAAACAAAGCACTGTCTATGTTCATGTGGTAGTGTTTGGTGGAAGCATGACAACTGCCCATACTTTGGAGGAAAGCTAGTCTCTGTCTGTTTTCTTCAAATTGAATCAAATGTCCATGCCATGAAAAGTGCTCTCCTAAAAATCCAATTTTTTTGTTATTACAAAATCCAAGGCGACTGGGCCTGGGAATATTTATATTTGTCCATGAATATTCTGGACTTTAAAATGTCACTAAATTGTCTTGATGAATTTTTGTTTCTTTTTCCCCAGTTTCTGTTTACCTCTAGAGAAGATGGAATGCTCCATTTTTTTTCCTAGCTCAAATTTTTGAAGGAATAGGAAAACACTGGGCAAATATGGAAGTATTTTGGAAAAAATATTCCATCTCCATTTCACCACTGGAAAATTCTTCCTCTGCTCAGCCTCACCTGTGCTAGATTACATGTTAGTGCATGAAGTTCTTGGAAATAAATTCTCAGTGCATATGGCACAACCTTAATCTAAAAATGAACTGTTAATTGAGGAAGGCAGAGGACTGTGTTAGAAAAAAAATGAGATTCATTAGGAAAGAGGTAATTTAGAATTAACACAGTGGAAGGTCATCTGGCTATAGAAATAATTTTTAGCGACTTCACCTTTCTACACTATTCTGAATCTGCCTATTTGCCTCTGGTGTGGTACAAGTGTGGTATGAACAGATCCCACAATATGAAATAGGTTTGTCAGCTCTGCACGGTATGGGATAGCCCTGAGGGAACTAGTCCTCTGGCTATGCTTGTTGGAGAGAATATGTTTGGATTACAACCTCTCATGGCTTTTGGTAGCGGTCTTGATTTGATCTCAATTGCTTCTCACAGTGGGAAAAACACCAGATCCAAAGAAGAACTATGTTTTTGCAAACCTCCCATGTCCAAAGGAGGCTTTGTTTGGGTAAAGAATCTATTCCGGTCATCCCTCATGACATCTCCAAATATTCGTGTGTCAACTGGTGCTGTGGAACATGATCCCATTAGATCCCATTAGGGTACGCAGTGGAGACAGACCTATTGAGGATTGATAGGGAGTACATAGTATGGGCCATAATCAGGCCTTGCTACAGGTTTTAAAGAAATTATGATGAGAGGATTTCTGTTTTGTCACTAATTTGGGAGGTGTTGGCAATGAAGCAGTCTTTGCTCTGCTTTTGCCACTGGGGTAAAAAGTTAATCTAGAATTAATTTAATTCTAGATACCATCCAGTGGTTTATGAAGTCCTGGTCCTAGAAGTCTGAATGCAGACATGGTGTGGAAAGAAATCCTGCAGCCCTGGATCTACCCCCAGTGAGTGGAGTCTCATCCAATGACTCTCAAAAGGCTATTTTAGAAAGCAATGCTTGAAGCAAGATATAGAAATGGGGATCTATGTAAAATGTACTTTTAAAGACAGTATTATATACTTTGGTTTCAAGTTATATAATGGCATGTCAGACACGCTCTGTCCCCATCCGAGGGCTGAGCCCTTTTTACTCAGCACAGTGTGGAGCACACACAGATGCGGGCTGGTAACAACTCCGTGCTTAGCATGGACGACATATTTTGGAAGACATTGAGAGACTGGACTCAGAACAGAAACAGAGAAAATAAGAAAGACTTAATGTGTAAAAGAGTATTTCACGCACGTCCAAATTACGCCTGTACAAAATATTCTTGTGAGAAAAATAGCACAGGGTAGCAAGAAAGGAGAGTACAGTGTAGTGGGCTGGACAAAGAGCCAGCTCAGGCAAGCCTGGCTGAACAGCAGTTACTAGGCTGTAAAAAATGGACATGGCAAATGTACTGCATTTGCTAAAGGCTCCATGAAACTCCAGGGAAAACAGGGAGTTCACAGAGTGGCTCCACCGACAGCGAGAAAGTTTCATTATTATTAGTCATATGCTGAGGATGTCAAGGAATTTTAAGGCCGCACTCTCTGCATTTTTAGAGGTTATTAATGAAATAGCGTAGCAAGGTGAATTACATTAAAATATTTTTCTAACCATTCCAGAAATCTTGGTCCAAGTTGGCATAGGGGGGCTGGCAAGTGGTGAACTTTTGACCGAAGCTCAGATTGCTGGGAGACACATCCTCCTTGTTAGTTTCGGGTGACAGTTCACTGTACTAGAGGGATCCACTTGTGTGTAAAGAGGCGAGTGGGGGAGGAAGATTTAGCGCTGCATTTTCACAGGGGCAAGAAATTCCATCCAGCTCAAATGTGTTTTGGCCCACTGCCCGGCTCCTTGTCAGACACATGACCATCACTTGGCTTCCTATTTCTGGCCTGAATCTGCATCCCAGGATAAGCAAACTCCATTAGTGGTTAAAATTAGGCAACTGACCTGTGACAACACATGCTGACTCTCCAACAGAGGGTAGACATATTTAAAAACCAAAAAAGAGCTAGACACACCAATATTTGTCATGTGTCATTTATCAGTTTGGGCTACTATAATTTAGATAGCAGCTGATTGACTTCATGGAAAAGACTTAGCAGGATTTTCTGGCTTCCTTCTGACCAAAGATTTCCTATAATGATTTAAGAAATGAGCATGCATTTCCATATAGGCAGTGTACCATTCCTCATTGCCCTTGACATCTGTGTTGCTCAATAAGGAGGCTGAACAGTCCTCTCCTCTCCTCTCCTCTCCTCTCCTCTCCTCTCCTCTCCTCTAC
>NW_016690185.1:5111653-5156810 GCF_001604755.1 Lepidothrix coronata | reverse complement strand
TCCTCTCCTCTCCTCTCCTCTCCTCTCCTCTCCTCCCCGACCCTCCCCGACCCTCTGACCCTCTCCGACCCTCTCCTCTCTGACCCTCTCCGACCCTCTCGCTTTCCTTCTTTTTCTTTCTTTTAATTTCCATTTTTCTCATTAATGTTCGCACAATATTGACTGTAAAGGGGATGTATTAAATTACATACTCTACACTTCCCAAGGTAGTCTCCCTTCTTCCATGCTCCTGAAAAGCCCTGGCCTCCTCTGCAGCACCAGAAAGATGCAATGGGAAGCAGAACTGAGATTCTCTAGCCAAACAAAATCCCAGTATTTACAGGATTATCTCTGTTGCTCTGCTGAAGTAGTCACCACGAGGGAAAAACAACCATGTATAAAATTTTAGGTCTTTTATCCTCTTGGTGACCTGAGATCTGCATAGTAATATCTGCCAGTTTTGCTGGTGAGGAGAACATCTGTCTACAGATGTCTATTAACAGTCTGGTATTTTACTCTTTGGGGGTAATAAACACTTGAAGAAAAGTACCAAGATCAGTGTTTACAGAGCCATTGTGCTGTCTACTCTCTTATACGGTTCTGAATCATGGGTCGTCTACCACCACCACCTGTGTCCTAGAATGCTTCCATCAATGCTGTCTCTGTACAATCCTAAACATCCACTGGTCAGATTATGTGATCAATACATCTGTTTTAGAACAAGCAGCAGTCACTGGTATTGAGGCCATGTTGCTGAGAATTCAACTGTGCTGGGCAGGGCACGTCTCCAGGATGAAGGACCACTGCCTCCCTAAGACCTTGCTTTACGGTGAACTTGCCTCCGGATGCCGCAAGAGAGGAGCCCCGAAGAAAAGATACAAGGACTCCCTGAAACAACATCTCAGCCTCGGCCACATTGATCATCATAACTGGTCTACTCTGGCCTCAAATCGGGAGGCCTGGAGACACACCATCTACAACGCTGCCGTTTCCTTTGAGAACGCACGCAGGATCACTCTCGAGGAGAAAAGACAACGCAGAAAGAATCGTATCCTGCTGAATACACCACCTAAGGAGTCTTTCTGCTGTGTCTTTTGCAATCGGATATGTCTATCTCATATTGGCCTCATAAGTCGTGCCTGTAACAAATGTGGATAGAGCCTTCATAAATCTTCGTTCACGAAGCCTAGCCATGATTTTACTCTTTGTGGGTATAAGTGATGTTGCAGGCAGAGAAACTCCAGGTGCCAACTCATGTGAGAATATGTGCTATCTTTTGCATGGGAGGTTGCTCAGGCAGATCCATGTCAGACACCTCAGCACAGTGTTCCCTGCTCTGTGTTGGCCTCAGGGCACTATGAAGTGCAGCTGGCTCCAGGACTGCACCCAACATGGTGCTCATGCTAACTAAGTCCAGGCACCACGGAGAAGTGACTGTGACTGTTGGCACATGAATTTAATTATTACTGGGTATGGGCAGATGTCTGGGTGTTTTAATAACATGCCACTGCAGTCAGGTTCATCAATACAGTCCAGGCAGGAAACGGTACATGGGTTAATTATTTGGACAGAAACTAATTAAAAAAAATATTAGACCTTCAGGCCTGGTGAAGAGCTCTTCAGTGTCAGTTAGCAGGATCTCACCTGACTTTTCTGCTGTGCTCCAGCATCTTCTGTGTCTGACCCACAATATGCCATGAAGTTCCCATGCTTGCAGGGTGCCAGCAGCTGCCACTCAAGAGAGATCAAGAAAATTCCAGGCAAGGCAGAAGCAATCTGTCCAATTGGCAAGGGGACTGTGATCAAGCACAGCAGGGTTAGAGGAGCCTCCAGTTAGACCTGGTTCGTGATTTTACTTACATCCTCAATAGTGAGATGTTAACTCTTAAGATTTAAATCTTTTGCTTGATATGTTTCAGTCAAGTTGTATGAAATGTTTTAATAGCAGAATCCAGAGTTTCAAAAAGTGTGTACAAATCCACCTGTAACAGTAACAACTTTATTTAAAAGATACAGGGTCTGCATCTTTTAAGATACTTGTCATTGAGTCCATTAAAACACACATTATTACTTTTCTCAACTCCGAACATTTAACTCCCTCTGCAAGAAAAGTCATGTGTTTGTCCATTAACATAAATTTCAATGATTACCACTCAATGATTTTTGATTGTTTGGAATTATAAGTGATTACAAGAAGTTCTGCAGATTCCTCCCTTCTGGAAAAGTAGCTTAGCATTTGAATTGTCCATTAAAACTTCTATTTTGAGAAAACTTCTATTTTGAGAAAACTTCAATGGTTTTCTCAAAGTAGAATTTCCTAGTTCTTTATACAAAAGCAAATTTGCTACTTAATTTTGTCACTGTTGTCATTCTACTTAGTCAAAGAGAAAAGATAGTATTCAAGAATTGATTTGTATATGCTTTTCTGTGAACACGATGAAGGAGAGAGAATGCTCGGTTTTCTTAAGACTGTGGAAGAGCACAGACACACAGAGATCACAAGTGTCTGGAGGAGGCCAGAAGATCACAGAATCACAGCATGGGTAAGGTTGGAAGAGGGTCATCTGGTCCAACCTCTCTGCTTAAGCAGGGTCATCCTAGGGCACATTGCACAGGATTGCATCCAGACAGTTCTCAAATATCTCCAGTGAGGGAGACTCCACAACCTCTCTGGGCTGTCTATTCCAGTGCACAGTCACCTGCACAGAAAGAAATTCTTCCTCTTATTCAAGTGGAAATTCCTGTTTCTGCCCACTGTCTCTTGTGCTATTGCTTGGTACTACTGAGAAGAGCCTGACTCCATCCTCTTGACTCCCTCCCTTCAGATGCTTATATACATCGATGAGGCCTCCTCTCACAGTTGTCTCTTTTCGAGGCCAAACAGGCCCAGCTCTCTCAGCCTTTCCTTGTAAGAGATGCTCCAGTCCCTTAGTTATCTTTCTTGTTCTCTGCTGGACCAGCTCCAGGACCCCCATGTCTGTCTTGTATTGAGGAGCCCAGAACTGGACACAGCACTCCAGATGTGACCTCACTAAGGCTGAGTAGAGGGGCAGGATCACCTGCTGGCAATGCTCTTCCTAATACACCCCAGGATACCATTGTCCTTCTTGGCCACAAGGGCACACTGCTGGGTCATGGACAGCTTGTTGTCCACCAGGACTCCCAGGTCCTTCTCCGCAGAGTTGCTTCCATCAGGTTGGCACCCAGCCTTTACTGGTGCATGGGGTTATTCCTCCGCAAGTGCAGGACCCTGCATTTGCCTTTGCTGAACTTTGGACAGTTCTTCTCTGCCCATCCCTCTAACCTGTTAAGGTACTTCTGAAGGGCTGCACAGCACTCTGGGGGATCAGCCACTCCTCCCAGCGTCTTGCCATCAGCAGACTTCCTGAGGAGGCATTTACCCCTTCATCCAAGTCATTGATGAATAAGTTAAACAATACTGGGTCCAGTATCGACTCTGGGGGGACACCACTAGTGACAGGCCTCCAACCAGAGCCTGTACCACTGATTACAACCCTCTGGGTGCTGCTGTTCAGCCAGTTCTCAATCCACCTCACTGTCTACTCATCCAGTCCATACTTCCTGAGTTTGCCAAATAGGATTGTGAGAGACAGCGTCAAAAGCCTTGCTGAAGCTGAGGTAGACAATAACCAGTGCTCTCCCCTCATCCATCCTGATAGTTGTTTCATTGTAGAAAGCAATCAGATTGGTCAAACATGATTTACATGTGGCGAATCCATGCTGACGACTCCTGATCAACTTCTTGTCAGCCGTGTCATTCTACATATGGCCTCTAGAATGATGTGCTCCATCACCTTTCCAAGGATTGAGGTGAGGCTGACTGACCAGTAGTTCCCTGAGTCCTCCTTCTTGTCCTTTTCGAAGACTGGGATGACATTTGCTTTCTTCCAGTCCTCAGGCACCTCTCCTGAACTCCATGACCTTTCCAAGATGATCATGAGTGGCCTCGCTATGGCGTCTGCCAGCTCTCTCAGCACTCATGGATGCATCCCATCAGGGCACATGGACTTGTGGATGTAAAGTTTGTCTAGGTGTTCTCTAACCCAATTCTTTTTGATCAAGGGAAAGTCTTCTTTTCAACATTCTTTTACCTTGGTTTCTGGGTCGGAGTTTCCTAAGGTCTGGCCTTGTCATTGAAGACAGATGCAAAGAAGGCATTCAGTAAGTTTGCCTTTTCAGTGTTCTTTGTTACCAGGGTCTCCCCTCCATTTAGTAATGGGCCCATGTTATCCTTAGTTTTCCAACTAAGATGAATTCCTCCTTAAATACTATAGCCTCTGTATTACATCTTTGAGGTGAGTTGCTAAATAATTTTGAACACATAAGGTTTAATTGAGCAGGAGGGCTTTCCGTTCGTTTTTTTTTAATCTATTCTAATTGTTTTAGGTCTCACCTTTCCCACTTGCTATTGCCGGTTGACCTGAGCAGTTCTGGCCCAGTCGCTATTTCCTGCCACCTCTGAGTTGCTTACTGCTTCCTTTTGTACCTCCTATAGCAAGAATTTGATGTAGACTGAGTCTGCTCGGTGAATTAAGCAGCACACCGATTGCAGGTTTCTGAAAAAGTTTAAAAATGCCTATCAGTGTAGAATGCTAAACTGTCATTAAGGTACTCTTATGCAAATATGAAGAGCTTGTAGTCTGAGCCTGGTCACACAGAGCTATTCATCTCAGTCTCCACAGTAGTAACAAATGTCATCTATATACAGAAGCTACTCACATATCTCTTTTGGCTGACATTATTGATGCTTGTCTTTCTGGATACATATATTGACTAATTGCAATTGCCAATGTTTTAAGAGTCAGATCAAATAATAAAAGTTGATGGTGGCTAAGTGACACTCTGAACTCACAGGACCTTTGGAAATATGGAAGAACTATTTCCACTGGTTTAATAGAAGAGTGTATTATACCTATCATGGAGACAATATTAAAAAAATGTGCTAGCTCTCTACATTTGTTCCTGCAAACATGCCATTAATAGAACCCTTTGCTGAAAACAACCCTTCCTTGCATCCTCCCTAACAAAAGGAGCTGGTGAAATGGAGGAAAGAAAAGCAAGTTCAATACAACACCTGCAATCTGCTGTGAATTATTATCACAGTTCAATTTCTTCCTAAATCTTGTGGAAAGTGGAGCTCCTTAATAAATTCTTCACCTTACCCACTTGTCGAGGAACTGGATGTTGAAGTGGAAAGTTTAAGTTGACCAGAGGAACTTCTTCTTCCTGTTCATAACTGCTAGTGAACCTTTCTGGTACTTTTACCACTCTGTAGCCCCAAAATGTTAATGTCACTTTTCTGGTTCTTGAGCTTTTCCAAAAACAAAATCAAAGACAGATAGCTAAAAAGTATTTCCAAATGGATGAAAAGAATCATAGATTCATAGAATTGTAAAGGTTGGAAAAGACCTTTAGGATCATTGAGTCCAATCAAAATGGGATCAGCAGCCTTCCCCTTCAGAACATTTCTTTTGGAAAACAAGAATCAGCCATATAGTAAAAGATGTTGGTTATCCATGAGCTTCCCAGGGTAATGCAGGCTTTTTGAAAGAATATTAGTGCAATGTATCTTTGGTACTAGAGCATAGATAAGAATGAATGAGGAAACAATATGTTCCAAATTCTTCTGAGAAGAAGGTTAGCTGAGAGGTAACCATGTCCTTGCCTGTGTTTGGTCTTAGAGAAACTTTGCTTCATCACCCATTTTCCCTTAGACTACACATACATGCTACATTTTATGTAAGCTTTGCCTTTTGATTCATTTTACTCTGTTATAGAAGCCATTCAAGTCAATATTCTTATTGCATTAATTTACTATTCTATAATTTCAATAGCAGTCTCCATGGTTTTAGAACAATAGAATGGAATGGCTTGGGTTGGAAGCAGTCTTAAAGATCAACTAGTTCCAACATCCTTATCTCCACCCTCCACCTCCACACTCTCACCAGCATGATCAGGGACAGTTTGGGCAGTTTTCCTTGTTTATTGCTCATAAGGACTAAGTGTGCCTCAGAAAGACAGTGTAACCATAAAATCATGCAAACCATGTCTCTAAATGTTCAGGCAATACAGTCATCTTGTTCAGCCTCATGTAACTGCTTTTCAGCTGTAAGTTCTTACCCATTTTGCTAACATAGGCAGAATTAATTAGCACTCACCTGGCCTGATGTAGAAGACAATTTCATTCACTTGACATTTAATAACTTGTTATCCAACACCTTGTCTGCGTCCTTCTAGGCATCCTGTCTATTCCAAGCATCCTCTATTACTAAGGCCATATGCATGCCATGTTCATATAGCCTTGGCTTCTAACATTTCCTCTTCCAGCCCCATGCAGCAGCCCCATTCTTTCCCCCTCCTCTCGACTACTGCTGGTCCTGAACATGACTTCTGAATCACTGTGCACGGCCTTATTATTTCCAGCCCTTTGTTGCAACACAGTCTATCTGATGAGGTGTTTGGGAGGCATTATGTTGAGCAACCCTTGTCTTTCAGCATTTCCCAGACTACAGTGAGTACAAAGCAGTTGTCTGACAGGTAGGCATTGAAATGGGTCCATTGTCACTGAGACATAACTATCCTTGCCTCCACATCACTTCTGATTCACTGGACAGCATTCCGTGAGGAGCAGAGTCTTGGTCTCTACTTTTTAATACAGACTTTTTATTAGCAGAAAAAAGGGATGGTGTGATCTCTTTCTCTCTCCTAATAGTTTGCAGCTAGCAGTAGCTTGTTGTATTACTTGTAAAGTTTGGAGCAGTAAAGATGGAGAGACTTCATCCATTTTTTTAATCTCTGATCCACAACACTGGCAGCACTTGAGTTGCTCTTCCAAAAGATTGAGTGTAGTAGGAAATAGGAGAAAACAGGAGACATGGTGGATGGGGAGATGTAATGTGTCTACCTCCATCTCTTTTTGGAGCTCTTCTTGGTCCACTCTGTCTATACCTCCAGGCAGCACTCTCCTTCCTAGCTTGCAGTCCATAGAGGACAGAATTCCTTCCCAGCTGAACCTGTGAAATAGGGGAGTTTCATTTCCCCATTTGCAATGAGTTTGTCTGTTCCTGAAGCAGACAGTCTTGATCCTGAGCTTGTTATCCATACATTGCCACTGAGGAGTTGCCACTGAAATTCAACCCTGGGATATAGTCTCGTCTTCAAATTTGAGACTTTTTTTTAAAAAATGTTCTTTCATCTTCTATCTGGTAAATGAAATTATTAAAATCACAAGTATTTTTTTGTTTACCTTGCTCTTTCATTAGGCCTCATGTAGGCACCAAGGCTTGCTTGCTGCCAAGAGGAGGAACCGCACTCCAATTTCGTGCAGATAACTCAGGGCTTACTGTAACAACACCTTTGTTTTTCAAACGTGCTCTCTAAGTTGGCAGATGTTATTTAGTTACCCTCCACCAAGCACCTGACTCAGGCGTGCAGCCTGGAAAAAGTAACCTCATGTTAGGCTTTGTGCATTGCCTAAGAACCTGATATTCCTAAACTCCCTCTACAACTATCCCAGTGAGATCTCATGGAGGTGACATATAATTATTGCTATATAAAGAGGGAACACAGAATAACAGTTGAACATGGCCGAGGAGACCATGCTTCTGAGATGGGAAAGAGAAGCTAAGGAATGGCACAGTATCTGTCCTCCCATGGAGATTACAGGGGGCTCTTCCCTACCATTCATCATTACATAACTTTCCTGTAGGGATTATAGCATTTGTTACCAAGGAAATGTAATAGTGGGAAATCGTCTGATGCATTTTGATATGTCTAAGTGATATCTAGCGGGTGGAAACACGAACAAAAGCTTTCATCTGCAAAAACAAAAGTCCTGTGCTTATCTTCTGTTGACAACACTTTTTTATTTATATTCTGCAAGGACAACAAGTAGAAATGCCAAATCTAGGCCAGGTTCGAGAAAGCCAAGTCATCTAACTGGACAAAGGACAGAATGTTTGACCAGTTAAAGAGGGGGAGTAGGTATAATGTGTTAGGGAAAGTTTCAAGACAAATGAGAAGGGAGAGGAACAGAGATCATGAGACAAATTTATCAGTAGAGGAAGGCAGATATTTCTGTTCTGTCCTGGAAAAGACAAATATGACCCTCAGTGAATTTAGGTAGTGTGGAAGCTGCCTGCTTCATCAATATAAGACAGGAAAGTATACACACATGTTAATTCCAAGTTCCTTCTTGAAGGGCTGAAGCATGCCACCTCCCATACTCAGCATGTCCACTACCAAGAGTGAAGAGAGACAGTAATGTTTGGAGAGTAGTAATGTTTTTATGGCCTTCTCAGCAACCCTTTTTCCTTTCAGGCTCTTATTAAAGCTAGGACAGGATGCAGAACAAATGAACAAGATGTTTCCAGGTCTAGAAGTGGATGACTAAGGGACCTCATTTAGGCTGCAACAGATTCAATAGTGATGTCTACAGTAGGCTTTGCAGCTGAGGAGCATATATGTGTCACTGAGCACTGCCATATCAGCAAAGCCTAGACAAGGTAGGACCACCTTTTTGCTAAACAGACATGTTGGCTTACAGTGACTTGCACCTTTCCCTGTTTAACCCCACAAACAACATTGTCACAGCACACTGTCTTGCTTTGTAAATGCAAATGATAAAATTCATGCTCGTTCTGAACTCAAAGCAGAAGTGAGGTCTGATGGAAACAGTGTAACTCAGCTATATCTTCTTCTTGGTCCAAGAAACAGGAGGAATACTGAATGATTCAGGTGAATCTAGAAAACTAATCAATATGATAGGAAGAGTGCTTCATCCTTAATATTCCTAAAATCCTGCATACCTTATTCAGCTTCTGTTTTCATAAATCCAGAGTTTACCCCTGTTGTAGATTATCACAGAGTGGTCTTTGATATGTGTATTACTGACACAAAGCTTGGTGCCAGCAGCTTTGGTACTACAGTGTAGCAAGCTCAGTTATTTTAGGGCTGCTTTTGAGGTAGGCCATGTAAATTCTTTTAACACTTTATATTCAGGCATAGTTGCAACCCATCACTACAGAATGAGAATTTTTTTGCCCAGATTGGAACTTCCTTTTATATTAAAACGTCAACATTTTAACTTTTCATTGAATCAGGCTTGAAGGTAAGTTTGATTAGGCAAACAAAATTAACTTGATTGAGCATGTAGAATAGCAGGCTTCTCCATAAGGAATTACATCACTGACCATGATATAGTGGTATGATGGCAACCGCACCCTAGATTCACGGCAACAGAGGAAGCTCTTTCCACTGCAGAAGGTGGGTGTCAGCTGTCTTCCTGAAAGCAATCTGTAGCTAGGTTTCTAGCAAAAAACTTTCCAGTACTCAGTAGTGTTGTTGTGCAACACAAAACCATCATGGGAAAAGTTGATGTGAAGTAGGGGCTAGACCTGGTGGTAGGGAAACAGCCTGTACCTTCAGAGATACAGGCTTGTGAGTGATGGTCTGTTTAGTTCTGTCTCAGAATTCTCATTAATGTTCCCGTAGTATGCAAGATCTCAGATATTTCTTCATATCAAGTGGCCACAGTTAAATACTGTCTGTAGATTTGGGACAGTGACACATTTTCACATTTAGACGAATGGTTCCACCCCAAATCACACCATAGCACTAGCTCTTCTGGTCATCAGACTAACTCTCTATTTTTAAACTTTTGTCCAAACCTGGAAACATCTACAAACATCCCAGGCTTTGAAAGCATATGAATTGTTCTTGCATAATAGCAAGATGTCTTGGGATGTGTGCAATGTAGAACTTTTCCTATAATTACAATCATATAAGGTGAAACTACATAACTAGAGATCATAGCCCTGCTTCTTCAGAGGGATTAGCTTTCTCTCTGCAGACTCTGACTATAGCCTGGCGTCACATCACAATTTATTTACCCTGTTGAAGTTCATCATGTTTTAAACACATAAAATCCTAGTCATATCTTTACTTCTGTATGTATATAAATCAAATCACAATTTGTCTGGCACCACTCGAATAAGGAGGAGGCATTTCTTTGTGCTTCCAACATGCACCCAATATACTACGGGTGTGTATTTCACTGTGAAAGTGAAACTAGACAGAATGCCATTTAAAGAATAAAGTGAGGTGACATCACTCGATTTGCCTACTTGAATTAGAAGTTTACTCATTGCATCTTCGAGTCTCAGCTGACTCGATTTGGATTTTAACCAACTAGTAAACAAGACCTATTAACAACACTATTCAACACCCCTTCTAGCAAGATGCCAATACCCTTATAGTTAAACAGTATTTCAGATCATCAGCACCCGGTCACTAATTTAAAAACTGACCTTTTGAATTTGCCACGTGGATGAGCCTGGGAAGTCAAAGGACAAGGAAAAATCTTATAAAAAAGAAGAAAGACAGCTGCCAAGGTTGCGATTGGATCAACTTCAGAGTAAGTCTGTGGAACAGGGTGGCATTTGCAAAGGCACTGAAGAGCTCTCATGGCATCAGGCTGCTGGTGGTGACAGAGCCATCTGTCCTGTCTTTTTTGCCCTTTCCTGTCTGCCATTAATTTTCCACAAAGGCTCCAAGCGACAGTCTCCTCATAGTGACCATACTTGGAAACAAGGTGTCTGACAGGCAGGGGGAGAATGGCAATAATCTCTAAGAGCCCCCGTGTTACGGCTTGGGAAAAAATAGCTGAGAGTTTGCAAAGTAACAAAGAAGAAGTGAAAAGCGAGAAGGTCTGCTGACAGGAGGATTCGGCAGGCACGCACACCCTCGTTACATGCGGTGCAGGAGCGGAGGCGTGCGCTCCTTGTGTGCGCGCTGCCGGCAGTAAACAAGTGAGTATTTCTGGAGCAGCTGCCTGTGTAAGAGGAGAGGTGCCTGTAGCTGTCTGCGAAGTTACAGTTTTATAGGAGTATCTTATGCTTCTGAAACTCTCTCATTTCTGGCACTAATCATGCAAGGCTTTCATTGAGCAAACTTCCTTGGGGCTGACGCCCATATTTAAAGATAAGACATTTTGCTGAGCTAGATCTTCAAAGCATAATGTCATTGCATGACATATTTCACCTTCTGAAATGAATAACCAGCAACCTGGTCTCAGCCATAGTATACGCAGAGATTAATATAGTTTGCTTTATGTTTGTATTGGTGCTGATCTTAGCAGTAGGCAGATGTAGACATGTTTTACACAGTTTGATTACACAAATTCCAGTTTAGAGGTACTATGCAAAAAATCATTTATTTATGCTCCCCATGGATTCAGTTACAATGTTCATCATTAGACTGAGTGTCTTACAGTATGGATACATGCAATACAATTAACACTTATCCCACATCTGTTCTCTCATCTTTTCCTCCAGGATATGTGCAGTGCAGGGCTTTTGTTTTGATATCTAAAAAGTAGTATATGTGCATGCACACCCACATGTACACACTGCTGCATGGCCAGCTGTGTATGAAATGAGCTGTGTACTCAGAGCAGAGACTGTTTCATTTAGTGTTGGTTGGCCGTTACTGAGACAGGTTGCATAGGCTGGTTTCTATGGAAGATCTCACTCCTTTTATTGCTGAGATTCCTCCCGTATCCAAAGACTGTGTCCTGCAGTCTCTGCCATTAAGCTACCTCTGAAGGGATTTTAAAACAGACATACCCTACCGACTCTTGAGGATTTTGACCCCATGACTTACTGTGTGTGACTTACCCATGGAGGGGGTGAGAACTGGGTGTTTAATAAGACTCTGACCGTACCCAATGATGGGTACTTCCTCAGCCCTTACTCCCATTCCATGCTACTGTTCTCAGGACCCTGTAGGATAAATAAGCTCATATGATGAGCTCACTTTTTTCATTTCACATTGTTTCTGTTTCTAGTAATTTGGCAGGAACACAGCAACTTGCAGGGGCATGCCTCCAAGTGATTTGTGTAGATACTCCTAACAGCAGATAAGGCCTAGTACTTCCTGGAATCAGTGACTTAAGTCTTGTTTTCTTCCTTTCTATCAAGAAAAGGAGGGAAATATCTAAATTATATTATTCTGATAATGGCAGTTTTTCTTCCAGAGTAGGAAAAATTCTGGATTCCTCTTTCATTTGAACTTCTGAGATAGCCTCTTCTTAATAAAATAGGACATATCTCCTTCTTGTATCCAGTATGTTCTAATGTTGTGTGACCAACTGAACCTTGACATAGTTAAACCAAGAGCTCAAAATAGTTTATTTGTTCAATATACTTAAAGTATTTTTTGATGCCCTGGGTAATTTCTGCTGGCTTCTAGTTAGAGTTGGAGGTGCAAAGTTTCTGGATGTTTTGAAGCCCCAGGAAGTAACACCCCTTCCCAAGGTTTTTTAGGTTTTCTTGTAGTTATTTGTTTTCTAATAACTGAAGTTTGAAATGTTGATGTGGGCTACTTACTTGTAACCAAAAGAAAATTTTCTTAACTTCAAGAATGTGAATTACATTGTTTATTTAGAAGACCAAGTCTATGTTTCTACTGGAAATAGTGGAAATACTAGTGTTTAATCCTGGCTGGTTAAAGAATACAAAAGATTAAAGCTTTGCAAGAAAAGTAATCTCTTTTATGTACCTGTCTACATCACCTCTTCTTAAGAACTTCATGTTTGTATACATGTTCTTTGGATTTAAATAATGAAAATTGATCTAATAGCTAATACTCAGCTTTACTTCATGAACGTGTATGTGGATATATTTTTGTATTGCTAACACTGCACCATATTAAGCCATTTGACCTAAGGAATGGAGGAATTTAAATAATGCAAAAAGCAAGTTTTCCGGTGGAGTAACGTCATATGAAAGGCTTAATTTTTTATAGAGAGAACACTGATTGCTTCATGTTTAGCAGCTATTTCCTTTAAGAAAAAGACACTAGAGGTTTTTCACTGTTTCTTCCAAGAGAAATTATCTTTTCCTCATGAAAAGGGTTTCCTTCAAATTTTTCCAAAGCTTTCCAATTTTTTGCACAGACATCCCCAGAAAAAAAAATGGTGAAGAAAACAGCTTCATATCCTGTAGTTTCCAGGTTTTCTCCCAGAGTCTCAGATCTTTAAGTAGCTCGCAGGCGCCCATCAGAAGTGCTGTACATCATGTGAAGTTATTGGCAGAGAGGATGTCACTAGTTGAATTGTGTGGCAGCTGTATGAGAAAGCGAAGACTGATGGTGTTGCCTTGTTTCTTCCCTTTCACTCATCTGAAAGCTGCTGTGGAAATTCTCCTGTACTCTGAAGAAATTGTGACTGTACTAACACTCAGGATTCACTCAGGTGAGAGCTATTTTTTGCATCATCTTTACCCTTGTGGATCTGCTCACAGTTTAGATGTGAATTCAAGCTTTGGGAGCATTGAGATGTGCAGTTTTGTTCACAGATGATATCTGGGGATGCCAGTGACTGGAGAACTTCTGTAGGTAGCCTCCAAGGGATGAAATTAAATTGGAGCTGACTATAGGGTAAGCTATGCTAAGGTAGGCTGTCCTTTGAACCCCCTTCTAACCTTTTCACAGATGTGTGAGAGTAGTTCAGGCTGGAACAGATCCAAGTAATGTGCTTGCTCCTGATGCTAGGCCACAGCTCCTGGTGGTCAGAGCAAAAAAGATGTCTGGATTCACAGAAGTGGCCAGAAAGATATAGGGATTTTTTGGTTTTACGGTTATATGGACAAGGATAGGCATGTTGCTCCTCATGTTCTGGACTACGTGTTGGCCATCAGCTGGAGTGAATCACCTTGGTTTCTGAAAGGATTCTTGATATTCTAAAGAGACCAGATTTTGAGTGACTCTCACCAAAGACAGAAGATGAATGTTCAGAGGAAATCTCTAAAACATGCACTCTCTGGATAGCATAATACTTGGATATACTCTTCACCAAAACTGTCCACTGAAACCAAAGACATGGAGAGTTCACAGAGTTCCTGTGGCAGGACTCCTCACATTAGGAGTCAAACTGAGATTTTGGGACAGTTTTGACCCAAAGAATGTTTGTAAAATTAATTGCTTAAACAGTTTCACTCACACAGATATGTGTGAGGCAAACCTGTTTCTTGATCCTAATCTGTAGGGCTCCAATTCCTTTGATAGAATGAGAGCAGCAGATTAGCAGAGGGAGAGTAAAACCAACCAAGAGGGTGGAAGTGCACAGTTAGGGAGTGAAGTTGTATTTGCACAAAATGAATGGAAACGTTTGGTCCAGGCTATCCATGTTCATACCATGTTCTGTTCTTGAGCTGGCCATTCATCTGGAGAAAGCTTGAAGCACCTACATGGCTTGAGACACCAAGAAATTATATTATATTGTGTGTATAACACATGCAGGGCTATATCCAGAAGCTACACTGTACAAGTGAACTGAAAAGAGATTTAGATATCCGGGATGGATACAGTGATGCACAAATAGAAGTTCATGAAGACATTGCTTCATGGTTATGTAATGGAATTGGTAGCTGTCTATAATTGTCCAGCTGGACTACTTAAATCAACTGAATAACCAATTGAACCTGTCTCATGTTATAAACCTTTTTCATCTGTACTCTTTTTTTTTTTTCCCAGTGATCCCAGTAATGTCATTGTGTTTAATTTTAGCTGCCATTTTCCCCTTGAAAATATTTACCAACACAGTGCCCTCAGCCTGTTGTAGTACAGGAAGCTGGGGCTGCAGGACTCTCTAGGCTGAATGCTTTCTTGTCAATGAGATCAAATTATAAGTAGCTGCACTAATCTGCCTATCATCAGAAATAGCCAAAGAAAAATGCACAAATGTAAACATAAACGGGAATTTTCATAATTAACATACTTGTCATAGTTCACCATAAATCAGCATAAATGCCAGAGGGCTTGTTCTTTTTGACATGACCTGGAGGCTAGCTTTACTTGTTGACATCTTATCTTCTCACAAGATACCGTATATTAGTAAAGTTAATTGACTAATCATTTTCATCACTGGAAGTGTAAGTAAATAATTCCATCTATTTCTACCTAGGCTTCTGTTGACGGTCTGAGGGTGCCAAGCATTCAGACTAAATGAAAATATACCCTCTGGTAACCATGCACGGCATCCTCCATAACAAGCTGCAGAAACTCTCTGAAGCATTACTGTTATGTTGTGGGGAATCCTGAGAATCTTAGGCTTAACTCACCATGCCGGCCAGCCTCCCGCAGGGGTGGCCAGGAGGAGGCTGTGACAGCGGGGGGATGCATCTAGGCAGACCACCGGCATCTGTCATTTTTAGGGAAAGGAGGCAGGTCTGCAAGTAATTAATTAGTGGTGGCTGGGAATGTGCATGAGACAATGTGGTAACACATGCTCCAGCTAGATGAGGAGCTGGAGGGTTATCTAATAGCTAGTATTTTCCATTTTGACTGTCCCTGCACAATCAGCCATAAACATTTTATTTCTTTGATCAAAATTTGATTAAAGAAAACAGTTTCCCTTCTCCCTCAATGGTGGGAAAAGGAAAATTGCTGTTTTTCTCTTTCCATATCTTTGCCATCTGGTGAATTTAAGAAAAATTGACTGAGAGTTAGACTTTGGCCGTACTTACAGATTCAGTCACAAGACATCAGTGGGGGTGAAAGTTAGTAGTCGTGAACTTTTGCTTTAATATGTGATGAAGATTTTCTAAGTGATGTAGGGGCAAGTTACCAGGTCACTAGCTCCCTCTCTGTCCCACAGGAACACAGGACCAATTTTGGTTGTTTATTTTTATTTTTTTTTTGGCATCTGTATCTCAGTTAGGGAATGTTTGTTATCTCCAGACTGCCTGTGCGGTGTGCTGTGTTCTGTTTCTCTCCTTGTGCAAAATTTTACTTTGTATAGAAAATTATCTCAGGTTTTCTTTGGGCACTGTGCATCTAAAAATACAGCCTGGACACTGTCACTGATTCCCACCATGCTGACTTGTTTGTATAACTTGCTCCAGAAACTTTTCCTTTTATACCTCCCCACCTGTTAAGAAGAGAGTAGGGGTCTGTGCTGACCTACGTGTTTTCCTGCTTACTTTTGTCCTGGTTCTTTCTAACATGACTTCTGTCATCAAGGGTATCAGTTAGTGCTGGGAGATTTTGCCATGCACAACCACCTAGGTTGAGACCACCAACTCATTTTTCTTGCTGGGCTGCAGCCCAGAGAGACAGCAACTGCTGACTGCTGTAGAGGCTGGCCTCGCTTACATCCAGGATTTACAGGTGAAAGGCTCCCAGAGAAATGCTGAGACCAGGACACCTTATTCCCCGCCAGACCATGCCAACCTGGCTGCCCTCAACAATGTGACTTCGGCCTGTTCTCATGTGTTAAACACACTGAACCTTATCTTCTCATTAGGTTACAAGAAGTATTACAATTAGTAAGAGCTAATTGCCTCTGCACAAAATCAACAGGTGTTTTAGATTTAAAAAGCTGAATTACAACAGAGAAAAGGACCTAACCACTTGCTTAAGTATCCCTATATTTACCTGCACTTAAGGAAGGGCTTTATTTAATAGGTAGGGACCTAAACACTTGGTTAAATGCTTCTAGTAATGAAGATTGTAGTGCACAGAGAATGTGCAAATTTTTGCCCTTATTTAAATGGTGCGGAACATTGTAAATGCTCAAAATGTGTTTCACCAAATAAAAAAAACACTTATACTTTAACATAAAGATATAGTAAGTAATTCCAATATATGTTATCTCACATCTATAGCTGTTCTTATTTCCAAAAAGTTCTCACATTAATTCCCCAAATGAAGTTCTATTGATATTTTTGTGTGTTACCTTATGGATGGTATTAATTTGTGAGATACTCACTACTTGTTGTCTCACTGTAGCATGCAAAAAATCTGTTATGTGGCTTATCAAGACACAATCTTGTATTCAAGTCATATTTGAATATGACATAGGACAAAGGACATAGTTGTCCTTTGACGAACAGAGTGGTGTAAAAAGCGCGGGGGAGGGAGTTAAATGTAACACCTGATGGGAAGTCCATTTAAACCCTCTAGCAACTGGAACTAATGGGGACAGAGAGGGTTTTGAAATGTGAGCCTACAAGATCTCCACTGAGAGATTCCCGTTCCACTTTGTCCTCCCAAGCATCACTTCCCAGAGATGTTGAGTTCTTTTTTTTAAAAATCAATTCAGATATTTATGAACAAGAGCACTACCACAGTGATTTATTTGTAAAGGCATTTCTTGAAATCCAAGAAATCATTCCAAACAGCCTTTAGGCTGTTTGCTTTCTGAAGTAGCATGGTGTTTCTTTTTGCTGCCCAATGCAGTGAATTGATTTGATTTGATTCCCAGAGAAAACAAAACAACTTTTGTTTATGTTTCCCTAATGAAATGAAATTAATGATAGAAGTTTGTTGCATGAGAACTGGTAACAGTTTATCCTCACACAATCCTTAGCAGGTGTTAAAGAGTAAGAGCATCTTGGGGAACAGTTTCCATAGAAGCACAGCTGTAGAAGCAACTTCTTGAAGTTAATGAAAGAGAGGATATTTTAAGGAAGTAAAATATCTGCAGATGAGCATGCACGACAGGTTTCTGAGTCTAATTTTGAACATCTAAACTAATTCTGTATTGGACATTGAACGTTGTATCTTATGAGCACTTTGAAAATTTGAACATCTATGATCATTTGAACTGTGAACATCTGAACACTTTATGCACTGGGGAATTAAGTAGAAACACTTCTGTATGTTCTTCCTGGTTAGAATTCAAATTTTGAGTCTAGTGTAATCAACCACCTTTAATAATGGGAAATATGCGTTATTACTTTGCTAGTACCAGCGTAACTTTGTGCCAAGCTCAGTATGGACACCCACTTCAACGCTGCCAGCCTAATTCAGGTTGTTGAGCACCCTGCAGCTCTGGGCACAAAGGGCCCTGAATATGATGAAAGGGACAAAGTAGCCTCAGAAGGTAGACGGGACAAAGTAGCCTCAGAAGGTAGACAGGACAAAGGAATTCCCCAAGCTGGCAAAAAGAAAATCTTTTGAATTCAGAGTGGTAGATGGAAAGAAGAAATAGTAGGGGAAGAAAAAGACGGTCCAGTGATGCAGTCCCGAAGAACTGCAAACGTTGATGAGTAAAGACTAAGGAGAAGAGCAAACTTCTGGGATGCCATGTAGATTTAGTCAACTGGATCCTGCGCTCACCTCTGAGTAATGAGACATTCCAGGCCATCTGCTCTGCATGGATCAGATTTATTATTTTTCCGGCCACCCAGCTGACTTGAAGATGGCTATCATGGTAGTGAGAAATTCTAGACCTAGTCTGGTGTACAGCACCTTTGATATTTATGTTGTATCCTTCTCCTAATAATAATCCACCTGAAAATATCCCTGATTGCGAGAATTAGGGGGAAAAAGAAAGATTAAAGAAAAAATATTATAGGCCAGCAAAGGAATTTTCGTTATAAAAAGCACCTCCATAAGACTATTCTTTAGTGACTGAGTTGTTTCAGCGATTACAAGAGCAAGCAGGGAACTAGATATACTGGGAAGTCTTCAGTGCAAACTTAGGGCAATACCAGGAAAGCTGGAGCCATTTTTAGCTGTGGTTCCAGGGAGAACACTCACAGCCTGCACTGGGGTCAAAACCTGTGTTACCGTTTCGTTGACTGCATTCATAGCAAGGAAGGATGTTTGAAAACAAGGGAAAGTTCCTTTAAATCAGTAGTACTGTTCTCATCTCTCCACTAACATTACCAGACAATTAGACACAGGAGAGAAGAATAAGCATGAACTACTGTATGTTTTCACTTTTGTACAACAGGTTTTAATCAACATACCCACCGCATATAAACATTATATCAGCATGTGGTTAGAAAATGTCAGACAGATTTAAAATAATTCAGATGATCTTCTGTCTGACGCAGTCTTGAAATCACATTAGTGTTTCCACCAAGCAATATCTTACTTCTATGAGCATCTTTGCCTGAAAATACCATTCCCTTCCAAAATTAAAACTCTTGTTCTTTGAGTAGTGAATGTATATTATTGCTAAAAATACAAAGAGATGAAATCCCTTCTTTCATGCAAAATTTGGTACAATATTTACAAGGGTGTCAAGATCATAATGAAAGGTTTTATGTGACTGTAACAATACGTGTGCTGCATAGAATTAATTATCAAGAAGTGAAATGTGTGGGTGATGTCAGCCTGGAAATATCTAATCAAGATGTCTGCTGATGGGTTACCTTCAAACATATAACCTATGTAACCTGTAACATAATGAGGATAATTATGAAGCTTCAAGTAGCTTCCCAGCAACTCTGGCTATTGTTTGGAGATTATTTATGTTTAGGTAGTCAGGTACAAAACTGCAACATGCAATGCTCTCATCCACCTGAATTGTTTATTGTTGATTCATAACCGTGATCAGCTTTAGCAAAAATGAGCAATTATTAGTATGTTTTTTTAGTGAATTTGCCTGGAACTCATTTTTTGGACATTTAAGAAAGCAGTCCAAACCAAATTTCACACCCTGCCACCCCTCTCCCTAGACACGAGATAAAGAAGGGCTCACTGAGTACTGGAAGTGCTGAATTCAGTCCTGTTCTTCTTAACAGGTGAATTATGGAGCTGTGCCTGGAAACACTCTGTGTCCCCACTGACCCAAGAGAAACCTGTGGGTAGTTTTCCAGGCTATAGATCAGTATTGCAAGAACTACTTAAGTGACTCCTCCATTTTATGTTTCCACTAATACGATTTTAACAAATTTTCCCTATTAACAAAATTCTAAATAGTTTTCCACCTTTTGCTAAGCAATTTAGCAGCACAAGTCTAGTTCAAGGATATTTGTCCTTCCACTTTAAGGATATAGGGCCTATTAGATGCACATACATGGGAAAACTACATATCCTGTTGTAAGCCAAATATTAAAAATTAAAAAACTTAAAAATTGCTTTTATCCAATATTTGGAAGGGTAATACCAGACCAGGTGGTATAATTAATAGGAAGATGGATATTATCTGTAGAGGTCATTTATGCTCAGTAAAAGATTCTCATGGAGTCTTGGACTATTTTGTACAAGATTGGATCTTCCTGTGCCTAGACTGCCATCTCTACCAAACGTGTCAGTAACGTGAAGAGCCAAGACTTTAATAAACTCTGTATGTCTTATTTAATTGTTTCTTGCTGCAGGGTCAAAACCACCAGGGTTTATATCAGCTGAGCTAGCAAAGCCCAGCTTAGTTTCCTTTTTCTGAATGTAACACAGACCTCAAGCAACTAAAAGATTATTTAAAAAAAACCCAATCTTTCTGGGGCAGATACTATGTGAAGTGTCTACTGATTGGGCTAAACTGGCAAATTACAGGTACCTCAGAGTTTACATGGTCTCCACCTTGCATAGACTCTATACTATTGCTCTGTGGCAGCCTATAATAGCTGTTTGATATGCCTGAGAATACTATCTTTACCAGGTAATTCTTTTCCTAGTTACCTTTGCAGAAATTATAGTCATTCAGCTGGTCAATATAATTCTCAGCTGTGTTGTAGCAGAGAAAGCACCAAAAAGGATTGCACCAATTTAGAACAACAGCACTGGCACCATGGCTTTGTCAAATCTCATCTGTAGGACACTGATTACAAAGGGATCTATTGTATTGGAGAGGTGTTTGCAGTCAAAATGAATGAAACAGGATATGGATAATTGGGGTGGCCATATTGCTGGAAAAGAAATGGGGAGCAAGCTCCTAATTCCATGTGAAGCTAATTAGGTGGCCTGTCACTTTGATAAGATGTTTCAGCTCACAGAATCTGCTTTTTTGAGGGTGTTTCTTCTTTAATTGGTCTCTCAATTACAATTTGTTGTGAAATTCTACAAACTACTTACAGCCTGTTTTCAGTCTGTCGTACAAAATGGGTGCCTGAAACAGGGTTTTCCTTTATCCATGCCCTCCACCCCCCAAAAAAACAAAGCAAAAAAACCCAAAAAACCCACCCCACATTAAAATGCATACTGGTTGTTATTCTCCTGATTTGTTTTAGCTATTTTTTGCTGTTCACTTTGATGCCTTCAGGGCTGAGCTACTGAAGTCTTTCACAACTGCAAAGATAGGAGTTATGGTCATGATGCAAGTTGCAATGGAAAAATTAGATTTAAATTGAACATGGTACATGGGACACAGTGACGCCCTTCTCTGGGATGACAAGGTAAGAGTGCTAAAACTGGAGAAGGAGCAGAATAGGTGTCGTACTGGAACAAGACATTTTTGACATCATTAAGGGTTATCTGAGAAACTGAAAATTAGCAAGTACTTTTTAGAGGGAACATGGAAGTAATCAAGCATGAAATAGCAATCTATTGACCTCTGGTAACATGATGTCTTGATTTAGAAAACTGCCTTACAAGCCTGATAAACAATCTAATGCCAGTGATACTGGACTTTTTATGGTAGTTCGCTAGTTACCCCGATGGGGAATGGTCACCATGTGACAAACCATAAACAGTTGCCTCAAAGGCATGCTTGGTCAAAGCAAAAGCAAGTGTTTTCCATGTTGTAATTATTTGTTTCTGTTTTCTTGGCTGAGAAAAACTGTTTGGCTATATACAAGGCTGCTGTATGCTCTCGCTGAGGGACAGTTTTCCTTCAGGAAGCAAAGACTGAGAGAAGTTTGTTGTGAAGTTACACTGTTGACAAAACCAATAGTGCTAACCAGTACAAGGATTTAATTATTGTGTACCTGGGCATGCAGTCTGTGTTCTTACAGAGCTGCAGTAGCCAGCATGTAGTCCTTGTTCTTGTCCTTTCCCTTTGCACCATTCAGGTGGTATGAAAGAGTTAATAAGAGTTTTCTATGGCAAAATCATACTTTCTCTCTCTCTCTGATGACAAACAGATCTGGAGAGAGCAGGAGAGGCAGTAAGTGCTCTTCAAGTCCATATAGAATTAAATGGGTGCCATAAATCCAGGAATAGGTGATTGTGGATGCAGATGTCAAAACCTAAGTCACTATTGGCCTAGTAATTCTCTTAACTATTGGAACAGTTTGAAGTTTCTGTCTAAGCCAAGTCTTGTTTTTCTCCTCTTAGGAATTGCAGCAAAATGCTGTGATCTTAGGAGGTGTGAAGTGTGTTTTGCAAAACAGCATTTGTTTGAAAGCACTCAGTCTCATCTCAAATTGAGAACAGTCTACTTTAAGACTTTTTCCAAAGTTCGGATTAGGTACAGAAATAGTAATTTCCTCTCTGGATTTCCTCTCCTTTTTTCCTAAGGCCAAGTTCTATTAGCACATATTCACAATATTTCCTCTGCAACAAAATGTTTATATGTTTGTGACCTTTGCTTCATTTTCAGACTAGAACGCTTCAACTGGAAAAGACCTACAACAATCACCTAGTTCAACAGCCATTTTAGGTTTTTATTGTGACTGGGATCTGAAATGAGGAGGCTGCAGCCACAGGGCAGAGCAATGACCACTTTAGAACCGTAGCTGCCCAGCATCTGGGGCCCTCGCCGTGCATGGACCTTGAAAACTTGCCTTATTCTGATGCTATGTCTACAGGTGTAATTGGTAGGAGATTGATTTTGGTAGGAGAATTAGAGAAACTAAATAAAATAATGACTCAAAGCATTACACATTTGTTCAAACCCTTGAATAGTTGTTTACACTCCTACTTTTACTATAAATTGGTACCTCACAGCTTCTTTGTATAAGATGGTAAACCAGTCTAGCAGGATGACCTAGTTATTTTTAAAGCCCACTTATGTCAATGCTCTCTGTCCTGTGACCATGTTGGCCACCATTATTTCTGGGTGAGGTCAGTCTTTTTCTTTGCTTGGGCCCTCTGCCAGTTTCTCAACACCTGCCTTGAAAGTGACAGCTCTATGGGTGTCCTCATAAATTAAAAATCATGTGCCTCTGCCCTGATGCCTTGGGACAGGCACAAAGTTAGAAACTGTCCTGTAACCCTAGCCCTAGGGCTGCTGCACGGGACAGCTGAGCAGCAGGCAGTGAGCCCCAGCAGCGGGGGGCTGGCTGCACCACAGCCCTCAGGCAGCACCCAGCCTTGTGCCAATGGGCATGTGGCTGTACCCAGTGAGAACCAGGGATGGCCCAAAGGTAATGGCCTTCCCCCATGGTGAAGAGTGGAGAAACCAAGAGGCTAACAAGGGGGAGCTGCGGGTTTTGTGCAGCACCTTTGTGCTTGTGTTTCCAGGACCAACTGAACTGGCAGAGTCTGGGGAGTTGGAAGGGGAGAATATGGCTCTGCACAATGAATGGGGAATCCTGTGCACAGTTGTCATTATCCTTTGCCACCTCCCAGCTCCACTGTTACAGCTCTGGCATGCAGTTGACCACAGCACTAATTCAGTCATGGGTTTTCCTCCTTCCAGTGCGCACCATAGACACTCAGTCAGCATACACATGTTCCACAGCCTGACAGAGTCCTAAAGCTTCAATTCAGCAAAGCACTTAGGTGCTCCCCTTTCCCCCAAACCTAGCTGCTCAATCTACACCTCTTTTACCACCCCCACCACACAAGTTACATCCACCTGCAGGGAAACCTTCAGGCAAATCAGACAAGCTGCAACACTCCATAGCTCTAATCTGTCTGCTCCTTCCACAGATGTGTGTTTTGATCCATTGTAGGATCCATGCCTGATAGTGCCCAAGGTCCAGGGGGCTGCAGTTGCAATATCACAGCACCATGGTCACCTCCTCAGCTCCATAACTGCAGGTGCTGAACATGACTGTTAATGTGATCCCCAAGATCCTGACATGTGAGCTCCCAGCATAAAAAGTGATAAAAGCAGTGAGTGGAGCAGAGGTTGAGCAGGCATCCTTTTCAACCCACCTGTATGCTACCTCCATAGGCGCAAGCAAAATCTGTTGCCCTGTTGGCATAGGATCCTTAGCTGGATGACTAAAATGTAGCAAAGTGAAACCCTCATTTTTTTAATGATTCATGAGTTGTATTTTAACAGAGACTGCTTTCTCTCTTGCTTCTAGCTGATGGGCATCCTTTATGTTCCTTTTAACAACTGGGTAGCATATATAGTTGATACTCTTGCCCATTCATCAGGAAGAGAAGGCTGCAGATGGGTACCAGTCAGAGCTGTCTGCAAGCAAAGCAAGCCTTGCTTTCTTTTGATTTTAGATTCACATGTACTTTCTTACATCTGTAAATCTGAATATCATGGATGTTATAGTTCCAAGGAAAATATTGAGCTGGGACTTATGAATAGGCTGCAAAACACGTTTATTTGCTTTGTGAAATGAGGTTTCATCTCTTTTTTTTGGGAGGGGGGTGTCACTGTTTAGGTCTCAAATTGCCTGATTGGAGGTGGATAAGTGAGACTCCAAAGATAATTTGCTCTAAGGTTTGTAACATTGGCTGCTCCAATTTGTGCATTTGATCTATCTTCCCAAGCACAGTGTATGGTACAGGGTTTTCACCCTAGTATGGGTGACATTTTTCCTTCTGGAGGGTGGTGTCTTCTCCTCAGAAAAAAAAAAAAACATTTGTGACATCCAGCCAACTTAGAGTAAACCTTACAGGGACTTCCCAATTCAATTTTGTTGTCTGCAGTTATGAGCACACTGCCACCACTGTAATGAAGAGGTGTCTAGATGTAAAAACACATCACAGTAAAGGAGCTAATAATCAGAATGCCAAAAGGTAGTGCCTTGGAGCAGTCATTGCCCAGTGTTTCTGCAATACAAACTGAACACTTTAAGATCCCAGTCCCATTTAATGCTTCCCATACTGTATATCAAAATAAATACAGAAGTGGAGTTGGAGTGCTACTGGCAGTGCTGCACCCTGTACTTTGGCAAACCTTTTGGTATGTGTGTTCCTTGAGCTCCTTTCAGCGATTCTTTTAGTTCTATTCATCTTCCTCTCTCAGCCCTGTTAGCAACTGACAGCTTTGAGGACTCAATGTCCCTTTTTTCAGCTGGTAGCAGCAGCAACAGCGGTAAGAGGCATGGTTTGAGGTCTTCTGCCTTAAAAGCATCTTTCATCTCATCCTTGCATCTGGTGACATTTTATAAGTAGATAGGACAATCCAGACAAACTGTAGTTTTATGATGCTTAGTTTCCATGACATACACACACACACACACACATAAACCCTGGAAAAGCTTTTTTTAGGTGATAGTATCAAGAAGTGCAGGAAGATACCTGAATCTTGAAGAAAACACATCCAAGTGATTTCCCACTGAAAACAAGGGAAAATTAATTTGTTCTTGCACTGAGAAAGTGAAACTTAAACCAGATGATTACAAAGGATGCACACTTCTGTTTTTGAAGGGAAAAAAAATCAAAAAGTATGAGAAGTTGAAGCTCATCCTTCGGGCTGAACACCTAATTTGTTCTGTTGAGTTCCAGCTCTTGTTTTCTACTATCTCTTTCTTTCTGTTTCAGTGAGAGGTGAGCAAATGTTTGTGACCTCTCTTATCTGAATTTTCTTTGGATATGAGGGAATTACATCAACTAACTCTAGGAATTGCAAGGGAGGAGATACTTAGTAGGGTATGACAATTAGAAGACTATTTATGCACAGAAGTCCACTGACTAAAGATTTGAAAGGCCAGGTCTTAAAATTTTGTGTTAAACTTCTGACCATTTATCTTATCTAGCCCTCAGTGATTCAAAAGATTTCTCTTTCAAGAAAAAAAAAAGATTTGTTATTGTTATTTTTTGCAGTAAAACAAACAAAACAAAAAAGGAAGAAGTCGTAGTTCAGGGTCCTTAAAGTGACTCCTGCCATCAAAGGCATTGACAACAGAAATTAAAGAGGAGAAGCATCTCTGGGAAAGGCTGCTCTGCTGCTGACAGAGTGAGGAGCCAACTCCTGCCTCTGTGGCCTTCCCCTCCCATTTGCCCCACCTGGCACAGCACTGGGTGGCACGCCGAGCGGGGAACGTGCCTCTTCTCGTATGGGTCTGGTGGTGACAGCAGCTTCTGGCCCCTGGCCAGGGTGGCTGTGGCTGGGGAGGAGGCCTTCAGAGATCTGAGAGTCATCTGCTGGCCCAACAGCTGCTCCTGGCAGGCAGGCAGGGGACTGGGACAGAGCAGTCTGCTGGGCACTGGGGCAGAGCCTCACGGTGGGGAGAGGAGATCATGGGGCTGCAAGAGAGCTCAGTGGGGCCTAAGGCACGATGAGACTAGGGAAAAAGAAATGGCAAAGAGCTTTGTGCCCATTAGTATTAAGAAGGACTAAAGATAACTCTTTAGCACAAGAGGTAAGCGCATCTTGCCATGTCAGAGTTTTGCTTTCTTCTTTTCTTTGCCTAATGAAAAGCACTCACAAAATCAATATTGTTAATAAACTTTGGAAAAATATCCCCTCACACCTTTCCAAATCTCGAGGCAATGAGGCCATTGCCAATGTGTTCATCTATTTGTCATCCATGGGAAAAAGTAGCAAATATTTTAAAACAAAGCAAGGTGTCACCCCAGTAACAGAAGAGCAATAAGAATTCCCCTGGTCTTTGGTGGACTAACATGTTGGGCATGTCAGCTAAAGTTCGATCTGAAATTGCCTTGGGGAAAATAGTCACACTGATCTAATAGCACCTACAGCCGCCTTCATCAGATTAGCAATAATAAAGAAATAAGGAATCATCCACTGGAGTAATTTTTTCAGGGAAAAGAATTATTGTAGTTCTTGAAGAATGCAGAAATTATGGTATTTCTACAGATGAGATTAAACAATTTAGATAAACCATGGGGCTCAAAATTTTCGCCTTTAAGTGGAACTTTTGGTCTGAGCCAGCTTGTTCTGAAATCAATGGAAAATGGGACATTTAAGTTATTCAAAACTATCAAAATTCTGATGCTTTAGCAGTACACTTGTCTCAAGAAGGCAGTATTGCCTTGTGAAGTTAGAGCATGACAAGACAGCAGGTGACAGCTAATTTTATTTTTGCTTTGTGACACACCTGTGCCACCAGACTCCAGCTTGTCCTTGAAGAAGTCACTTAAACTTCCACTCTCCGCTTCCCTTCCCCACACTTTCTTTTCCAATCAACTTCAACTGCCAGTGACCAGGTATGAGGCCTCTGTCTCAGTCTTAGCTTCTCAATCCTCCAGTGTTATGGGGACATAAATGAAAGCAGTGCCATATGAAAACACAGAACAGTTCAGTATTCCGCAACTTGTGATGCTTAATTAATTATACAGAAGTGGCAGTTTTGGGAATCATGGTGAGTTTACTGCACAAAACCATGGTTTATCTGCTGAAACCTTTCCTAGCTGTTCTTCATTGTGTGCAGAGTGTGGTTATCTTGGAATTTCTTTTGTTGGTAATGCAGCAAGTGTTGAACACAAAAGAAAAGGAAGCCTGGCTTTCTTCTGAAGGATTGATTATGCAACGTCCTGAACCTGGCTACACTGGCATGTTTAATTTTACGAACGCAAATGGTAGATGCTTACTTGTGTGTATATCTACTTTTCAACTGTAACTACCGTGTCAAGAAAGGTCTTGACAAAAGTTTCTACCATTCAGGATAATTTTTACTTTATTCTCATTTTTTTCTATCATTTTTAGTGTTACTTGACCTGATTTCTATGTGACTAGGGTAGCTTGAGAACCAACAAAAGTGTTGGTAGGATCAGGGCCACAGACCAGTAGCATTGTGGCCTTATCCTATGAATAGCTGCCAGCTTTTCCATATTTAGCCCACAAGGTATTTACGAATTCAAGTCAGACAGTAATACTATGAGATAAACATTCTGTTTAATCAGAGTCTTACATATTTTCTTGGCTGTGACCATCATGGGAAAACTTCTGAAGTAAAATTTGCAAAAGAAGGCTAAAGAATGGCTTTCTAATTTGATTATACAGTCAGGGTTTATGAAGAAATATGAAGTAGAAAGCACACCAGTGTTGCCAGATCAATCTTATAATGCCAACACCTTTGAAGGCAACAGTTACTGAAGCTGCTCCAGAGCAGAGAGATAGTTTATATTGTAGGGAACCCTGCGCAGAAGAGAGGAAAAACATAAGAGATGATTTTTCCGACCACCTATGTATAGATGGGAGCCTATGTGAAAGGGAGATGTTTGTGGCTGTGCTCACAATATGCCAGTGGGTATCAATTAACCTTGTATTCTGGTGGCTATTGAAGACGAACCATTAATCTTCTCGAAAAGATGTCTCACACCATTCTGTTTCTAGTGTTTTAATATATTTGAAGAGATGCACAATTGTCACTGGTGACAAAGCGTCTCCTGATCGTTGACCTCCCGTGAAAACTCTAAGTGTTTCTGTTACAATCCAACAAATAGAACTGAACAATAAAAAGGAATCCAGAATGTGTTTAAAAGTATTTTTGTTTGTTGAATCACTGCACATGTTTTGCTACATTCAAAGTGTTTGGTATTCAGGTCTTGCCTGAAGCTAGTGACAAAAACACCTTTCATCTCTATAAAAGCTGAAGGCCTGCTTTAAGTGCTGTAGAAGCAAGTTCAGCACCTCTTGATGTGAATTTGGTTATATGTAGGTGGATCTGTTTACAATTAATACGTACAATGCTTTAATACACTCCAAGGCCAAGAGAATTCAAAAGCAACACTTGCTGAAACCTCTCCTTCCTCCAGCTTGTTCCTCTGAACTTTGTACCTCATTGGAAAGCATGACAGCAAGTTTTCTATCCTAGCAATATTTTAATAAGGACCAATGTATCAAGACAAACTGGAAGATATCCAGCACTCCCTGTTCTCGATGTCTTCATTACAGCACAAATTTGATGCCTGATTGATTTTACATGCTGTATTTTACCTGACATGTATGGTGAGGTAGTTGGCATATTCATTCACTGTTCTCCCATATGTGTTGCCTAACAACTGTGCTGAGAATTGCAAAACATTTCAGGGACTTCTCCTACCCTTGTTTTACCCTGGAAAAAATTTGCTGTTGAAATGCACATCTTAGGAGTAAATACAAGTAAAAGGAAGGATATCTCATTGATTCGCAGATTTCTGTCTGTTAGTTATGCTAGAGCCACTTCATCAACTTCAGTGGAGTTAGCCTAGATTTCTCCAAAGGTGAGTATTTCCACATTTGGCTAAGGAGACACAAGAATATGTTCTCTGTCTCTCTCTTATAACAGCTTCCAGACTGAGGTCTGCATGGAGGAGCGAGCTGAAGTATCCACAGCAAAGGCAGGTTGCATGCTGTGCTTTCAAGGCTACAGCTGCACAGGAGCTGCCAGGACTCCATGTAACAGGGTGCACTGATGTCTCCCTTTGGGGGATCAAATTTGCTAAGTGCTCAGTGGCAATGAAGTTCTCCTGGTGACCAGGCTGGTATTGCCTTCCCTGCACAGTCTGTTAAAGTGCACAGACTATTATTCGTCTACTCAATTAATTGCTAAGGAGACAGAGAAAATATGTGCCTGGAGAAGAAAATGAAGCCATTTTTATTTGCTAGCTAATCAAAATCCAATGGCTTTTGAAGACAATGTGAAATGATCGTTAATTAGGAGGGATACTTAAATCTGGAGCCCAAAGAACCTTGTACAAGCCAAGGAAAAAAGGCCTGGAGGACAGAATTTGTTCTCCCAGATTGATGAGCCCTTTGTGGACTAAGCATAAGGAGGTGTATGTGGACCTGGCCTACAATACATCTCCAATTCCAACAGGTAAATGTATCTGCAATCCGCAGAGATTCAGTACATTGCAGAATAAGGGTCCCAAAGAGTAACAGGTTAATTTGGTAGCAGCTTCAGTGAATAGCAGAGGGTCCTTAAGTGAGGGCGGATTGAGACCACTACTGCCTGCTCCTTGCTTTCTCAAGCTCTGAAATCAAAGAATCCATCAAAATACCGTGTGACCACCCAAGCAAAATGCTCTCCCCACTCTCCCCAGGGCAGGGTGTGTGTGCTCCTGTACAAGCAAGTTGAGGAAACACCTAAATGACGGGGAGGCTCACCTGTGGCCACTGCTGTGCACGTACCTGGGGCCATGTCCAGGGAAAGGCTCTGAAGCTGTGCTTATGATGAGGACAGTGGGACAGTCCTAGTGAAATGCAAAGGCATGTGGAAAGGGCAGGGGACATGCTGTAGGGGCTGATACACTGGTCTAGGGGGAAGCAAAACACGCGTTCACTGCACAAAACCCGCCAGATGGTTCACAGCAGCACAATCAGGGCCTGCCCTGATGGATATTCTGTGTGCAAGGCAAAGGCACCTGGATGAAAAGGAGCAGGGGCAAGAAGAAAGGTGGCACAGCTGTGATCGGGAGAAAGACGGACTGGGAAAGGATGGCTACATGGAAATGCACGAGTCCCATGCCCTGTGGAGCAAAATGTGCCTAGCTACATAAATTTTTTGTGGTTTTTTGTTAGTCTTTATCCCAGAAGGGAGATGGCCAATGATTTCTATTGAAACAGGTCCTATTCTTCTATGTTATATTAGTTGTTTGCCCTGCTAGCGTCTTGGGCAGGGCAGCTGTGTGTCTGTGTGGTGACTCGACCATAGCCACTATCATGAACGAGGTGGGGTATACTTAGAAGGTGCTTAAAATGACTATATAGGGCAGTAAAATAAAACAAAATTCATTTCCAAACTAAGAAAAATCTGTCTGCTGGTCTCATAACAGTCAGTGCCCCTAGCTTGCAACAGACCTTTTCTTTGTTTCCACTAAAAAAAGAAAAAAAAAAAAAGCTGACTACAAAACACACTGCCAGTTGTGTGCAGAGGAGCGAATCTAGGATGCATATAGTTCTCTTGCAATGGATATATACAAAGTATAATACTTGAAGGTAATATAAAAGTGAAAGGATATTCTGCAAATACATAGAAATAATGAAGCATTACTGCCTGTTTTTTAAGAGTATCCATGTAATACTTTGTGAGTAAAAATCTGTCTTCAGATTCAGGTCAGAATTGGACTGTGATTTTGAGAAGAATTTTTGCCAGCAATATGTCGATTTATTAAAATAATTATGAGGTAACCCAGTCAGCTATAGGGAAACCTGAGAATAGTAGAAGACAGCAAAACTAGAGCAACTTAGAAAGTAACATACGATTTTCCAAGAGTCAAGGAGCTGGGGTACTTCTCTCCTGGGAAATAAACACTTTAATATGTGTAGATCTGACCCCAGCAACTATCTTACTGATTAGCCTGAAAGATAGTGCTCTGGAAGGGCATGCAGAAAACTCCATGTGATAATTTCCTGGAATTTCTGGATTGAAACAGATAAGAGCTGCATGTTGTCATCTGTGAATTGATGTGACCTTTTGCCTGCAAGCTGATCAGACTGTGATCAACAAAGAACCATGCTCAGAAGTATTAAATAAAGGACTCAATGAGTTAAATTTGGGAAAAAGAAGAAAAAAATTTCTGACTTCAGTTCTACATAGATTAAAGTAGTATTCACAGATTCCCTCAAAGAAGAACTGCTTCCTGGTCAAATTTACTGTCTTATTCCTACACGTTAAATCATAATAAAATGTGCATACTGGTCAGAAACTATCAATAAAGTAATGTCTGTGGTTCCAAGAAGTACAAGAAATAAAAATTAGACATCTACCAATACATCATATTTTGCATTTTCTCCTTGCAAATGAGGAAAATGAGGAAATATAGATGTGATAAGTAACATTTTAAAATGTTGTGGTTTTGAAGAATACACCTTGAAACTATACTAACCATAGTTATCGTTATTTTTCACAGAGAAAACTGGAAGAGAGATTCAAGAATAAATGCTTCCTCTTAATTTATAAAGTTTATTTATTTTCATTATCTTTTATAGAAGTAGTTATACAGGGAAGTTTGTGAACAAGGGCAGAAATGTTAAGACAAAAAGTGGAATTTCGTCATGAATTTTAATAAAGTCAGATGCTGACCTTACTATGTCTTCATTCCAGTACCATCCTACTTGTCCATGACAGTCACAAGTCCTAACACCAACCTGCATTTGAGCAATGATGTAGTTTGGTGTCAATTTGGATAAGACGTTTGTGGGAGAAAAACTATTTAGACCTTCAGGCCTGCATGGAGACATTTTAGTGTCCTAGTGCAGATGTATTGGGCAAGCATATGGCCAAAAGCTGAAGGCTGAAAGTTCATGCAAAGCACAGTGAGTTCCATTGCTACAGAATAAAATCACTTCCTCTCAAATGGCTCTCCAGATTTGTCACTGAATATACACATGGACAGCCTTCCCACCAAAGACCATCTACTCAGAAGTGTAGATGAATTTAATTTATCACAGCAAATATATTTCTCTGGGAATACAGAATCATAATGTTATAGAGTAAATTTGCGTTGGCCAAAGGTTCAGTAGTCAAGTTCCCTGCTTGAGACAGGGCTCCCTTCAAAGTTAGAACAGGTTGTTCAGTGCTTTATCAAGCCAAATATTCAAGAATAGCTATTGACCAGCTTTTCTGGACAAAGTGTCAGTGGTTTTCATAAAGGATATTTTCCTCATGTCCAGTCACCAGTTCTATTGCTGCAAGTTGTGACTGTTGCCTCTTGTCCTTTCAATTATATCTCTCCCTCTATCATCTGCATAAAGCCCTGTAGATACAGGGGTAGAAGACTGCTGTTAGATTCACCTGTTTGCTTTGTGTTCTACAGGCCAGAGAAACACATATCCCTCATTTTTTCCTGTTGTATTGGATGCTCCATACACCTAACCATCCTGCTAGTCCTTTGCTGGACTAGTTGCAGACTGATCATACCCAGTGCCCAGGGCACTGCTCTCCCAGGTTGCCCTGCTCCTGGCTGGGGTAGTGGAACAGCTCTGTTTACAAAGTCCTGCCCTGTCACCCTAGGAGAGCCCTCACTGCTCCTGGTCCCCGAGGAAGTCCCTGAAAATTCCAGATATATACTCACAAGAGCAGATGGAAAGGGGAATAATTCTTTCCTTCAGCCCACTGCTTGAATTCCTACTATCCACCATGATCACTGCTGTCCAGTGGCTAATCCTCTGAGCTACTTCTTCTCCAGCCTTCTTTTAAGAAACATCTCTAACTACCCTTACAAAGCCTCTCTGGTAAAATGGTTGTCATAGTGGTTCCCATTTTCCATTATTTCTATACAATGGCAATTGCAAGGTGTATTTAGTCATACAACTTACTTTATATGTCCTGATTTTAATTACCAAGGTGCAAAGGAGAATGTGTAAACCACTTGATAATAACACATGTGTTAAAGACCTGCTGGAGCATTTATTAGGAGAGCATTTCTTTCTCCTTTAACATGTCAATGTATACAGGGAGGATGGTTTCCCTGTTCCTTTTAAAAAGAAAAATATTAGGCTTTGATTCTCTGGTTTCTTTTCATCTTCATCTAGTTTAAAAAGCTTTGGGAAAGGAATACAAAACAACAGAATAGCAAAGAAATCACAAAAGGAAGATATCAATAAGAAGCACCACTGACTATTCTCTAAGCAGTTTCCAAGCAACTTTTAATGGAAGGTCAGGCACAAGCAAGATAAAGGGAGAAAAAACCATGACATTATTTCATACAATAAAGTGACTGTGAATGCTGCCAGTTACAGAGGAAATAGATTGGCCAGCCCGAGCACTTATTTATGTTTTCTTGTGAATACAAATGAAAATCCTCTACAAAGGACACTATCAAATTTGAGCGGGAGTGTTAATTCCAACAATAGGTTTGCATTACTACTCTGAGAGCCTTTCATCACTGAATATGCAATGTTGGACTCCCTCAGCTCCTCTGTCTGAAGATCTATAGTACTTTTTGTCTTTAATTAATCATGTCTTACATCTGCAGCTCCAAGTAGATTTGGCATGAGTTATGTGGATGGAGCAACTGAGGCATAGAGACATGGAGTGACTTTAATTGCTGTAGCTATCCACAGACATGGTAACACAGAGTTTGCAGTGGCCAGAGATGTGCCTCCAGTCAAGAAGACATTGGAGACACTGTGCAGACAACCCTAGCTACCAAGCACTGTGAGCTCCCCACCACAGCTCCCAGAGGAAAGAGATAGAATTTGTATCTGAAGTGCATATATCTGTATGTGTAAGTCATGTATGATGTCTACTTCTTTCTTCATCCAGCATCTGGCAGCCTTAGGCAGTCAGTAGCCGAAATAGTCCTTTTGAACCTGAGTGTCATACCAGGCAGTCTGAACGCGTCACTTTGGTCCTAAAGTCATAGAGCACAAAGCATTCCTCTGTATTCTGTGGCTTGCATTATGGTCAAGAAGCAAAAACCCTTGTGTCCATGCCAAAAAAAGCCTTAGGAAGGATTCCAGGAGTTGATTTGGAGGTCTGAAAATTGAAGAAGCCCAATTATTAGTTACTTTGTGAAACTTGGCCCACTGAGCAGCAATAGCAAGTGCAAACCAAAACTTTTCTATTTTAGATTTAGTCTTGGAGTAAAATGTTTAGCTGACAAGATCATAGAATCGTGAGACCTCTGAGATCATCAAGTCCAACCCTTGATCCAACACCACCGTGGTTACTAGACCATGGCACTAAGTGACACATCCAGTCTCATCTTAAAAACTTCGAGGGATGGTGAATCCACCACCTCCCTGGGCAGCCCATTCTAGTGTCTGATCACTCTCTCTGTAAAAAATTTCTTCCTAATATAACCTTAACCTCCCCTGGCAGACCTTAAGACCATGCCCTCTTGTCCTGCTGCTGGTTGCCTGGGAGAAAAGACTGACCCTCACCTGTCTACATCCTCCTTTCAGGTAGTTGTAGAGAGTGATGAGGTCTCCCCTGAGCCTCCTCTTCTTCATTCTCAACAACCCCAGGTCCCTCAACCTCTCCTCATAGGACTTGTGCTTGCGACACTTCACCACCCTCGTTGCTCTTCTCTGGACCTGCTCCAGCACCTCAATATCCTTCCTGAACTGAGGGGCCCAGAGATGATTAGGACTCACAGGACAGCTGGTGAAGATGATAAAGGTTGGTTTGATAAAGCTTCACTTCTCATGGCTAGCTGTTCTGATGTTTGCGCCAAGATGATACTACAGTCTGTCTCTTCACATGGCACTGATAGTTAGTTCTCCCTCCCTATCTAACTTGCCTTCAGGTTAAAAAAAAAAAAAGAAAAGGATGTGAAAAAACTGCCTGAATTTTGATTTTTAACCAGGGAAAATATTTTTGTCAGGAGTTACTTATGATGAGGTTCTGAGTCAGTGTGCTACATGCTCAGGGGCCTGAACAGGAGCATCAAGAATCATTTAGGAACTGGGAGGTCCTCAGCCTTGATCCTGTGTAGCAGTCTTGGATACTCCTAGGACATTCCAGATTCTTGTACCACCTCTATCTAGACACTGTTAGCTAAGAGATTTAATATTGCCAGACTGAAAAGGCTTTTTTGCTATCTGAGAATAAAGTTCACACACACACAACAGAGAGACTGTAATGAATTGCTGCAGCTGAACACGAGACTCTCAGAAGCACCTCTCTACACATGCTCTTATGTGTGCTTTCTGCAGCTGGGGGGTGATGCTGAGGCCACTCTCCTTGTTCTGGGTCGTTACTTGCAAGGCACACCTGGTTCATAATCTAGTCCACTGCGATCCTGAAGTGGAGAGAAGTCACATTATACCCTAGAAATACATGAGAGAGAGTGGGCAGATAGTCCTATATTTTAAGTCTGAGATTTGAGTACAAGTTTACAACTCAGATGCCCATATTACACTTCATTTGGACAAACTGATTACAGACCAGCTTCTTAACACGATTTCAGCTACTGAAGTCTACTCATCTTCTACTTTCCGTTGTCAGTCATGCACATAATAAGACTTTCCAGAGGGCACAAGAAACAATCTCAGAATTCATTCCACAGTATGAACAGGTTGGTTATAACACCTTTTATTTGTCCTAAAAATAGACTGAGTGAAGGTTTGAAGGACAGTTTTTGATAAACAAATCTGTTTCTGTGTTCTTAAAATGTGCTATGAATGACAGTGTTTTTTCAGATCAAGGGTAGCCAATGAACCAGGGTGCTCATGTCTGACAATATACACTTATCGAAGACACTGATATAGTTCAGCAGATCATTGTCTTCAAAATGTACTCAGATGTATCTGAAAAATGCTGTGAAAATCTCATTTTTATAACACTTCTCCTATTAGACATGATTTTTTATTTTTTATTTAAATCACAGCCTTTTCCAAACTGTAAGCAAACTGCATGCATCCCAAGCTTCTGCGTGCAAAGAAAGACACCAGTGAGAGCTAATTACATCCTAACTCAGTGTGCTGAATCCAACCTCAAGCAGAGGACAGATTTTTCACAAGATGTGCTCAACAGCGGACTAATTATCAGGGGTGCAATAACATTTTAGACTGGTGCAGCTGGTCTACAGGAAATTTTAAAATAAGACCTTAGCCAGTGTGATTTGTTCTTCCTATAGGCTGATACAGGGACCAACAGTTGAGCTTCCCTCTGCTCTTTTCCTCAGCTGCACTAGATCAGCTTTGTGTTCCAGACCCACTCAGGTGAGGTGACCTCCTGGGCTGAAGTCAGTGATGTAGCTGCGCCATCTAGGTCAGAAGATGGATGTGAGATGAAATTTCTACCTCAGAATATGTTGATACTTCTTTTATCTGGGCTACCCTGCTGTCCTCTGCAGAAGTGTCATACCCAGCTCTGACCATGTGGGTATGTTGTGGATACGTGGTTGAGAAGTGGTTTGGCTGGGCAGCACATATCTGTCAGAGGTTTGTAGTGAGTGTCTCTTCTAAAACAAAAAGTTAAAAGAATTCCAGTATTTTACCTGCTAAGCCTTTGTTTTCTTTCTTTGCTTGCTTTTAATTTAGCATTGTGAAAACTTAGTCATGATGGGAAAAGAGCATCTTGAAGCCTATGCAGCTGCAATTTTCTTAATTTAAATTAGTTTATGGAAGTTATTTATCGTGATTCAATCTTCCACTACATGAGACAGCATTCCTCATATCTGCTCACAACACTTCTTCCTGCCTTTATTATCTAACTTCTTCTTTACCTGCTTTTAGGTTTGGGGGGATTACTTTCAGAATGACTTGAGATTTTTTTCCAAGTCCTGACCTGCACACCAGCTAGCAGCTGGGCTTCTTAGTGAGACCACAGTATATGTGTGTTCCACAGAACTACTTGCTTCCTTGTTTCTGAGGTGAATTTAAAGCTCTCTTCTCAGACTCTATGAAAAATCTTTTGAGTATTTTAGAAACCATCTCAGCTGGAACAGGGTTTCTTTTGAGCCAACAAAGCTAATGGGGCCTAATAAAACTCCTTGTAGCTAAGGAAAAAACATGACTGGATGAAATCTCTGAGTGGAATTAACTACCAGAAGGAATGAGTTTAAGCCCAGTCTAAGTTGTTTTTGGAGCAGCTGAAAACATTTTAAAAACAGGCTTCTCGCAAAAACCAAAGAGAAGAAATTACATCAATAATAACAGGAAATTTGGGACTTTCAACTGGTTCTCTGCAATAAGCTTTTAAGAAAACATTAGTAATGGGACAAGAGGTAAAGTAATATTATGACTATAAAGACAAAGGACTACAGGTAGGAGTAAGAAATCCATCTTTCTAACTGCTGTTTTCAGAGCAGTGTTGTCTTTAATAATAACATACAGATTTACCTTTTAATTCCTTACCTGTCTCCACCTGCCCAATATCAAATCTTCTCTTTTCTCTCCTATATCTTTTAAAGGATGTTTAGTAAATGTTTCAGGATTTATCTGGCTAAAAAATTACTCTTCATTTTTACTTCCTACAGCTTTCTCTAACACTGTACCAACATATTGTCCTGCAGTCAATCTTGTTCTCAGTCTTACTCTTCTCCCAGCTTTTGGCAGAGGAGTGAATGCAAGATGTCGTACCCCAAGTCTCCTGGTAGTTACTGTACTTACCATGACTCTGGTACCACGTTCTTCCTTCCTCTCTTATGCTGTTTGTGCTTTGTACAAGCGTGTCAGGCAGTTCAGTGAGTCATGCTGTTTCAAGACAAAACAGATGTTTTTGAAAGATTTGGTTTTCAGCTGGGTTGGTTCCCTAAAGAACCTCACTGTGAAGTTTCATGGACTGTAGTGTCAATATGTGGGGAGAAAACATCTGGACTTCAGCTGGGTTAAGGTGCTGCAGAGGGGTACCTTAACTGATGACATTTTCCTGTATGATTTATCAAAAATGTAACTTTTCTTGTTCACTGTACAACTTTCATTACTGCAAAATTACTCTGTTTGGTGTCATGGTTTAGGAATGGTATTCCCCATTGTGGGTGTTCCCACTGAACCATTCCAAACCATGTGCCGCTCACTCAATCCCTCTCTCCCTCCCTCTCTCCTCACCCTGCAGCAGACCAGAAAGAAGAATTGGATGCACAAAGGGTAAAGATCACGGGTTGAGTTAAGAACAATTTCCTGGAAACAGCAAATAAATAAGACAACAAACTCTAACAGCAACAGTACTAATGATAGAGTGTATAAGAAAAAAAAAGTAGACGATTCGCAGCTGATTGCTCAGGATTCCTTTCCCTGTCCACTGAAGATGATGTGAGGTGGTATAGAATAACCTCTAGATCCTGGTCATGCCCACTCCTGGCTACTGCAAAAATTAACCCTGTCCTGGCCAAGACCAGGACACCTGGTCTTGAAGAAATACTATCCTGTCTCATCAGTGTTGCTGTAATGACCATTTTCTTATTGTGTCAAGTTCCCTGGACAACACTTCCCTATGCAGCCTTCACCAATTCCCCATGTTTTCTGCTGCATTAAGTGCTTCAAACTTAGGATCCTTTCTGGTTTTTTTTAATCCTGCTTCAACAGTTCTTAATCACTCTCAAAATATTAACTTTCTTTTCCAGTTGCATCCTACTGCCATCACGTGCTCAGTTTCAACATGCTCTTGACCATGCAGTTATCCATGTTAGGGAAGCTTCCACATAATCATATTATTATCGTCCCTGAGACCCCTTAAGATTCCCTTAGTCTATGATGCCTACAACAGGCAAAAAAGAAAAAGAAAGATAACAAATTGATGGTGAGCTCAATTTGTAGACTGCTGTGTCAGCCAGCTCTGGATTGCTGTACCTTTTCTCATGCTCGTAGCTTTTTCAATACTTATTTTATGTTGATGCTATATCTAACAGCAGCATCCTGGTCCAGATTTCTTACTTTAGGGTTGGAAGGAGGTTACTACTCTGTTTTTATTGCCTGCTCCGTCTATACTAGGCGTGCGAGTTGCCAGTATGTTGATCCATACAGTCCAAAGTTCAAACCAGAAGGCAACATGCATCAGTAAAAGTTATCTGAACAGTTCATTCAAATATAGAAGCACTGTATGGAGTAATATCAGCAATGTAATTTTTTTATGAAGTTGTTTATCACAAACTTAAGAGTATAAGTTAGAGTCAAAAGAGTGGAAATAAATTGAAAGAAAAAGAAAGAAGAAAAAAAGAAAGTAAAGTTATGTAAAAATTAGGAGCTTAGTGTTCCACAGGTGAAGTTTACGGAAGAAATTCTTTACTGTGAGGGCAGTGAGGCACTGGAACAGGTTGACCAGAGAAGTTGTAGTTGCCTCGTCCCTGGCAGTGTTCAAGGCCAGGTTGGATGGGCTCTAAGCAAACTGATTTAGTGCGAGATGTCCCTGCCCATGGCAGGGGGCTTGGAACTAGATGATCTTTAAGGTCCCTTCCAACCCCAACTATTCTGTGATTCTATGATTTTAAATTTACCAAAAAAACAGATGTTCAATGGGAACTCAAGAGCATATATCCAGGTGACCCATATCTGCCACTGGAGCCAGGTACTTCAGAATGTTTCCATGTTTTTACCATGGCTGACAGCTTAATTTTCCAAATGGTTTTAAATATTTGTCCATTTATGCATGTCTTCCTAAAGAATTGTGTAGGGTTTTGAAAATCTGTGTACAAACTGATAAACTGAGTGCTTAAAAATATCAGGCATATCTGCTAAGGTAAAGAATTGTTGTAATTTGAATTTGCTTGGGAGTTTCACAAACTAGGAAAAACTTTAGAAATTTGAATTAAACTAAATTAAATAAAAGTTCTGCTAGAACTTTGTGGCTTGGCAGACTTCAATGCGGTCTGAAGAAATCCATTTCGCTGCTTCAATGTTTGTTGTTATGAAGACATTTTGTATATGATGATGTGGTGATATGTTACTGTGGATGTACAACTAAATATAGAGTGAGAATATGTTTGCTATCTGAAGAGATCATACAAGGGTGTGTAGTGGGGGCTGCATTTGCTGTATGTGCAGTACCCTATTTATAACAGACATATAGGCTGGATTTAGTGTACTAGAAGTGAGCATTTGAACTGAAGACTTGTAAGGACATGGTAGTAGGGCTAAACAAACCAGAGTATCTAATGTGTCAAAAGGAATACTGAATTCATGAAAGGCACTCATATTTAGCTACTTTTGCTATACCAACAAAAAGCATCTCTCTCTTGGTTTCATTTTACACCTAAACTTCGTAGTCAATAATAAATATGACCTCGATCTTGCTAATTTATGGTGAGTGGGTTTTTTGGATCCACGAACAAGCCAAGTGAAATCAAGTAATTCCTCAGTGCATACACTCTGTTCATGTGCCAAATTACAGAATTATGGGCAAATGCTAGTAGGTGCTAATAGGGGCCATGTGTTAATGAATCAAGGTCTCTGGTCTCTGTGTTCTGGTAATAAAAGACATTTCCCTAGAGACTGCTTCTTCCTTCAGAATACTTGTACACACTTTTACATCTCTGATAAATTTTCTTGACCTTGCAACTTCCATTACCCAGGTCAGAGAAGCTGAGCAACTGCATCCTCATCTATGACTGAAGAGTAATTATTTTTCCCCTTGCTTTTGCACAGATTATACTGTCCTGCTACGCTTTTCTTAGATGTTAGCGCCAGCGCTATATAACATCCCCGAGGCATAAATTTCCTCCACTAAGAATTTAAATTTGGCCATAGGCCATTGGTTTTGAGCACCTAGCCTATTTGAAGTAGGCATATGACCTGTAGATTGATCTCAGAGACCAACAAAGGATGTGTTGAATTTCATTTCCCTGTAGCAGGAAATTTACTGGTAGATTTATCAGAAGTTAAAAATTTTTGGCTTACTTTTTTGCAGGAAGCAGAAACACCACAAAATCAGAAAATTAAAGATATATACAATTCTGATCTCTTTGTCTCTATGTGTTTCCAAATCAAATCATCACAAGTGCAATTGTGAACACAACTTGAGAAACTTTTAAAATTCTGATCAGCAATTATGTAGTTAAAATGTTTTGAGAGATCAGCTGTATATGTACCAGTACAGAATTTTTCTCTTAATTACATATTCCTTCAAAGGTCATAAGGATTTTCTTGGCTTCCAGGAGTAACAAAGATAACACAAGGATGTACCATCTGCCCTTTTCAAAGAAATCTCTTCCCAGCATCTTTTCTAAGGTCACAAGCTTCTGATTCAACATCCTCTGGTTCCTAAAGGAAGGTAACTATGTTAAGTTAGTCGATGTCTGCCTACCATCTTTTACTGGCAGTCTGGTGGAAGAGATGCCTGTTGCAATCCTGCCCTTTAGGGTTTAATCCAAACTCCCTCCTAAGCTGCTGAATGCAGTAGCTGTTTCTGGGTCTGAACCAGCCATTGCACCGAGAATGATGCCCTCGGGAGCACATTGAGACTCTTTTGTATGACACCTCTCTCACCACGGTGAACCTCATTGTCTAGTCCAAGATCAATCATGCAAGAAGGACTCACCATTTAGGAGGCCTGGTCTGAGCTAAAGTCTCTTGCTGTGTCTATTTTAAGCCTGACCCTGACCTAGGGACACTGCTGGTACTCACTTAACTCCTAATTTTGTTAGTTTCTCTCTCTCATTTACATCACACAGGTGCCATTAACACAGGTGAACAGTCACTTAATATGTGTTTAGAGATCCCTGTTGTCATAGTCTTGTGCCCTTAAAGAAAACCTATGTAAGAATTCAGGAAAACTAAGGAGTTTCCCTGAGTTCCTTCTTGCCTGGCTCATGAGTCCCTTTTATCAACTCCAGGAAGAGAACCCAGATCTGCTACAGCTGCCAGAGGTTGTCAACATACATTGACTGAGGGAAACCTATATGCTCATTCATTACAGTGATGTAGGGTGTTTTTAGCTGAAGGCTCATGACCTTTGAGCAAAGCCATGCAGTGAAATGTAGACCATGGCCTGGACCTGTGTGATGCATTCAGTTTCTGGCCCCAAGGCTGCACTTCCACAGCCAGCTGAGGAGGATCACCCAAGCGATTGGGAAAGATTTAAGGCCTGGAGGGACTTGTACAGGGTCTGAAAGGGCTATTAATCCACAGACTTTCATGTTATCTCTCAGTTTCATACCATGTTCAATGTATTCCCATGTTAATTCCCCTTGGTTTATACTGTTCAGGGCTTGTCTGGACTTGCCCTCACGTTTTTCCTGCTAAAAGTTGTTTACTCCCTTGTTCTCCCCTGGCTTTCCCGCTCATCTCTCACTGCTTGGCTGATGGGTGCCGCAGTGCAGAGTGAGCTCCCATTGATCCTTTTCCCTGGATACTCCTAAGTTCCACACACCTTTTCCTTGTTCTCCTATCCTGTTTCACCCTGAGTTGTCAGTCCCATGCTCCACCCCAGTTATCAGACCTCCCCTTACCCAAACCTTATATAAGTCCTTGTTCTCCCTAATAAACTGGCCATTACACCCTGACCTTCTACTGTGTCAGAACCCTTTGTGTAGTGTCGCGTCCCTATTCCCTTTTCCCTCGGGCTGTGGCAGCCAGCAGTCCAGGAACACTACAACATCTGTTTCTGCACAAGTGAGGAGGAACGGTTTATTTATTTTCATTACAGTGGTCCTTTATATTATATTTATATATATATATATATATAGTTTCCTTATATAAGTTATTGGCATTGTAGGCAATCTACAGCCTATATGCTGTGTAACTATTACAATTCCAGCTTTTCTGACAGCAAAAGTCATGAAAGTCTAAAGACAATATTTTCAAGAGAAGCATCTTGACAAATGAAGTCAGGCTGTCAAAAGGGTTTATAAGGCTGGATTATGTGTAAGAAGAACTGAACATGCCTTTGGAAGCCTGGGCTCAAATGTGCTAAATAAACTGTACCCAGAAGGCTCACAGCACTTCTGAAAGTCCAGCACTCAGACCTCACAGGAAACTTGAGGCAAAGGTTGGAGTGGGACCCAGGACTAGTTTCCAAGTTTCTCTGGCCCAAGATGAACATTCCCGTTTACTCAAGAGAGCAGGCCATGTTCAGCTCCAAGTGTAAAGGAAAACCTGGTCAGTGCAGAGTTACCAAGACTGTAGTTTGGCAGTGATGTTGGATAGAAATACCAACTATTTGCATGAGATTTAATGAGTGCCAGTAGTCAAGGTGAGGCCTGTTGAAACTTTTTTAAAAAGAATTTTTTTTAGTCAAGCCAAAGCACTTTTGTCAAGAAGATGGAGAATTTTTGAACAAGAGATGGAAACTTATTTTCCAGTACAGGCATAGGAACATACCTGTCACTACTACTTGGCCACATACATGGTCTGCCAGAAGATAATATCCCCTTAGTAATAATTATAAAAGTTTCTGACAGCAACCCTTTTCTGCAGAAGGTCTTGATTCTGGTCTTAGGGGCACAGAGACAGCCACATACAAGCCACGGATGGTAGCTGGAAACAATGCCTGAAGGAGAGCATAATGAGCCTTCCAGCCCTGGGTTCAGCCTAACCAAACCCAGGCACAAGTGTAGGGAGAACTGCTCCAAAGCTGAATAACCTTGAACAGAAGTACTCCTGCAGGCATTTTCAGAGTTTGAAAGATTTTGTCTAGCTCTGACAGTAGTCTCTGCATTGGAAGGAGTGTGATGACAACTGTCTCCTGGTGTCATTCAAGTGATTGTCTGCAACTAGCTCTTCAGCTACCAGCCTTCACTGGGCTGGAAATCGCTCAGCTTCACAAAACTGGGCTTGTACAGGGATTTTTCCACTCTCTGGGGCATAGGCCCTCCTAAAGCGTTCTACAGAATTAGTTTTTGGCTTAATGCATGGCTGGGCCTCTTGACATGACTGAGCCTTACTGTAGTGAAGGAGGGGAGGCAGGTCTGGGTTGGGTTTTTTGGATTTTTTTATGTTGTTGTTAGTAGTTGATATTTTGACCTCTTTGGCCTGTCATGTCTCATACCAGAGAGGAGAGAAGGACCTATGTAATGAATGAAACCCTGAATAGAAAACACTATTGTTTCAATCTTTTAAAAAAAGAATATTACAAGGGCTAATTGCATGATTTAACATTTCAAAACTTTGCATTCCTCCTCTGCTTTGGAGAGTAAAAGGGTCTATTATCATTTCCAGGCCAGATGTTCCAGTTTATTGAGCCTGTTTGATCCCTGCACCTGTCTAAGACCAGCAGTTGCTGGATTAGTGTAAGGAGCTGAATTAAAAAATCTGGACAACTGTTACTGAACAAGTGAATGGTGTGAAAATGAGCAGACTTTTGGTATAAAGGATTTACTGTTTGTGACACAAGGCAGTACACATCATTTATAGTGCAAAATGAGCATGCAGCCTTCATTCTGCATGTCCATGTGCTGGAATATACATTACAAAGTGACAATTACAGGAACTTCCAGCGAGGGAAAGAAAGGAAGGGAGGGGAAGCGAGGGAAGCAGGGGACATATTACACCATCCATCTGTGAGACAGCCGTTCAGTTACAGGGAATTATATATTTTTTCTGGTGGATTATGCTGATTATAAAAAGAAGAATTTGGTTCCTGACTCCACAGCAAACATTGCTGCACATCCTGAAGGAAGCAATGGCTTTTCACTTGCCTCTTTCCTATGCTATGTCTCTTTCCTTTGCTGCCTGCTCTCTTAAACATAACCATCAGATACGTTTTCTCTCCTCCTGTTTTTTTTTTTTTTTCTGTTTTGACTAAAAAGCACTGTGCCACATGACTTACAAAAGTTGTTTTATGTTTCAGGTTCACTATAGTTGCAAGTGTGGCCAGCCCTGGTGAGTCAGAGCCCAAGATCCATCCTGCCTGGCAACTCACCTCTGACAGTCAAGATTAAGTGAATGGTTAGGATTCATAGGCCTTTGCAGCTTAAAATCCCTCAAAACAAATATGCCTCAAACACACACTCTAGAGGGCAAACTGCAAGAGCAAAGCTGTTTCACAAGCTGCCATTGATTTCTGCCAGGGAAGGTATAAATCTTGGTCATTTGTATTATCACCAATTTATATATATATAAAATGGCCAGTCTTCGCGAGCG